>NC_133239.1:11067500-11512500 GCF_048772165.1 Typha angustifolia | reverse complement strand
CAGACCCTAGACCCTAGACCCTAGACCCCAGACCCTAGACCCCAGACCCTAGACCCCAGACCCTAGACCCCAGACCCTAGACCCCAGACCCTAGACCCCAGACCCTAGACCCCAGACCCTAGACCCCAGACCCTAGACCCTAGACCCTAAACCCTAGACCCTAAACCCTATACCCCAAACCCTATACCCTAAACCCTAAACCCCAAACCCTATACCCTAAACCCTAAACCCTAAACCCTAAACCCTTAAACCCCAAACCCCAAACCCTAAACCCTAAACCCTAAACCCTAAACCCTAAACCCCAGACCCTAAACCCCAGACCCTAAACCCAAAACCCCAGACCCTAAACCCCAGACCCTAAACCCCAGACCCTAAACCCTAAACCCCAGACCCTAAACCCTAAACCCTAAACCCTAAACCCTAAATCTTGTAACCTTAAAATTATTTAATGCATAATTATGGAAGGAATGGTTATTTTCTGATTTAACGATCATTTGCTAGGCTTAAAATATCCATCCTCTTCCTAATGTACTTATGTATTCATATGCAAGAGTGGTCACAATTTCATCTAAAATTATTTGATCATCGGTAGTAACAAGAACAAGATGTACATGATTTATGAAAGGTATAAGAGTATAATACATAGAAAATATGTCTTCAAGGGACATCGTGGTAGAAAAACACTCAAAAGTAATAGTCAGATCTGCACAATAAATCATCTAGAGATGATGAAATTATAGAGGGGCAAAGTTACACTTCATGTTTATCACTTTTAAAGTACTGTTTGGCCTAATAATGTATGCAAGCCCCCGAAAGATAAACGTAGATTGCGAGTAATTCATATACAAAGTGTACGGAAAATCAAATCATGGTTTCATCCAAGGACCAAGATGAATTCTATTCATTAAGAATAACATGATATTAATCCATGATTGATCATAATTGATGGAGTAGTTCACTTGAAAATAAAATTGGGGATGGATTTACCAGTAATCTCAACAAACTAGAATTGGTGATGTTTTTACGAAAAGTCTGTCATGATTTATCGCTATATATTCTGGAGTACATGCTAAAATGTAATAAAAAGAATGCATATTACAATTTTATAAATTTTATTCGGTTCAACTAGCTTCTCAATGTTTACTTTCCACATTAAACTACTTATAGTTCCAATAGACAAATAACAGCAAACATGAGAATTAATCAGACATCCAAAAGCACAAAACACAAAAGAGAAAAAAAAAAGTTTAGATGACATGTCTATGCTTTCTGCAGGAGGAAGAGACCTGCGATGGATCAAGGAAAAATAAAGAGAGATGTCCTAGATCGACTAAAGAAAGTAACCAAGATTGGATGAAAGATGAGAGGTGTTTGCAGATCCATATCTTTCCCTAAAATAACAAACATCGCATTCTATCTAATAACAGGAAAGACCTGGATTGCTAAAACAGAGCAGCATCACCCCTTCACTGACTTCTTGCACCTCCACTCAATCATGAAACAAGATCTGAATAATTACTGCAAGAAGTCTCTATAATCAAATAAAGCTTAACGAGATAGTACAAGAACGTCTAAGGCTTTCTTCGGAGAGGAACGAGATCTGAGATGTATTAAGTAGAGAAATGAGGAGAGGTTAACAATAGGAAGAAAAATTCATTCAAGCGTTATTCAAAAAGTAGAAGGCGGTAAGGATCGACAGCTATCTTGTGATCCATATCTTACCCTATAGAAACCTTTAAATCCGACATCGCCTTCTAATACAATTATGAAAATATCTGTGTTACTAAAGAAAAGCAGTAACACCCATTCACTACCTTCCCGTGCCACCCTATCCGAACTCAAAGAAGAAAGAAGAAACCATCTACATATAGAAATAAACAAGAACAACGGATTCAAGAAGAGAGTAAGAAGAAACCTAGCATCTGTGACGTAATAATCGAGCTTTCCCGTGTTGGAGAAGACGATGAGGGAGTCCACTGCATCACGGAGCATAGAGGTCTCAAGCCGGATCTCCTCGTTAAGAACCGTTTGATTTGCCTCGCTCCATGCGTCCCCTTGCGCATCTTCTTCCCTCCTCACCCAATCCCAAATCTTAACCCTAGGAGAGAGGAGAGAGAGGAGAGAGGAGAAATATACAAAGCATGATGGAAAGAAAGGAGTGGGCGAGAGTTCTGTTTATTTATAAAAGGTGGTAAGCCAAGACAGTTGTGGAAAACACAGGCGATTTCGGAGACACTATCACTGTCGTTGCCCCATTAGTAGATAAGGTGTGTGTTTGCTGTCTAGTCTCGCGTCATGATGGCTAAGGTTGTCCGTCAAAATTTGCTATCCGGGTTTTAGGAGATATTGCATAATTGCCACTAATCTCCTATGGCTCCATGTTTCTAGACGTGGATTTGCCCTATTAAAATACATCATAAGCTCTCCTTAAAATGTCATTTACAAATGGACAACTTCGTAATACACATATTTTTACCATGCCAACGGCCATCTTACAAGTTGACATAAAAAATAATAAAATGTTCGACATTTTATATTAACAAAATTTGAACAAAAATTCAAAGCGCTTTACTTTTCAGTGTTTATTATGCATTACATATCCGAATAAATCTTTGAACACTTTAATATTCTCTCTAAGAGAACCATTAAATAATTAACTTATTCACTTTACTTAAACACCCACATATTTAAAACCAAATATGTAAGTCACGCTCATTTTAAGTTTTGGTAGAGACCAATACGATGCTTACACTACTTCAATTAAAGTAACATATATTAGGGTAAAAATAATTAATGTCAGTTATTTTAAATAATAATATGATGTTATATGAAAATTATAGAGAAAATAAATGGTTAATATAAAAAATATAAAATATAGAGTGTGATTTAAAGATTTTTATAAATTATTATATATTAATTTATATTTTATATAATTTCTAAATATTATATCTTCAGTCCATAATTTATAACCAATTGTTGAAGGTTTATTTAATCGAATTTTTATTCTACCAAAATTGAGCTTTGATGTGATCCAGATTGATCAAGTAACCTTACTAGGGACACTAGGTTTATGGGGTCAAACCCTAAACTCTAAACTCTAAACCCTAAACCCTGAATAAATTCCTAAACCCCAAACTCTAAACCTTAAATTAATTTAAATTATTGATATATGATTTTAAATATTTTATTTATTCTTTGCTTTTCAATTTATAATCAATTCTATATTTTATTTTCACTTTATTTAGTGTTTTTCTTTAAGTATTTATTTTCTTAGTTTTTCTAAAAAAAATTTATTACTTTTGCTAAACCTTAACGGTAAACCCTCAATTTTGTTCTAATTTTATCAATTTTCTTTTGTGCCCACACTAATAATTTGAAGAATGAAATATAAGAAAGAGGTATAGCAATTAAAACTGAATTAATCAAAGTTATTTTCCTAGCAAGTGACAATCGCCTCCATTTCCACTCAGCTAATCTTCGTTCTACTTTTGCTTTGAGTTTAGGGACCCTCTCTGAACTGATTTAGAGACCCCTAAACTGATACAGTAATTAAAGATATTTTTATCTTTTTTATATCTAATCAGGTTTACTTTTCAAAATATTAAAATTAAGAAATAAAACTAACTAATCAAGTTCGAAGTTTAGTCCCAAATCAAAAAGGCCTTAGCAACCCTAATTATTTGACAATTAACCCTTCATGTCTACAATTTAATACATCAAAATTTTATTCAAATTGATATTTAAATTTTATATAAGAGAGTCTAATTTTACTATTTTAAAAACTTACTTTTTAGTTCAAATATCTCCTCTCCTTCCAAGCTTATTCACTTTTTCTAATCTTCTTCGGAATAAGACACAATATAGCTTACTCAACCTATGTAACCTCAAATTTTCAGCAGATTACTCAACAAACATCTCCATCATCTCATCTCTACCAACCTCCTAAAACTGTTGGTAAAATTTCATAGTAAATCTGGACCTTCTCAGCCATATATATATAGAGTGAAAGTAGTAAAATTGTGCTCTTCAAAAACTGAGTATATCATTTTTTTTAAGCTAAATACACATTTTTTTGATAGTGCACACAATTTATATAGGAAGTATAAACAACCTCCCAGGCTTGTTCGCTATCTCATCCAACTTATTGGTTAAAATATACATCTTAGTGAATATACCTCACACCATTCACAAACCCTAACCCAATCCCTTTCATCTCAATTCGTCGGTCCTTATGGTGCTGCCTCATCCTCCTACAATTAGTCAACTTCCTTGGCCTCCTCTCTCGGATCCCTAAGCAACGCACCTCCTCCTTTGGCAAGCCTCCTCCATCGGGACCCTCAAGCCTATTCCTCTATTGGATCCCTAAGCAAGACACCTCCTTCGTCGGCTAGAGGTACTTTTAAGCATTAATTACTATTATTATTTACGTCATTAGGTTTGGTAAATTTATGTGAGAGAGTAGCACTGATAGGTAGTTAATCGTGTTTTACATCTTAATATGCTCACCGATTTGTCCATTTATCATAGATAATCATTCTCTATTGTAATTAGAAATTGTTTCTAGGTTTTGATCAGTGTTGCGTAAAAGAGAGAGCTGGCCTGCCAACCTTGAAATTTTCTTTACTGTTGGATGTGAAGACTTGTGTTTCAAATGGCAATTTACTAATTTTGGACTTCGGTTTGTCAGTCTAGGATAACTTGGTCTTCTAATTCTGGGCAACAGCTAGTTTGTAATCAATACCCCTGGACCATAGTGCAAGTTGGATATACAAATCTTTGCCGCCAAGTTTCTGAATTTGTAATCTTGACTCTTTTGTACTAAACGAATCTAAACTTCGCTTTGGCCTCGCATTTTGACTGCACCACTTCGTGATTTAATGGTGTTATGCTTCGAGCACTGCACTCAGTTTCATGCATGGTTTCTGATCCTTAAATGAAATTATTTGTCATACTGCTCTGAATTGACTAATCAAATACCCCTTTATATGAAATCCTTGTCATCGTCATACTAACATTTCCTCAAATTCAACTGCCATGTGTTAGAGATTCAAATAAACAAAGAACTATAAAATAATAAAGGAGAATCTTCAAAGGAAACTTAAATTTGCATTGTTTGTATTAAATTAAATTTAACTAGAATTTAAGCAGCACTTCTATTTTTAATATATAGAGGGCACATAGCGTCAATCTTACAATTTTAAACGCTTAGCGTTTTTTTAATACAAAGCCCTCCAAGCTTATTCACCACTTCATCCAGCCTAATGGTTAACATATACATCTTAGTGAATACCTCACAATTGAGTAAGCTAATAGGCTTATATGTCTCTGCCTTTTCTGCCACAATCTTCTTTGAAATAAGACACAGCATAGTATAGTTCAGCCCATGAAACCTCAAATTTTTAGTATATCAATCAGCAAACATCTGCATCATCTCATCTAGGGGTGTCAAAATACTTGAGCTCAGCTCGAGCTCTAAACAAGCCGGCTCGGTTTGTTCAATTTTGTGGCTCAAAGAATAGAATCGGGCTTGATTACTGTAGTATATTATATACATATATATAAAAGCCCGAACCCGTCTCTCCCAAATCCCACCCTAAAAACCCTTATCGCCGACGCGGAGCAATTCCACACTCTGCTTTGCACTCCGACTCTCTACCAGCACTCCTACTCTCCAACGCACCTACCGATGACACTCCAAATCTTCACTGGTCATGCCTCCATCGAACACCACTAGGCCACGCCAAGCTATTTTCACCCCTACTGCTCTTGCTACGCCTCTACAATAAGTCTTACACGAGGTAAGAATATGATTTCTCTTACTTGCTTCTCCATTTGGCTAGATGCTCACATCAATTATGTGATCCCTATTGAAACTTTCATACTTTCGGTAGAATATGTGATCAACGTGTGGTCTCCCTTCACGGCCACTTCGTAAAGCCCATGAAACCCTTGATTAAAGTCTGGTGTGTTCAACTTTTTTTTTCTATGCTCATGAAACTAGGGACAAAAACGAGTCGGATTATTGGATCCGATTAGGATAAAAATTTCTTTCCATTTCGGATAAGTATAGAATTTTTGAGAAAAAACCTGAATACGTATTCGGGTACGGGATATTTATTTACTAGCATATTATTTAAATGATTTATGATCTTTAGTTTGCTTATTTAAATAGTGAATATTGATATTGTTACTAATGATATGTGATAAATTATTTGTATAGATTAATTTTTCTAATTTTATATGTATTTGACATACAAAAAATTTATGTTTTTTGAAACTCTTAATATTTTTGTATCAATTATCTCTAAATAAAATAGCATAATTAGATTAAAATTTAATCAACATCGGTTTAAGATCCAACCATCTATCTGAAAATTATCCGTATCCATTTAGTTAAGATATAGTTTTAAATTTTGCTATCCACTCAATATCCCTGAATCCGTATCCAGATTAAAAATATGAATTTTGATGTGAATTAAGCACTATCCAGTCCATATTCCATCCATTTTCACCCCTACATGAAACCTTTTATTAAGCTACTGAGTCAAGCTTGAGCTTGATGAAAGCCAACTTGGGCCCACCTTATCCAGCTTATTTCAAGCTCGAGCTAATAAAAAATCTCTATCGAGCAAAGCCGAGCGAGGCCCAGCTAACTCGAAATCGGCTCGTATATATCCCTAATCTCATCCTAAAATTTCATAGTAAACTCAAGCATTCTCGACCCCCCAATTTAAAACACTCAGATATCCAATGAGCAGCTAAAACTACTTGGGCTACTAGGCCCCTCTAGGGACCATGCAACTACATGTATATATCTAGTCTCTCATGCACGTAATATATTCATAAATATCATCATATATAATCTTGATGTTCTGTATGGTTGATAGTTGTGAATAAGATATAGAGTGATATTTTATCTTTTTCAAACATTTTGAAGAGAATATTTAGTAGCAAACTATAGGGCAAGTAAGATGATACAAGAAAGAAAGTTATGGTGATTCGAAAACAAAAAGTATTTTGAACGTTGAGCCTCTAAAATCATCATGGTACGGTCATAACAAAAAGAAAATAATTATCGGATTGGGTCGGGCTAGGTTGGGCATGGTACCATCATGGCTATTTATGAATCGGCTCAATGAAAGTTGAAATCTAACATATGATACTCTTCTCTCTAGACGATTGTGGTGGTGATGGTGGTGATAAAAAAAGAGAAGAAGAAGAAGAAGGCATGAAGGAGTTCCAAGTAGACATTTACAAGGGTTCTCACACTCTCTCCCTCGCCCTCTTCGCTGACGTTACAAACAGCAGGTTTGCATGCCCTCTTTTTATTCCTCCTTATCGATCTTCTACTTATCTGCCCTCAATCTATTTTCTCTTTCCTCTGCTACAAATTGCTTTTATCATTGCTCTTTTACCTTTATTTGGTGGCCTTCACTTATTTTCTCATCTATATACTTATTTTGTTTATAGCACTTAGAGTTGGGTAGTATAATTAATTATTGATCAGATTGCAATACTCCTAGTTGGTAGTCATATAACAAATATACTATCTTTCTTGAAAATGATTGGACTTTCAAATTGTAGAATTGCGACTTGCATATTTTCAACACTATTGATGCACAAGAAAAATGCTTCGTCTTTATCTGAAACAAAGGAGTGTATATTTAAAGCTAGGCATTTATGGTCCCAATTTTTTTTTCTGTTTCCTTTTTGATATAATCTTCGATATGACAATTGGTCTTAATTAATATGACATTTTCTGGTATTCACAAGCCTAGCAGTAGGTTGCGAACTATTCCAACATCCTATATGCAACTCTCGTTGTATGGTTGTGAAAAAATTATGTTGCAAATCATTCTTCTGATCTTCTCTATTGGAAGAAATTTTATGGTCTAGGCTACTTTTTAGTACCATTAAATGATGTATTCTTTTACAGGGAACTCCTTGAATCTATGCAGTCTGGAAGGATGGAACCGGAAGTAGCACTTCTTAATTCATTACTAGTATGCAAATTCTTACTTTTAGATAACTTCTCTCAGGTTCAACCAGAAAATGATTTTCTAGCTTGTCCTAGCATAGGCATCGATGTAATATCACATGTATCTTTTCTTCTCAATGCCTTCTTTGAAGTGACTGATGTAGACTGCTAGCAAAGATTTTGCTTGACTGTACATGTCACAATTTTTTGATGATGTTTCTACCATAAATAATAGATACCAGATGTTTTCCCCATTTTAGCAGCAGCTCATAAGGCGCTTCTTTCCAGATTAAGGGAGTCGCTGACAACTCGTACTCTTCATTCAGAGCTTGTTTATAATTATGCTGGATCTAAACATGTACCTATTTGTTTTAGTTGTTACTATTTTTTATATCCAATTTTCTGCATATTATTGACTCCAAATTGGATATTATGATAGATAACAGAGTCCTTGAAGCGGTGTGGAATTTCTGATGACACAACCTATGTCCTTGTAGCTCGTTTTGATGCATCTCATGATGAGGTAGAACTCTCTAGTAATGAATATTCAATACTATGTCAAATTCCTCAATTGCATGTCTTACATAGATATTTGATGTTGCGCTCTTCCTGAATCACATTTCTTGTGAAGCTCTAAAATATAAATGATGTGGAAACAAGAATCTTAGCAATTAGAAAGCCTGCTTGAGCTACTCATGCTTCTTGAATCAATGTGAAACAGTCACCAAAAAGAGGAGGGGGGGCGGAAATCAGCTTGTACATATTTATGCTTGACCTACTTAATTGAGACAGTCTTCACTAGTAAACTGGAATAGTTGAACAAACTTCGATAGCTATCACTTAAATTTTCTTTAATGTTAAATAAAATTTATGTTCTTTGTAAGTACATAAATTTATGATACTCAGTGCTCAAAGCGGTTAACCTTCAAATTATGACATCTCACTTTGCAATCATCAAAATGGAGTCACCACTCCTCTCTTCCCTGTATAATTTGACAAGACAATTCAAGTTTGCTGACACTCATAATAGCTTGAGTTGTTAAAGTTACAAAGTCAAATGGTATATTGAGTGTGATTCTTCCTTGTAAGATGAAAGACGTGTCGAAGCTCATTCATGGGAAAGAGATCGATCTGGTAGAGTTGGAAAGAAGAGCTAACAAAGCGCAGATTCTAAAGGTATGGATATCATTTAACTTTCTTAATGTTCTTTATTTTTTCCTTTGTCCTTTTCATTTTCTAAATGTAGTGATCCTTGCATTGATTTTTTTTCAGCATTACAAAATATCTTCCGAGGAATTGGCAATATCGTCATTATCTGATGCAATCACTTGCAGGATCGCAGCTCGAGATGCCCTTTGAAAAATGAGAATCAGATGTCTCGAGTTTAAGTTTGTTTCTATCATTGTGTCTGTTATTTGATACTTTATGGTTCATGTGTCGACCCTGTAGTTCACAACATTAACTTCTTGAGTGTGACAGGCTATTTTCATTTTTCTTTCTGGGCCATAAACAAAATATTTCTATCAGTAGAATGGTCTCAACCCACTAATCGTATGGGGATTTATTTTTGGATCTCTGGTAATATGGCATTCATTACCGCATCGTTACAATCATGGACGTCTAGGCATCTTCTTTTTCATATCTCCATTTATCTCTAAGCCTTTGTTCGTTGTTCACTAGCAGCGGTGGAGACGGAAATTTGGATGAGACACTTTGGATGACTCATGCCCTCGTAACTGGCTGCTGGCTGCATATACATACCATATTCGTCGAACTTTCAAACGCCACAAGTCCAAGGGAGAGTAGAGTAGAGAAGAGGGGGTGAAGTGAAGAGATGGCATCGTTAGGCATGGGTTTTGGTGCAGCAGTTGTAACCCGTAGGCCGTTTGCAGTGACAGCGGCGACAGAGAAAGTTGATGGAGTTACCCAGGAAGAGAAGGGGCCGTTTGATTGGATTCTTGCGGCACTGCAGAAGGCCAGCTTCTCGAAACCGATCCGATCCTCAAAAAGGTAAAGGAGACCAACGGCAGGAAGCCCTCCGTCTCTGTTCCCGCCAAGAAATCCGGTGGATTCGGAGGTCTCTTTGCCCAGAAATAAAGTTTTAAGTACAAATACCTCTGAGAAAGGGACGGAGAGAAAAGAAAAAAATTAAGGCAATCTGTCGCAAGCTCGCACAGCTCTTTCCCCTCTTAAACAAGGAGACATCAAATTTTAAACTCAATCCTGTCTATGCTCCGATGATTAAGTATGCTGCTTCTCTTGTACTTTTTAAATTATTATCACGACAAATCTCTCTGTTAATTTGGCCTCAAAATTTTGAGAATTTATCTTTTGATATCGTATCTGAAGCTTGTCGGCTATTGTTCGTCTCGCCTGAATGCGTAGTCCATGTCAATGGTTTCCACGACCCTTTAACATGTGGATTGTGGCCCCAGTGGGTAGTTCTGACAAAAGCTAGTAATCGCTCACCATTAAATAAGAGGCTTCAGAAGCATCTGTTTGAAATTTCCAGCCTTTTAAAAGGTTTGCTCGAAGAATGTTGTATCTCTGGATCTCGCCCGAAGATGTCACTTTGTTGCTGCATCTCTGGATGCATTTTCAACACGCAAGATTCAAGGTTGCGCAATGACTCGCTACAATCTATTGACCAAACTCATATCCATTACCTGCTTTACTCCTTATAAACTCAACTTGTCGTTTATACGGAATAACGTCTTGCGGAGGTGATTAGAATCTATCCAACATCTGTCTTTGATGGATTCAATAATCAATAAGAAACTTGCAAGCAAAACCTTTCCGACGGTTTCTTCCGTGCAATAAAATCTTTTTTATTATTTTTATTATTTACATATATCTCCCATTAGTTTAAGATTGACTTAAATTAAATTTAATAGATAGAGATAGAGAATTATATTTAAATTGAAGTTTATCTCCAAATAATTAAATTTAAATTATTTAATATTAAATGATATCTCCTATAATTAAATCTTAACGGAAGAAAAGAAAACGTATAAAGCGCTTCTTTCCTACCGTAAAGTTAATTGTTTATCAATCATTTTGATGAAGATCTAATGGTTAAGATCTTCAAGGGTATAACAAGAAAATTGGGAAGTTAGGCATACCTAATTAATCTTCTTAACTAATATACTCTTTTTCTTACGTAATGTAGTTTTGGAACCGGTACCGGGTACGAAAACTAGCTATTATAGCCGTTGGATTAAGATTATAATTTTTAAAGGTGCATTGAAGTATTTGCCAATATTTAAAATACTCTTTATAATGAATAAATGAGAAGAGCGAGAAGGACAAAAGAGAGAATAGTTAAAATGATAGTTATTTCTTTTTTTAAAGGTAAAATAGTAACTATATTCCGTTGTAAAGATAAAATATTAAATGAGTGAAGTATCTATTAGTAAATTAATATTGAGATAAATTATTGCTTGGATACTAAACTAGTATAGACATCAGTGTACTAAAATTATTTATCCTTATTCCACAACAAAATGAGGCCTAATAGATTTAACTAACGCCTTAGAAATTTACAGAAAATATAAGTTTAGTTTGATACTAGCCTTGTCTCTATTTTCTAGAACTGATAGTGTATTTATATCTTAAGTTATACATGAGAATTTTAATAAATTTATAAGAAGTAATTTCATTAGATACTGATGATGGATGTAGAAGGCTACAGGGCATCTAGTTGCATATTAAAGCTTCATAAAGCTGAGTTCATTTATTGTTATTTTCTATGTTTTCCGTAATTGATCAATTACTTGATGCAATTTCTTCAAAAAAGAAATTGTGTCAGTATGACAAACAAGGACTGCATACCTCATTGTATTTAAAGAATAGAGGACCGTAATCTCTTTCAATTGCTGCCTTCTGTAAAGCATCCCTATGAGTTTTTGAATCTGTGCTACTCTCTCTTCTAAACCTGCTTGTTTTAAAACAAGAGTTCGTAAAAACTATGTAATCAGGAAAGTTCATCCTTCTCTAAATCCTATAGGAAATACTGAACTAATACTTACAGGCTATAGTAATTAAGACAGATGCACTAAATAAGTATATAAAACAAGTGAATCATACTGCATTTACTCCTAAGTAACAATGTCTAGAGAAATATACTAGATAAAAAGGCTTAGCTAGAGTTTATCTATCAAAGAACTTAAATGAGCTAGAAGGCTTCCTTAAAGCGCCTGGGGAAACATTTATTCCAGAAAATGGGTTTGGAGGAGTATGGGCTATCTTTTGCCTCTGAATAAATGTTAAATTCTGTTTCACCTATTCTTAGTGGATGCTGGAGTAGGGATGTTCACTGCAGCCTGCAGGTACTGCTTTGAAATTTATAGCTGCTGAGCCTCCTTTTCTACTGTTTGCTTTCATCAATTAGATTCAATATCTTGCCAACACTATCTTGGAGAATTCTCTGCTTCTCGACCTGAAATTCAAATGGCAATATGACATATTTCTAGAGATGCAAATGGTTTATGATCTTGCTTGTCTAAGAAAGTACTCAAGAATATATGGTAAGCCCCGAGTTAGTAGTTTAGAACATGACATGATTTATTAAACTGGATAGCCCATGGCATATTTAATAAATAGTCAGAATCAAATTGGTTGGATTGAGGTTGTCTTAGGATCTTAAAAGGTGGTAAAAGGTGGAGGCATAACCAAAGAGAAGAGACAGTAATATACTAGAGAATTAAGGAGGATACTTTTATCACAAAAAGAACGCGAGAACCCAGGCAAAGGAAAACTAGGTCTATTGTAAAGAAGGGATACCTAATAGTTTGTACCTATTTTTGTGGTAATGAATACTTTTTATAAGAAAAAATCACCAAAAAAAAAAAAAACGAGAACCCAGGCAAAGGACAACTAGGTATCATATAGAGAAGTTACCATGTCTCACCTCATGGCAGCAAGACCTCCTTCATGGCTAAAAAGAGCCCAGAATGTTCAAATTGTTAGTTTTATTATTATCATGTGAGCCTGTCAAAATGTGCATACTATTAATTGAAGACAAAACAGATGGACCGTGGAATAACCATAAAGTTGGCAAAGTCGTTGATTGGGCGATCAAGAGAAAGTGGAGGAGCATCAGGAGATGCGAGGTATCTTTGCATTCTCTCTGGAGGCTCAGTTTTTGAAATTGTATATGTTATACAATAGGAAACCCTACTTCATATGGCGTCCAATTTGTCTAACTTCATATCCAGCAAAAAAGTAATATCCCACACAAGCAACATAAGATTTATGACTTATTACTAAAAGGAATAATATCAAAACAAACTAGTATTTTCAGCTAGTACGGAAAGGGCAGTTGTACTTGTCTTAAATCCTTCCCTTTTGAGACACGAGCTTGCCACGAGCGAATTTCAGAGTTGAGAAACAAGTCCATAAATATTAGAGAAGCAAGAAGAAACAATACTCCAAATGAACAACAGAGATTAATGAAAAATAAAGGACATTAAGAATAGACCGGTCCGAAATTCTGAAGCTTGCATGTTTACAACATGACTGATCTTTGGCTGTCGTACATTATCTTTAACAAATGATTATTATGCTAAGTTATCTGTCAGATGTATGAAATCAATCCCAACTCTAGCTACTACTCCAATATGCTCTCCTATAGGCTGGATCAAGGTTAACTGTAATGGCTTTTCTATGGATCAATTCAAATTGGTAGGGGCAAAACTAATAACATTACTATCATTGCAAGTTATAGATGTGACTGTTACAAATTAAACGTTAATTGTTGAAGCAATAGCTATAACTGCATAGCTTACATCGGATGAATTGCACTAACTTGTGGCTCTTGAAACATATTCAATTATGCTTGTCAACATTTTGTGAGATGGAAAGAAGCAATTGTTAACTCTATTATTAATAATATCAAAATTTTAATATATAATTATTAAAATTTAAAAACTAGTCTAGTTTATCCGAAAGCTGATTATGTGTACTAATTGACTTACTAATAATGATAAGAGTTTAGACTTTAGGTGTGTACTTGGGATGGGCGTTACCCCATCGCTAATACATATATCAGACTGCGATACTAAAATATTACTATATTCGTTCTTATGCTTTTAAATTTGAATAGACTCACTGCTTACCAATCAGCTTACCTAGACTCGAGCTGACCACGAGCACAAATCGGCTCCAGCAGGGAAGAAACCTTGTTCACGCTCATGTCACGTCGAGGTACTGCACAAGAAAAAACTGCAAAATCTTAGCTCGAATTAAAATTATTTTTATTCAAGCTTATTCTATGTTTAGCTCGAAATTAATTTCAATTCAATCTTCATCTGAGCTCGGAGTCTCGGTTCGACTTCTACTAAGCGGTGTCATTGAAACTTTTCAAAACACCAAAACACCGCTCGGGGCACTCACCAAATATCTAACCTAAATCCCAATTCAACGATTCCCTTTTTCCTCTCTCCTGTTGGCGGCGGTGGTCTCTCTCCTCTCGACGGTGGGCTCTTATCTCGGCGGTGCTGGTGTCTCGCTTCTCGATGGTTAGTGTTCTCCCTCCTGCCGTTCTCCTTCTCACCCACCGTCTCCTCTACAAACACACCCCTCCCATTTCTTTCTATCTCCCGCTGCCTTGTACCTTTCTTACTATTGTTCTCTCCCTCTCTCTCTGGCAGACCGACACCTCCTATCTTGTCACGTTCTCTCTTTCTCTCTCCTGCCGGTCTCCACCACCTCCTCCTCTCTCTACCTGTCTCCCTCTCTCTGGCTCTACCATTCTCCACCACTTCCAACCACTGCGCGATGAATCACATAGATAATGTTAATTAATGTGATTATGTGAAAATAGTGTAATTTACTCTGATTTGATTATTTGAATTTAGTGTAATAGTGTGTGAATTGATGTGTATGTGTCATAGTGCGAGTTAGTGTAATTTGATGGTGATAATGTTATTTGTTTACTGCATTTACAGTTTTACACATATATTAGTGTATTACACTAATACAATCTTGCATATGTATATATGGCATCATATATTATATTTTTAACATTAAAATTCTAGACTGCATGCACAAATACGAGCTATGTAGTGGGGTGACTCCCCGCATATTGTGGGCGCTTTTCAAAACATTGCTTTCACTGTTGTTTCATCTTTTCTGAAATGATATATAGAATATAGTTATATTTATTGTAACTTATTTGTGGTAAATTCATCATTTTGCTAGTGGATATATTTTGATATTGTAAATTTGTTGTTTATGCTTTAACAGTTTGAATTATCAGGAATTCCAACCATGTGCTTCTCTAATTGTCTAAATATTTAAGATACATTCTAAACATGCTTGGCCTAATAGTGCTTCTAATATTAGGATGCGTTGGAGCACTTGGCATCTATAGATTTAATTGAACTATGCAATGAGGCCAAAATTGAGCGCTGCCGGGCAACTAGAGATTTGAGTAGCTGTGGACGTTATGTGCAACATGTGCTCACCTCCTGTGGGCATGCCTCTTTATGCGCAGAATGCTGTCAGAGATGTGATGTATGCCCAATTTGTAGAACATCCATACCTACAGCTGGAAGTAGAGTGCGACTTCGTCTCTACTATAAATGTATAGATGCTGGTCTTATATCTAAAAACCAAGATGATATGTTTCAAGAAAAGGACAGCAGGAATCATGTCATGACTGATATTCAACGTCTATATTCTCTGTTTGATGTTGCACTGGAGAATAATCTTGTCTCTCTGATTTGCCACTGTATCCTTTACCATTAAGGGAAATAATGTTGCAGATACTCCGCTTATGTACATTCTTTTTTCTTCTATAAGTTCTTTAGTTTTACCTTGACAAAATGCAAGATGTTACAGATATTTGTATGGATGAGAATGCAGTGTCAAGTGATCCTGTTCTTGCTTTTCTTCTAGATGAAGTAGTCATCAAAGACTGGTGCAAGCGAACGCTTGAGAACCTAATTTTTGGTCTTCATGACTTGTGTATCCTAAAGTGGTTTAGAAAAATTCTTAGCCTGAGGAAAGCATCGTATGTTCTCTCTTTTAACTCTTAATGGAATAAGCCTTGACAACAGTACAGATGGAGTTGGAGTCCAAGAAATGAAATCCAAGTTGGATTTATTTCAAAAGTTTGCCATGCAATTAACTGGCATTTCTAGTGTTCTTGAAATTATGGTTCTGTCATTTAAGGAAACTGTTGCCGCTCAAGTTCATGACTTGCATCAGCTCTTAGAGAGTACAATGAAGGCAAAGCAGGTATAGTTCTGCAGACTAGCTAACTACTATAACATTGCTTGAAAAATATCTTTTTCCTGTTCATTATTTTTTATATTTAGGGACATGCTTCCTTCACTACATATGCACAAGCTGATGAAGAAAAAATATTGCACAACTGGGAATTATATTTTCATCTTTATTGATCAACTTCATTATGACTATTATGATTAGATCCTTCATATACATAACTTTCTCAAGATTAGCTTCTGCTCGTCAATTTTGGTAGTATGTATAGAGGAGTATATGCGAGTGAATCTTCTATTTTATTCTCATACATTAAATGTCCCTTACGATCTTACCTAACTATTTTATGACAATGTTTAAAGTACTTATATTCAGCAATATGTTAGGGCATCTAGCTTCTTCTTCTACTTAACTTTTTTTTATCCCAATTAAATCTGGCCATAGTTGTCCAAAAGCACATGAAGATCTGAATGGAGATCAAAGTCTGACCTAGTGTAAAGTAGATTACTTCAGTGAGAGTCCATTGTCTTGGTAGTTGGGACCAATTCTAGAGTCACATTTGCTTAAGGAAATCAACAAAATGCCAGGGTAAAGAAGAGAGCCACCCAACTGTTGGGGAGATGATAACCCTCCACTTGAAGGTGGGAGAGTGTTTGGATGAAGAGAATAGGAGAGAAATGAAGAGAAGAGAAGAGAAGAATAGAAATAAGCTCTATTTCATCTTGCTTGGAGGTAATGGAGAGGAGAATAAGTTTACTCTTTTTGGTTTAAGGAAAAAAAGATCATAAAAGAACATGTTTACCATCATACCCTTTATCTAATAGATAAACCAGCACAAGTTATAATATCCACTAGATTATTCCTTTAAATAAATAAAGTAACATAAATAAGTTACAATATCCATAAGCTATAATATCTGACATAAACTATAATATCTAATATTTAACTATTCTCCTTTAAATTTGTTAATAAAATCTCAAAAGATTAAGTAAATAGTATAATAGAATAGGGCATATTTGGAATGTTAAAATAGAAATAGTCTGCATTTTCTTTTCTCTCCGCTTTTGCACTATTTGGATGGAAAAATAGGGGAGAAGAGAAGAGGATAGAAGAGAAGAGAAGAGAAGAGAAAGAAGAAAAAAATAACTTTCTCTTGTCTTGTTTGGATCAAGGTTCCAAAACTCCGTATCGGGATCGGCTATCCAGAAAAATGATACTTAGTGGTTATAATAGTATAATAGGCCTTGGATTATGTGCATGGCAAAGAGAGTATGCACACTAGATTTTTTGAGATTATGGTATCGTAATTAATTTGTTTGAACATAATCTAATCTGATCTAATCTAATTAGATATGTCATGACTTATGTTTATAATTTTTAAAATTTGTTAATGGAATCCTAAAATATCAACTAAATAGTATAATAGAATAAGAGCATATTTGGAATATTAAAATATAAAAATAGTTTGTATATTCTTTTCTCTCCTCGTCTCTCCACTTTTGGAGAGAAAAGAAAGTGACTGTAGAGGCTATTTTTTCTCTCCTAAATATTAAATCTAAACAGGAGAGAAATATTCTCTCCTGACTTTCTGTCTCCTATTCTCTCCATCAAATATAGTGGGAGAGAAAAAAGTGACCGTAAGATTCTTTTTTCCTCTCCCTTTCTCTTCATTTCTTCACATCTCTCCTAAAAATTTCAATCCAAAGAAAATTATTCTCTTCCGACTTTTTTTTACTCTTCTCTATTATTTTTTCCTATTCTATCCATCCAAACAAGGTGTAGAAAAGAAAGAATGAAATAGGAAAAAGGGTAGAAGAAGACAGAAAAATGGTTTCATCTCACTGAGAGTTACAGCTTAGTATACTATATTTCACATCTGACCATTGTATCTTGACGAATAAACATAGATCAGCCTTTCTGATCACAGACTTAACAAGTAAGAATAATTCAGCCAAATAACAGATCAATAGTGTAGCAAGGGAATCCACATGAGCTGATGAAGCACAATCTCTAGTTTATGTTAACAGGTGTGATGTTTAAATAATCCTTGCACCTTAGAAAGTTGTATATATTCTTATGTTATTCTTGAATGGGAAACATGACCAATAAAGTATCTAAGTGTATTTAACTAGCCTTCAACACTAATGTGCTTGAGGTTAAATCTAATCAGAGTTTTAATTTGAAAATGTGCTAATTCTCCATGAGTTATTAAAAAATGGATAATAAGATGACAGCAATTAAAATCTTTGTATGAGTCATCATCAAAACTTATTTCTTCACAAAATTAAATAGTGGGTGAAATAAAATAGACTGAAATGGGGTATTTTTGGATGAAAACTATCTGCCTGCTTTTACTATTTAAGAAAAAAAGCCCCTTTCCTTGATAAATAACTTGGACTTGGAATTTGCAGCAATGCCTTGCGCCGCCTTGAGGCAGAAACTAATGTAGTGCTACTTTTATTTTTGGAAGTTTTTGCAGAGTTTTAGAATTTGGAAACTTTTAAGAGTTCTGATATTGTCTCATGAAGTCTTCTGCATTTCAATTTGTTTTCCAGCATTTGGAAGTTATGATTTGGTGTATTCGTCATCAGTTTCTGGAGGGTGTTCAGTCACGCTTTCCTAATGTTGCATCATGGAAATTGCATGTACTTGAAAGAAAGTTAGAAGCAGTTAGGCGAGCATGGCCTGACTATTCAAATAATATGAGAGATTCTTTTGGTCCCAATGGCACCATACTTTTCATTGAGCAGGCATTGGCAAATCTTAGAATAGAGCAGAGTTACATCAAGGAAAGAGTAGATGATGTTGATATCTCATCTTTACAAGATGAAAATTCACCATCACTCTTCTTGTCCAAGATAGATGAGGCCAACAGAAATGGATATCCTTTTAAAAGTTTGCGAACCGCTGCTGATGTACTATTTTTACATGGAATATCTGATACGGTGGTTGCTAAACAAGCAATAGTATCCTTCAACATTATTATCTTGAACAGATTTTGTTGCCTGTAGAATCTTTTCCAAGTTTTTCCCTAATTTGCTTGCAGTTATTATACTATCTGTTTGATCGACATTGGAGTAGGCCTGATGTGGAATGGCAATATCTAATCCATGATTTTTCTGCAACCTTTGGAATAACTAGGCATTCAGTACTTGAATCTTTAGTTTTCTTTCTACTGGATGATCATACATTTGAGGCTCTACAGGTAATATTTACTTGCTTTTGTTTTCCTTCTGTTTCTTTGATTTGTGGACATGATGCAATTATGCATGATATTATTCATATGAGCAACATTTATACCAGTAGATATATATTAAGAGCGTTCTAAAACATTAGAGTAAGAACTAATGAACAATTGTAGAAGTATTATGATTTTGTTCTACAGTGTTTTCTCCCGCAGATTCCCTCTTTGCTTGGAATCTTACTATCTATGTATTGTTCATTGCTGGTTTATGTCCTTGTTAGTCTGCCTGCTAGTTTAATTGGTTAGAGATTTATTAATAAATTTTTTCTTTTTTATTTTGATTACTCCATGTTAAGAAAGAAACCAGACAGTTGACCTAGAAACATTTAAATGAAAAACTCAACGTTGTCAAACCTGATAGAACAAAAACATGACTCATTCATTGAGAATACTCTTCTAACTTTTAAGCACTATGTTCTTGTGGTAGGTGCCTGAACTATGTTGTAGTGATGAAAGAGCAAAGAATATAGTCCTTTTCCCTGAATCCCGATGATTGAAATTCCCATTACTCTTGGGACTTGGGGGGGGATTGATGTTGCTAGTTGCCTTATTTTAACTTTTACTCACTCTCTCTCTCACCCTCACACACACATACTCCTCTTTTTCTCACACTTTTTCGACACTTCATCGAGCTCATATGGCTGCTGATATGGTGACTTCACACTCTAGTGAACTTGGGTGAGCATTTTTTCTCTTTTTTTTCGTTTCTTTCTTTCTTCCATTATTTAACTCCCCCTTTCTCTCTCCCTCGCTTATTGCTACAGAACAATTATGAAAAGGGACATATTTCTATTCATCTCATTTCTGTAGTAGTAATTTATAAGCATAAAGATATTCAACTTAGAATTTATCATGGATTTTGGTAAGTTAGTATTTTTTTAGATTTTAGACTTTATATGTGAATAATTTTTATTTTCTTATTTTTTGTCATGTTTTGTCATTTTTATTTTTTTGTATAATTTTTAGAATAGTCTGATACCACATCGACCTATAAAGGCAATTGATACTATCGATTTGTATTGTTTCTTTGGGTGGTTAATTTCAATCTCGATTCTGATATTTAAAGTCTTGGCTTTTAATGCCTCGAAAAATACCATGTGTTAGTTCTCTTAATAGATAGTTATAACACTATCTCTTCGTTCTTTTGCAAAAGTATCTTTTATGTTTGTCTGTGCCATCTTTTTCTACTTTCTAATTGTAACTTCTGGTTCAATAGATGTGTATTTATCTAAAGGACTGTTACTTATTTTTTTACTTCCAACATCCAAACTTTTTAGATTTTCCCTTTCTCCAAATATGTGGTGTTAGTATCATTTTTATTTGGAAGATATCCATATTGCTATTCTGGATTATTAGAGCCAACATGCACAAAAAATTCAGATGATGTTGACCTAGCCACAAACGCTATTTGAAAGGAATTAATGGCCATATACGACTATCTATAAATGAAATTAGTTAAAAAAATAGATATTATTGATAATTCACATTTCAAATTTAAAAATAGTAACTAATTACTGTTTTACTTCAGTAAAAAGAATAATCAGTAACTAACTACTGATTACTTCCTCTAATTAATTCCAATATTTTGAAAAGCGACTGCTGGTGGTGGGCGGTCATCCCACTGCCTAGTGTCTAGGCGTATGACAAGGTGGTCTAACATTTTTAATATATAAAAAATTAAAAATGATATGTATGATATAATATATATTAATATAAATTTGATTAGTCTACTTCACATTTTTCAAATTAAATTATACTAGTAGATTCACACTATTCAGCATTTATACAACAAATAAGTTTAGGCAGCATCCTATTACGATGGCAAATTCAGTAATTATATGAGGGTGTTTTCTCTAACAGCAAGATAGAAAAGGCCATCAATCACTCATTTCACTCAATATTATCTCTCTCCTTAGCTTAGTTGAAGATATTGATCTGGCCAAGAGCTCAAACTTGAGAGAGAGAGAGAGTGAGAGAATAGAAAGAGAATAGAGAGACACTTGCCCACCAAACCAACCCCCATGCATCGCTCTCTTCAACCTTGCCCTTGTGTGCTGCTCTTCTTAGCCCAGCCCTCGTGCACCACTCACCATCATGTGACATAAGCTGTCATGCGCTAGTCGCCGTCATGTGCCGGTCATCGTCATGCAATGCTCACTGACATACGCTGCTCAGTGCCCGCCGCTTGTCGTCCACCATTGAGGAAGAGCTTGAGAGAGAAGGGATGGAGAGAGATTACGGATCTAGGGCTCGTTGGAGATCAAATGGAGAATAAAGGTATTCTTTTGTTAACTTAACTAGTTTTGCTCAATCTGTTCTCTCCACCCGACCCGCAAAGCCCGACAAGTCGGCCTGCCAAGGAACAGTAAACGCCTAGTATGGGCGCATACTAGGTTAGTGGGGCGGCCGGTGTGCCGCCCCGCCAAGGTGGCAGCCAAAATTGCTTTTCAAAACCCTGATTGATTTAGTAATTCACATTTTAAAAATTAATAACTAATTAACTATATAGAATTTAGAAGACAGCAATTCAGTAACTAATTACTAATTTAAAAATAATAAAAAATTAAAAATAGTAATAAGTAATCAGTAACTAATTACTTATTACTTCCTGCAGTTTATTACTTTATTCACATTTAAATCGGTAAACAAATTTAACAAATAACAATCCAATCAACAAATTAAGAAACTAATTCAGTAATTCTTCATTGTTAATCAACATATTTTCCTTTAGAAAAACATTTAATAGATTAAAAAATTTAAATATCAACCAATGTTTTGAAAAGCGTTTTTGGCAGCTGTGCTGGTAAGCGAGCCCTAAATTCATAGTTTTTCTCTATCCTTCCTCTCTCAAGCTCTTTCTCTCTCAACGGTGGATGGCAAGCAGCGGGCGACGAGCAACGTATGTCGGCGAGCATTACATGACGGTGACTGGCACTTTGACGACGTGCGTCTCATGATGGTGAGCGACAAACAAAGGCTGGACTAAGGGGAGCAACACATGAGGGCAGGGCTGAGGAGAGTGACACATAGGGTTGGCCGAACGGTGAGTCTCTCTATTATCTCATTTTCTCTCAAGCTTGGGCCCTTGGTCTGATCTCCAATTTCTTCAACTAGGCCGAGGAGAGAAATGATGTTGAGTGAGAGTGACTGATGGTAGAGTAGGGGCCTAGTTATCTTTCCTATCTTGCTGTTGGAGAAAAGGCTCTCATCTTCTCTAATTACTGAGCTTGTCGATGCTGCCTAAACATATTTGCTGTATAAGTTCTGAATTCTAATAGTATAATTTAATTTGATTAATGTGAATTAGTCTAATAAAATTTACATATAATATATATAAAATCATATATAATTATTTATAATATTTTATATATTAAATATGCTAGATCGTATTGTCGTTTGCCTTGGTGCTCGCCTTCTGCCTAGGCACTAGGCAGTGAGGTGACTAGGCCACTCGCAGCCGCCTTTTAAAGCATTGCAATCAATAGAAAAATAAATTAGCAATCAATGTTCAACAAGTTAAGAAAAAAGTTTAAAATATAATTCAACAGATTAACTGATTATTGATAAACAATGAAAACATAATCAATAATTACTTCAGTTAATTTATCTAACTGTAGCGTAACATTTAAGTAATAAGTATTAACGGATTAAGAAAAAATTGAAAATAGGAAAAAAAGTTTGGTGCGAAAGAATAAGAGAGAGAGAGGGAGATAGTAAGAGAGAGAGGGGGGAAAGGGGATCATATCATCCGCTCGATGATTGTTGTCCATAATTGTTCGTCATCGTTGCGGCACGTTGCTGCAAGCCGCCGGCTTAGCTGCCTAGCTACTAGTTGCCGCTCGCTGCCGTCAGTCGTGGATTGGAGAGCCAGAGAGGACGTGGAAGGGACGATCAAAAGAGGGGCTTGGTTTTAGCACCCGCACGCGAGAGAGAGAGAGAGAGCAGTACAAGAGAGGATAGTGCGCAAGCCTACCATGGTGGCTGCCAAAATTGCTTTTAAACCACTGGGCAAAATGTAGGGTGTTTTTAATAAATTTCCTCGATTATTCCATTTAATTTTCTTGTTGATAGTTGATACATGCAAATCCCACCGGACATTCTACTAGTATTGCAAATCCCACCCAAAGTTCTACTAGTCCCTAAATTTGGCTAGGGACCCCTAACCATTTTCAGTAATTAATTATTATTTTATCTCTAATCAAGTTCTCCCAAACAAATGAGAAAGTAAAAAAATTAGTTTAAATTTGAATTCCAATAACATTGCAAATTGACCCCTAAAATGACATTTATATTTTACAAGTTTAGTAATAATATTTTGGTACTATTTAAATGACATATCCTTATTCTTTTTTAAAAATAAATATTTTTCATTTTTTCATGCCACGCCAAATTAATAACAATATAACAATTTTTTAATGGTTGCCAGAGAAAAATCTAACTTTAGTGGTTGCAGCCTTACAAGTCTTTAAAACTTAAAAAAATAACACACAATACAACATCTTTTAATAGTTGTAGGCTTATAAGCCTTAAGCCCACAACCATGCAGACTTTAGTTTTGTAAGCACCAAACATTTTGATTTATTTCAAAAAACAAAAATTTAATAAAAATATTTTGGTACTAACATACTTCAAAGTTAAAGAGCAAAGCATATTTTTATCAATTAACATTAATATGTAATCAATTTTCTTCCAAAATCATCACAAATTTTACTTTTTCATAGTTTACAACCAAACACCCATTATTCTTAAACTAGTTTAAGATATGGATCCCAGTTTTAGTCAAACTCGAGACAGATCTGTCGAAATGGATAGGGATCGGTCATAGCCGATCCCGATCCTTATTTGAAACCACTATAGTGACTAGTTTCTGTTTGGGATTAGCTAGTTTTGGCCTTATCGGATTAAGCTGATCAAAATGAGTATTTTAAAGATTAAATAGATCCAACTTGGGGAATGTCAGCTATTGATGTCCTAAATTGACTTCTTTAAAGTTTTTAGCTTTTAGTCTCTATCTCTCACTCTCTCTTCCCACCCTATACCTAAGTCAACTCGAGTACTCCGCAGTCTAATGAACTCAGATAATTTTTTTTTTCCATTTCTCTTATCTCTCATTCTCACCCATTTTTCAACTCACCTTTCTTACTATTGCAAAACAATAGTAAATAGAAATAGATCTCTCTTTATTTTGCTTCTACACTAGTAATTTACAAGTATAGTAATTTATCAAATCTAGCTCAAATTTTATCATAGTTTTTAGTGAGTATTTTTTTAGTTTTTATATTTTTATATAATATTTAGAATTTTACATAATTAAAAAATAGTTTGATTCGATAAGAGCGGCTGATAGGACCAATAAATATCGTTTTCTCGAGCGGCTGATTTCGTCCAGTGGCCTAGATAAACTATGGGATTGTGGTAAGGAGAGAAAAATTATATACCGGCAACTCCGACGAAGAGATCTATACCCTAGTTTACCACATAACCATTATTTCTCTTATGAAAAGATTTAGCTCTGACAAACTTTGACGATCCGGTATATAATTTTTTAATTTATTTCTTTATTTCTCTGGATAAACTACCAGACAATGAAGATGCAATCGAGTCCTCCATTTGGATATAATGCAACATGTGGGCGGACTATCTGGAGGCAATGCAATTAATGCCCCTATATATTAGAGGCAAAATCTTTATAAGAGAACACAAGTGCGGAATGGACTTCAATATATTGAACCAAGAATTACATGACACTTATTTGAAGAAGCGTCTTGTATGATACTAGAAGAAAATGAGTCCATGCTGAAAGGTCAAAAAAATCATTATTCATAAAATTACAGTCAATTCAAGTACATTCCTCTCAACCATTCAACACAATTATAACAAGCTGTACTAGACTTAATATGAAATAGTAGGCACCTACAAATTATGATAAATTAGAACCCATCATCTCATTGCAAACTTTGATCAGTCTCTTTGAGATTGGATCAGGTTATTTTTCGTCAATTGTAATAGGGCTGTTTGGTGTAATATTTTATATATCCACATCAATTATTGTAAATCTATCATTTTGGTTCAGGAAATAATTTCTGGCTGCCTCGTAGTTCAAATTTTTGCCTGATAATCTTGCCCTTATAGAGTATGTTGTTGTGGATGATAGGCAATACTATTGTGAGATTTCAGGATCTTTGTTTTAATGTCCAATGATGTATAGGATTAACCTACATATTTCGGTTATTTTATATGGCAGGAAGCCAGCCGTCTTCTTCCAGAGATTGCTGGCCCAGAAACACATCCAAAGATAGCACAAGTTTTATTGGAACGTCAGTGCCCTGATGTGGCACTGACTGTTCTGCGGTGCACCGGGCGAGATGACTTCTTCTCTAGTGCAAATATTAGGCATGATGATTCACAGTTTCCTTCTCTTGGTGAGGCAGTTACTGCTGTGCGTGTCAGAATAGAATGTGGGCTTTTAACAGAAGCATTTATATATCATAGGATATACTGCTCCAGAGTTAAAGAAGAGAAATCAAAGCATGTAGCACTGACCAACATAGAAAAATCAGATTCTTGGATATATCATGTTGAAGTCTTGGTGACTGAAATATGTTACCTCTGTATGCGGAGAAACCTCGTAGATAGAATGATTGAGTTGCCTTGGAACTCTGATGAAGAGAAGTACCTCCACAAGTGTCTTTTTGACCATGCACAGCAAAGCCCGTCAACAATATATGGTAGTCTTCTTGTGGTGTTCTATCTCCAGGTAATTTGAAGGTTTTCACATTTGCAATTCTTCATGATTTCTCTAGGTATTTGCCTCTTTGGAACACTTTAATGTATAAACCTGGAAAATTGAATTATAGTTCTTATTCTGTTTCTTTTAACGGTAACCTTGGATTCATGACTCTAATCTAATACCCACTAAATTGTATGTTTGCTCTTTACTGGCTTCTTTTATAAGGAAACTTAATGATATCATATGTTTGTTTCATTCCATGTCAGCGTTATCGATATTCAGAAGCATATCGAGTTGATCATACACTTCAGAACTCGGAGTCAAGTACCTTGGAAATTGCTAGTGAGGATATTGCTTCCAGGATAAGATTGATAGCCCAATGGAGGCAAGGCTTGGTTGTAAGTTTATCAATGCCTTCTGCACATTCTTTGAAACTGTTTGTACATTGAATACAGAATACTTATCTGGTTGTCTTAATATAGGTTTTATACCTTGTGCTACTTGTGTTACAGCATATTTGAAGCAATATTTATTTCATTTAAGCTTAGTTTAGAAATTGATACTATCTGCTTTTGTTATTTGTCAGCTTGATATCCAGTTATTGGTAGCATATAACTAAGACATGAAATAACTCATACATGTACCATTGACACCCTCAACTGAATCAGCAGAAGTGATGGCAATGCTGCAGCAACTTTAACAAGGATGTGAAGAACCTTTCCTAGGAGGCTAGGATGAAGACAAGCAACATTGCAATGCATCCATCAAGAGTCCATTTTGGCTAATATGTGAATTGCAAATACTAATCAGTTTTTATATTTAACCAATCGGTGTTGGCTTATATCAGATAGAAGTCCTCATACTTAATTAATACAGTGGTTTCTAGGAGATATTGTGGTCTACGTGGAAAAGGTTGAGTGGATGTTCTCTCTTACTACAATATTATGCATCACCATACTCAAGTAAGTTTATGCATCACCATACTCAAGGAAGCTTGGATTCCTCCCTGAGCGACAATGCCAAGTTTCTCATATTCTTCTTCTTCTTCATTTCCGTCATCTTCTTCTTTTTCTTCTTCCCCCTCTTCTTCTACTTGCTCTGATCGAGTGTTCGTCGGAGAAGATGGAGCGACTTGATCAGGTGGTGACTATGATAGGAAAGATGGAAGAGAATGAGAGGATGAAGAAGACATGAATAATTTTGGTATTTTATAAATTATTTAGTATATTATAATAGAATATTCTTTTGTTGGTACTGTTTAAGTTAACTTAGTTAAATAAAATTATAGGAAAAAAGGAGTTAGGTTATAAAGTCATTAAAGATGGGGTGTGAATTACAAAATAAGTAAATTGTAAGGTAGATTGTAAAATTCCCTAAAATAAAAATGCGATGTTTATTCAATGATTTAAAAAAGTAGATCTACCAAAGTGAAATAGAAAAAGAGAAATATCAACTACAGCATCAAAGAGAAAATGAAAGGAAACATAGAGGAGAACAAAGAAGGAAAAGAGAGAAGAATTAGAAAAAAAATGAACAAGAACAAGAAAAAGATGGCTTTGAGAAAGAACACCTTTGGATTTATTTGGGTTGCCACAGTAGGTGTTGTGCAGTCCAAGAAGCACTATAGATTGCAGTGCAGAGTTATCTCTAATTCCTTCTAGTACTCTCACTATCGCACTCCCCCCTTCAAAGATTCTAATATTCCCATCAAATACTCTATCACTATCATCTTCCCCACCATCTAAACTATTGTAAAAAACCACTAAAGATCCAATCTAAAGATTTGGGTATAAAAAAGTGATATTTTAGGAGAAAGGAAGAAGAATAGGGTTCAGAGATTAGACAGGCAGGATGTTGGGAAGGGCAACTCCAACTACCTCCCTCCCATGGCTGAGTTGGGCTCAAATTCGATGAAGTTGGGGTAGATCCATTGCTGCTGGAGAAGGAAGAAAAGGAGTTGGGGGCAATTGAAGGAATTTATAAAGAAAATTAAAATGTATTTTATTAGATAAGCCACGAACTCTCCTGCCGTTATAAGTAAAGGGGGAATTTAGTCATTTCACCGATTTTGTTTACAACATCAAGGGGGTGAGATACTTTCAATAGTTTAGGGGGTAGAAAAGGGTAATATTCTAGGAGGTGAAAAGAGAATTATCTCGTATTTGTTTAAGACCAATAAGCTTTGCATACCCTATACATTTGTATGTGATTTTTTAGTTTGGGAGATTCACGTTAGTAGCCTTTGGATCAAATAAAACTATTGAAGAAGTGAAATGCCAATTTTATTGGCCAGTTTCAAACGTGATGTAGCCAAGATAATTAGTCGATGTCGTGTTTGTCAATTGGTCAAATATCATAAACAAAACCTTGGCCTATACACTCCACTTCCTATACCAAATCACCTATGGCAAGATGTGAGTATGGATTTTGTATTTGGTTTACCACATACATTTTGCAAGCATGACTCTATCTTTGTGGTTGTAGACCGTTTTTCTAAATGGTTCATTTCATTCTGGGTGCTAAAATCTTTGATGCTTCAAACATTGCGAAACTCTATTTTGACCATCTAATAAAAAAACTATATGGTTTACCTAAAATTATTGTGTTTGATTGGGATGTTTGATTTATAAGTTATTTTCTGAAAAATTGTGGCATATGGTAGGCACAAAACTGAAACTTTTGATAGTTTATCATCCTCAAATGACGGTCAAATTGAGATTGTCAACCGTAGCCTGGGAAATCTTTTATGCTGTCTTGTAGGTCATCATAATAAATTTGGGATTCTATTCTTCCTATAGCGCAATTTACATATAACAACTCCAATAATAGGTTTATAGGCATGAGTCCATTTGAGATTGTCCATGGGTATAAAGCTCGAAAACCTTTAGACCTTTTGATATCATTGCAAGCTTGTAGTGCTAGACATATTTAGATTTTGAAATGTGTTAGGACCTAATACTTATGTCTGATTATGGTATTAGTTCCACTTTTAATATCGAAAATTTAAAAAGCCTATAAACCTCTTGTAACTATCCCCAATTATCTTTATGATACAGCTACTTTCACCCCTCCAGATATACATGCTTTAGACCTTGCCGCTTGTCCTTCATCCACAAAGAAAAAATAGATACTATTTTGGATGAATAGGTAACATCTAACACTAATGGACTTGGTCCAATGTAGAGACTGCTCAAAGTCTGATAGCATGTGGATCACGCGTGAGGAGGTTTACCAGTTAGATCCTGACCTCTAGTAGTTTTACCAGAGCCGTCCTTAGCCCCACTCGATAGAGTCGAGTTTCTCCCACCTCGAGAGAGTTGGTACAGGTACCACATTTAAACATCACGTAGACGCAGGAGGGTAGCTCATCTAGTAAGGCTTTGGTTGGAAGGCGTGAGGGAAAGATTTTTACATGAAAATATTTTAGTCTTTTGTTTGTTAGGTTTTTAATATTTTCTCCTTTTCAGGGTTTGCCTATATAAATACTTATTATGTTATCATTTGAATTTTGATGAATATTTTGAGATTTTGAGATTATCTATTTTCTCTCTTTTGTTGGATTCCAACAGCCCATTAGTGGATTATGTAGATTTGTCTTCTTCTTTGTTGATATGGACCAGCCAGCTTTCTTGACATCCTTGAATAGAGTTATTATAGATGATCTTAGTATCCTAGACATCCTAAGCATAAAGCTTCTGATCTTTATAGCCAATCATATTGTGATCTGGAGATATGAATTATGAATTGCAAAATCCCTCCAAAGATTAATGCAACACATCATTTTGATTAATGCAACAAATCGTTCTGCTATTGTGATATCTTAATGGGGATAGTTCTTGTATCTTTAGTTAACCAATTAAAAATTAATCTTCTGTCTAAATGGATGAGTATAACTCTATGAACAGATGCACAAGACATTCTTTTCCAAGGAAATTATGTGGTTTTAGGAGTAAGCAAATTAATTGGAGCTTATATCAAAATGTTCCCAGTTTCTTACGGTTTATACTATTTCATTGACAGGTTAAATGCCTCCAGTTGCTGCCTGAGGTGCAACAGCAGAAAGTGATTTCGGCAAATGAGAGAGAGGATGGCCAATTTCCTCTCCATGATGTTCCTGGACCTCTTGCATCTGATCTTTCAAATGAATCACAAAGCCCTGCCTTATTTTCTTCCATGACTTCTTTGGTAGGTCGGCAGGAAAAGCTTTCTTCTCATTCAAAAATGATTAATGATCAGACAGTCTTTTATAGTCCCAGCAGTAATGCTGGTTCAGAATTTGGCAGCAAGGGTCCTGCAATTCTCCAACACGGACTTCTTGCTACCCTAGAAAGTCCTATTTCCAGGATGAACTCAGTAGTTCCAGATGGAACATCTAATGACCAGAATGGAGAGGTTTCAAAGTTGAAGAATATTTTTAATGTCAAAGGCCTGCGAAAGCAGGCTGATTTGAAACAAAGACTTCCTTCTCAGTGTGCACCTTTCAAGGAACTAAACACCAGCTCCTTGAGATTGACGCAGGAGGATACCAGGATGGACCTGTTTGACTTAAGTGTTCATGCAGAGAATTCACATCCATTTATGCCTAGAGTCACTTCAGGTGGTGGAAACAAGGGTTGGAGTACATCTCACAATGATGGTACTATCAAGCAGTTAATTGATGAGACTAATGTAAACTTTCGGAGGTAATCTTTATTTCTTCAAACGAGATTAGGACATTAGGACAATTTTGTTATATGTAGATGCGTAAAGGTTTGATGAGTTATTTGCTTTTTGTTTACTTAAAAACAAGGAAGAGAGCTAAATATTATCTCACCTTATTATTGCTGTAACTGCGATAAGAAAACTGTCCAGAGAAGTTTAACCCTAATCTTCTTTTTCCATGTAGCTTTGAAAATAGAGATTCTCCTATTAAACATCGAAGCATGAAAGGTGGATTAAGGTGGAGATCAGATGAGTCAAGTGAGGATGAAGAAGACTACAAGTTTGACTGCCAGAAGGAAGATGGGGTTCAGTTTGGTAGCAGAAGACGAGCTAGATTTTCCCGAAGATGACACTAAATCATGATAATATTCTTTGGTCATCAAGGATATTAATCTTAGACTAGTTGGTTTTTATTTTTAAATTGTCAAGAGAGGATGAGCTTAGTTCCTTGGTGAAGCATCCGTCCTGTTCTTCCTTTTCCTCTTTCTTTCCTGCTTTTTATGAGCAAAGCCAGTTCCTGTATGAAATCAAATGGTTAACGAGCATCTGGGATGTGTAAATTTTGTTTAAGTTGAGGTGATGTTCCAGACATGCTGTATACATAGGCTAAATGGTTTTTCGTGTGTGAATGGTTTGTGATCCAAATTCACTGTTATTCATAGGATTCGGGTTTAAGGTTAATGGTGGGCTTTATACGGGCCTTCGGAAAGATCAACTGGACTTCCTCACCTCTGGGGCGTGAATCTTGTTTGATAACTGATAATGGACATCTTTATTCCACTAGCCCAGGCATTGTGCATTAATTCGTGGAGATTTCTGTGCATGGCCTAGTCATAGATTGATTGTTTTCTTCCAGCAGGATTTTCTAAAGTAACATGATATTAGTGAAGGGTAATGCTGTTTCTCAGAACGCATCAGTTAAAGAGTATAAACCTTACCATCGTAGTCAAAATGATCCGAGTCTAATGGCCATGACAAAAATCTTAAGTTAAATATCCCCATCAATATTAGGGGTATTTTTATTGAATTTTATGCTGGAATATTATAAACTCATAATTTATGCTCATTATGATCCATTTTTTAAAGAGTTAGTATAATTAACCAACTTATATATTAGATTAAAATAGCTTCTTTGTCTAATCTATGATTAGCCTGAGAATTGATAATCTATTAATATATATATATAAGGCTTTTGCACATCGTGTCCGGGGCCTTGAAAGACAAAGCTGCAGATCCGCTGTAGGCAGAAGCTGAAGCAATCCGAGCTGATTTGCTGCGAGCTCTAAACTACAATCTCTCAGGTTCCTTGTTGAATCGGACTCTCAGAGCCTCGTCACCTTAATCAACTCAAAGAAGGACCATCCTTGCCGATGAAGACATCTCTTTTTGGATATTTTTCACCTTTACCTGTGTTAAAAATTTTGGTTATCTCCCAATGTTATCGAGAAGCAAACCTTATTGCTGATAAGTTGGCTAACGGAAAACTCAATCCTTTCCCATGGTATGGTTTATTATCCAGCCTACTGATTTATCTAGTCTCTTTTATCGGGATGCTTTTAATATCCTCCCATACACCTCTCATTTTTTGAGGTAACGATACCTTTTTTGACAAAAAGTACAGTAAATCTTTATATTATTATTTAGGAGTTGTAAAGAGTCCTATTAGGGTTTTGTTTTGATTAGGCAAGATCCTATATTTTAGGATCCTAATTCTATGTACAGAGAGCTGAATTAGCCGGCTCTATAATGGTGAATGTGTGATTACTTGAGAAAAAAAAAAATAAAGGACTTGAAAGCTAGGTTCAGCTTTATCTAATTGAATCTACAGACTCCCTTCATAGCCATTTTTCTATTTCAACTAAAATGAAAATTTCTGAAAATCAAAGCTGTTGCCATAATTCTGCTTTTGGTTGCTAACAGTTTAATTTCGTTAAAACTAAACATCCAATCCCTTTGTTTGATCAAAAATATCTTTAGAAATGGTTTTTAAGGCCTCGAGATATTTTCATCAGAAACTTAATTCATCCTATTTTCATTTAGATGCTAAAGTAAGTCTCACTTATGGATGTCTATGCTTTGTCTAATATCACACCTCTTGGGGATATTTGGAATGATATTTATCTTGAGCAAAGTTAAGCAAGAGAGGGGCGTGACCGTATAACCTGTTAGTGTTGGTGGTTGATCAAAATTACAGCTCAAATAACCCAAAGCAACGTTTCAAAATTTTTTGTAGAAATGGAAAGAGAAATGAGAAATATGAATATTTTTAAAAGCAAAGGACTAGAGAGCTACTTTCAACTATCATGCAAAAGTAAAAGTATTTCTTAATTTATATTTATCTATTAACTAGATAAACTAGAGAAAATTTTAATTTTAGATTGTAAATACAAATGAAATCTTCTCTTTTTATTTTCCTCACATAATTCTCAAATTTGTAAATAGTTTGCATACAAAGCGCCCATTAGGCCACCTTGAGGGCCTCTTCTCCTCATAGCATCTAACCCCATTTGGCTTATCCAGATAGCATCTCTCAAGTGCAGCTAACCCAAGCAGATTGAAATAGATGCTTTTAAACTTGGTCGTCAGTGAGACCATCAATCTCAACTAGTATTGCTAAGGAAAAGATCACTGAGTTTCGAAGACCACCCTATTCTACGAGCTCCATAAGCACCATGTCATCGTAGGAGCATAACTTATAAGATCCTTTAAGACATTGTCCTTTAATAGAGGACCCAATTAGTTAGATTGTCAGCGTAGCCCTCCAACCTAAGGCAATGTTTGCTAGAAAACTAGGTTGCCCTAGCCAACTTGCAACCCATGAAAAGGACGGTCCAGGGTTTTCATGCCTTGCATGCAAAAGGGATAAGTATCCTCAACCTTGTGGACTCCACGTCTAATGACGCCTCTACTAGGTAGGGCATCCACCAAACAACACCATTTGAACGTATTAACTCATGGAAGAGTAGATCTATCATTCCAGATGGTATTCTAAAAAGAGGACGTTTTCGGATTAGAGGAGCATAAGCGTCTTCCCTTAGTGAAAGTGACTTAACCAAATCTGGTTGAAAAACTCCCGGGGGTAGCGAGCGTCTTGAGAAGCATTCCTGCATTTAGGTTAAAAACGGGTCTACTGTCAATATTACGAATAGTCATAGCTATGTCCGGAGAGAAAATAAAATTGATCAAAAAGGAATCCCATTTGTGGCCATTGCGGAGATGTTTGACCTTATTGATTTCGTTAGAAAAGAACTTTGTCCTTCAAATCTATATTGAAAATCGAAGAATCATATGTAATAGAAATGGATTCACCATTGCCCACATGTCTACATAGGTGGGGAAAGACTTCCTCCCTTATCTTCATTAAAGAATACCAAATCCAAGAAGCACAGGGCTTTAGGTTGGCGGCCCATAAGTGCTATTTTGGCAAGTATCTAATCTTAAGGATCAAAGTTGAGGTGTTATTAGGATTTGTTAACTAGGGATAGATGTGATGTGAATCAACTTATTTGATCCAAAATAATAGCCAACATTTAATGAGGCACTAATTAACTGAAGGACAAACTTAGAATGAGAAAATAGAAAAATTCTTATCTATAAGAGAATTCGAAAATGGGTCTGACTCACAAAAATAAAATTCAAGTGGGTTTTTAGTGCAAATAACCCATATGACTCTAGAATTCTAAATTTTCAAAAGCAACCGTTTTACTTATAATATTCTATTTTCTAAATATAATATTTTAATTTGATTAAAGATGTCTTATATTAATAATTGGGAAAACATGTCGGATTAACTCTGATCCCTTCTACTACCCAATCCAATTCAAATCGGATTTGGATTTAAAAGTTCCTATCTAACCCATATACGAATTTAGATACAGGTAGAATTTTTTTTTAAAAAATATGGATACCGATTTGTTTAAACAATTTGGGTACAGATACAAGCCTAAATCCGACCCGTTTTACCAAAACCCTATCCACTAAGCAACTACCCTTCTTCACAATTCTCAATCTACGCAAGTCACCGTCGAAACCAAAAGCCGTATCTAGCCGCCACTGAAATTCCCAAAGTCACCACCCTACCTTTGCAACTCCTCCTCCGTCGCCATCAACTCTCCAGCTCTCCGCCGGTATCAAGATCCGCTTCCTCCCTCCTCGAACTTGCCGTCACCAAGCTTCGCTGCCATTGCATCTCCGTCGTCACCAACCTTGTAGGTACATCTTTCTATGAATACATAAAATTAATTATTCAGTTTGTCTATAGTTAATATGTAATAGATGACATATCAGTTAAGGTTCTTCTTGTCGATGATCAGAGACCTCTTTTATTTCTACCTTTTGCTTTTTAAGATTGTTCAGTTTGTCTGGAGATTCAGATTCTAATTTTAGGGCGTGGCTGTCTTTTCCATTTCTTAAGGAAAAAAATCCTCCTTCCAAGATTATAGATATTGCTTAATATGCATTCTTTCTTCAACACTCTGAACTGAATTGATGCCTAAACTGAATTATTGCTACCTGTTACTGCTCATTTCCGATGCCCACCGAAGCGACAATTCTTGTTCTGGATCATGTGCAAGTATTTAGGCAAATGACAAGATGATGACCTCTTGTTAGCTTGTATGTAGGGAGGATGAATCTTCTTTGAGCACTATTCTCTTCTAGATGTTGACATTTTTTTTATCTCGTGGATAGTGCTTGCGGCAAGTTCTAGATAGTATCAATTTTATCTACGAAAAGCCTAAAACCTGTTAGTAAGAGTAGGGTTGTCATCACGTTGGTTTGCACAAGTTGGTCAACTTTATACTTGTTAGCAGTAACGATCTAATTCTAAAGAGTCATAAAACTCTAATCGAAAATAAGTAAATAAAATAAACTTACAGACTACAGAATGTAAAATTCTATATAGTCGAATCTAGTGTTGGACACTATCTCTTTGAGACCAATTCGCCCTCCACCGATTACTTCTAGAACAGTGGACGTCGGTCTCCAAGGATACAACGACTATCTTAAATTCGAAAGGAAACAGCTATTCGAATACCTTATTGAACTTAAACCGTATTGTATTTTTTTTTAAATGCAGACTTAAGATTCAAACCAGACTTAAAAGAAATGAACCAAAATTCAGAGTGTAAAAAATTAAGCAAATTGAATAGGCTTGACGAAAGGATGCGACTGATCACGAATGGATGCATCATTTCAGGTCTGAAACCAATTAACAGTTATATTGTGAAGGGATGCATTATTTCGGGTTCAACCAACTAACTGATTAACCCTTCTAATCGAAGGGACACACCACTTTGATTTCGGGTTCAACTAACTGGACCTGACCCGAACCTAACTAGATTTAAACTTGTATCAAGTAAAAATTAAAATTGAACTTGACCTGCGCGTGCGAACCGTTTGCACCGAGCCCACAAAATAGGTGCCCTTTTTAAGATGCAAAGCGAATAAGAAGTTTGTCATTTAGATACCATACTAGTATTTCTCAAATATAAAGTCAAATTTCATTCACTTCTCTTAATAGATTTGACTAAGTGAATATATGACAATAAATTATTGTTTAAACTAAATTAATTTCACCATTAAATCATTATTAATAATGTGTGGGCTCTGCTTAAAATTTAGCTCAAAGTTAATAAAAATTTATGTTAAACACATAAAATTTCCAACAATACTAAGATGAACACAACATGTTTATTACATGGGTTGTGTAACCCATGTAATGAATGAGTTGTGTTCATATGACACATCTACTTGACATGGACAACATGAAAATAGACAAGCCGGTTACCCACTGACACAACCAGTAAACATGATAAGCAGTTTAACACAATAAAATCACACACAATAGAATATGACATAATTTGCTACATTGAACAATTTATAGTCACAAAATTAATCAACATAGTATAAAATAACAAACCCTTCACCACATTCAACAAACTACATGCATTTGTGCCAATTTCAGAAGAACTGCACTAACCACAAGTTAAAGTACTAATGTGTCATCATCACTTTAAAAATAATCCGCCATCACTGATATGACTCTGGTATCATTGGTTCACAAATAGATCACAAAATACAAGCATATCAAACTTAAATACATGATCAAAATGCTCTAATTTGGCAAATAAGGTGAAGCAAATGAAGTGACCAGTCTATCTCCCCACATTTGCTTCAAGCCTGGACCACTGCAGTGATTGAAGCCTCCTTCATTCATTCTCTTGAAGAGTATCATCCTGTTCCTTGCTATTGAACTTTGCAGGTGAATAAAAGAGATGGCAATGTTGACTTTGTAGCTTCTGGTCATGCTCTCAAACATTGGTAAATCGTTGAACGGCATGCACCCCTTTATGTAGGGCGACAATGACTAATTGTAGACAAGAAGGATAGCTCAAGCACCACGAAATATGCAAATGACAAATTGTTACACAAAACAACTGGTAAATGAAATTTAGTGTAGTTAAATCAACATGTTATTGGGAGTTCAAACCTCTCGATGCACGCCCTCTCAAATCCTAGAAATAGAGGAAGGAGATATCCATATGGGAGAGGAATAGTCGTCCACGCCGCCATGGCTCATGGATGGAGTGATTGATGTGAGTAAATGGAGCGATCAACGGTTAGGTGCTTTAGAAGCCATAATATATAATACTGTTCAGGAGGGATAGAGGAGGATGGATCCGGTGAGGATCTTCTAGAGCTATGATGGAGTGGCCATTTCAATAGAATTTGGGCCTTTGGGGCAGCAAGCATTAGGGTTTAGGGTGACATATGTCAGCTATAATATTCAGCAGCTAGCCCGCTAAAATAGGTTAAATGGATCACCGGCAGTAACTGTGTCTGGTAGACAAAATTTAATTAACTTATGCAGGTTAATTGGGTCAACAGGGTTAAAGCTCTCAAATACGAATACAACTTAAATAATAAATTGGTTAGACGGGTCAACCTATTTATGGCACACATCCGATTATACCTAAGGTTTGTAATGGGTTAACAGGTTGGGGCAAAAATTGCCACCCCAACCTAAGAAGAGTCTTAGGTTTATACTCTTGACTCTTGAGTGCTTCAAGCTGCAGATTTCGTCTTCCTAATTAAGCAAAAGGCATATACTAGTAGACAACTCTTTATTTAAGTGTTTATGCTTGATTTACATGCTATGCTTCCATCTATCTTTTTTTTTTGTTTATTTTGCATGCTGTGCTGGCCAGTGCAGATCTTTTTTTTATGGACCCTGCTGATTAAGTCGTATGAGTTCGCAGCAGAACTCATTGTCGTGCTATTTTATTTTATTTTTATCCTTGGATGCTGAAATATCTCTTTTCACTTATTCAAGCAGAAATTTGGAGATGGGAACATGGAATTCTTTGTGGCAGACATCAAAGACATTTATATCAACTTATTTAATTGGTACCACCATAACAGATCGGTACCTGACTATTGTTCCTGTAAGGGGTAGTTCCATGGATCCGACATTTGCAGCAAGTTCCACTACCTTTCCTGAATCTTTGAGAGGTAACTTTTACTCAGTTGACTGACTCAGTAATCTGAACATAGCGATGAATTAGCTTTTCCTTTAATATTTGAAAGAGTGTGTCCTATTTACTTATGCCGACCAAGTTCCACTACCTTTCCTGGATCTTTGAGAGGTAACTTTTTTCTCAGTTGACTGATTCAGTTATGTGAAGATAAGGATAGATTAGCTTTTCCTTTAATATTTGAGTGAGTGATCTTGCATTTACTTATGCTGACCAGTAACATGAAATAGGTGATCTTGCATTGGCCGAAAGGCTCTGCCTTGAAAAGTATAAATTCTCACATGGTGACGTGATAATATTCAAGTAAGTGTTTTTTTTTTTTTTTTTTTTTTGTGAAGAAAGCCAGAATGGATGTATTCTCTTGCAAAACCAAAACCCTGCATATACCTATTTGGTAGACATAACAACTATATACGAATAACACAGTATCATCAACCGAAAATAACAAAATTTTTGGCAAGAAAAAGTAACATCTCACCACCAAAACCTCACAACCACCAGCTACACTAGTATACCCATGGCAAAAAAAAAGCAAGTATATTATGTAACACAGAACAGAAGACAGAACAAAATAACTCAGTCAGCCAGATTGACAGTACCCTTTTGCTTTACATAGACTTGAATTCCAGACTCTCTTTTGTGCCTCCTCCCACCCTAGTGCTGCCGAAGTTATAAACGCTATTAATATGGTGAAAGAGAGGTGCACTGGCTTCTTAGGAGCAGCACTTTGAAAAGTTTTCTCTCCAACCATATGCATCATAAAAATGTAGCCATCCAAATCTTCCAAATATTTTTTTTGCATCTTTAAATACCCTACACTTCCCCAGTATCCTGAGGTCCGCTATTTATCTAGGATGCTTGAAATTGTCCTATACTTATCTTTACACAACACTTTCTTAGCGAAATTACACTTCAAAAAGAGCAATTAGCTAATTCATCCTTTTTACAGAAACTGTATTTGCCGTCACCAGAACAATTCCTCCTGGCCAAATTATCCTTTGTCAATATTCTATTGTTGCAAGCTAGCAAGAGAAAGGCTTTATTTTTTAGAAGAATATTCATTCTCCATAACCCTGGTATCACCCAAGCAATTGTACCACCATTATTTAAAAATTTATATAATGATTTGACAGTGTAAATTTTATTGGTACAAAACCTCCATCCAACTCTATCTCTCCAATTTCTGTCAGGTCTAATAGAGTTTAACATGTGCCTCAGCTGTTGTTCCTCTTGTATTAAAATAGTATTAAAAGAATCTCCTATACTTTATTTCTGATTGAGTACCATCCCACATCTTCATCACAACAATTTTCATTCTAGGTTGTTGCAAACAATAGGAAAAGAGTGGCATTGGAACACTCCCTCTAATAAATATCAGTCCATGACTTAGCATACTTCCCATCTCCTACTTTCTTAAGAATACTAGCTTTGAAAGGAAGGCTACTATGTGTCACACCCCTCCAAAGAGGATAGATCAGAAAAGAAACTTCTACACTCTGTTTGAATGGAGAGAATATGAGAGAAACGAAGGTTAGAGAAGAGAAAAGGAGAAAAAATAATTCTTTCTCATTTTATTTGGTTGTAATCGAGAGAAGAGAAAAGAAAATTAAGTTTACTCCGTTTGGCTTATAAAAAAAAAACAACGAAAAACAACAGAAGAGAGAATGTTTACTATTATATCATTTATCATATATTATAATAGGCTTAATTACATTTTGCCCCCTTATACTTTGATTATATATCACTTTGCCTTCTGTATTATAAAAGTGTACAAATACTCTTGTAGACTTTTGAAATGCTACAACTAAACTTGTTTGTTAGCCATTCGTGAGTTAAAACTCACATGCGAAGCACGTGAATGCTATATTATTTTCAGATAGATTTAATTACCCTCATGAAAGCCAAAAAAACATAATTTTGGACAATTTTGCCCTCATCTCCTTCCTTATACTTCCTCTTTTTTTTTCCATGCCATTTCTTTCCCAAGCATTTTTCAGTTAAATCTGCACTTCTGAATTTATCTCTTGTTATATACTAAAAGAAAGGACTTTATCAAATTAGGCTTCTTGCAACTAAAGAACAAAACAGAATTACGCAAACATGGCATCTACTATCTATAAATGACTCTTAAAATTACCATTGGATGTCGTAAAAACTATGTAAGCAATAAAAAAGGAAGCTGCTATTGTGAAGTAATTTCAAGCCATCTCTTTCCCAAGCATTTCAGTTAGATATTCACAAAAAATAATACAACAAAAAAATTGGGAAGGAGACTATTCCAATTATAACCAGAGCAAAGACTCTTCAGTCTCCTTATCAACATGAGAACAACACCTAGCCTATATATCATAAACTTTAGTTCATCTCTTACACTTTGCCGAAATTGAGGAATGCAGATAGGTTCTTCGATACTTGAGTACCTTGGCATCTTTAAGAGGAAAGAGTTTAAGAGAAGTTTTGTATAGAGATAGAAGTGGCAGATTAAAGAGGAAGAAGAGAGAAGAAGGGAAGAAGGGAAGTAAAAGAGAAGATGTGATGAGAAAGAAAGAAGAGAAGATGTGATGAGAAAGGAAGAAAAAGAGAAGATGTGATGAAAATGGAAGAAGATTGGTTTCTCTCGTTCTCTCTATGTGGGTTGGTGGTAGGTAAGGATGGATAGGTAAATTTTTATTTTCAGGAGAGCAAAGTATAATTAAGCCATTATAATATCCATATGATTACTCTTCAAAAAAAAAAAACATAAACAAGTTATAATATCCATAAGCTATAATATACTATAAATAATATAATAGAATAGCACGACATATTTGAAATGTTAAAATATGAAAAGGGTTTATATTTTCTTTCTTCCTTTCTTTCCCTTTCTATTTTTGGAGAGAGGAAAAAGTGATCGCTAGAGGCTATTATTCTCTCCCTTTCTCTTCCTTTCTCTCCTAAAATCCAATCCAAAAGAAAATTATTTTTTCTCATAACCTTGTCTTCTCTTCTCTCCTATTATCTCCATCCAAATAGGGTGTTAATTTGAAATCCTCCTTTCTAATTTTGTTGTAATTTCTCTAACAGATAATATCAGCCCGGAACTGGTTTTCTGAAATTAATAACGTTCACGACCATTTAGCCAGCAACTCCACATTCATCTCCTGAATGCTCAAAACCACCTAAATCCTACAAACCCACTTCAATTAGCTTAATAATATTCTTTAGCATTTTCCCTAGCTCTCCATAAAAGCCTGCTTCGAACCTGATCAATCCTCTTTACAGCCCACTTTGGAATGACAAAGAAGGATAAGTAATATAGAGGAATAGAACTAATCGCTGGGTTTACAAGAGTTGGTCTGCCACCTAAGGAAAGCAATTTTGCTTTTCACCCAGCAGTTTCTTTTCAATTTTTCAGTGATGTAAAGCCAATCTTGCTTCTTAGTAGTACACTTATGCAATGGAAGACCCAAATACTTTTCAGGGAGCTTCTTCACTTTACATATTAAGAATGTTAGCAAATTTCTGTGCTTCACTATTAACACTTCCCAAGTAAACTATTGAGCTCTTATTTAAATTTATATTCAATCTTGAAATGCTCTGAAAACAGTACAGTAAAGGAAAATCTTTAGGACTAAAACCTCATTGCTTTAAAAATCACTAAGGTATAATCAGCACATTTGAGATTCACCATTCCACTGAGAACTTCATTACTTAAAAAGGACCATTCTGCTTGGCGTTCTCTAGAGCTTTGTTTAAACCTTCTGTAGCAATCAGAAATGGGAAAGGAGGTAGAGGGTCTCCCTACCTCAGCCCTTTCTTATATTTAAAGTAATTATTTAAAGCATCACTGAAGTTCACAACTATAGAGCTAGAAGAAATAGAAGATTTTCCCCAAGTGATCCATCTGCTCTTAAAACCCCTTCCCCTTATCACTTCTTCCAAATAATGCTGTCTAACATTATCGTAAGTTAAGCCCTCTTTTTCTTTTTCTTTTTCTTTTTCTTTATTTTATTTTATTATTATTATTATTATTATTATTATTATTATTATTATTATTATTATTATTATTTTGGTGCATGAAAAAGAACCTTATGGCACTAACCAGATAATCCAAAATATATTTATTTTTTAATAAAAAGTATTCTGTTTTTTTCTGTTTCTTTTTTTTCTTTTTTCTTTTCCATTACAGAGCCGAGTCTGTTAGTTAAAACCTCCATAAAAATCTTAAAATTGCTATTGATCAAACTTAGAGGTCTATTATTCCCGAACTCTCTTGACACCAATTTCCTTATGAGAAAGATCATGGCATAGTTAAGACAGTAAATTCTTACCCCTTAAACCAGTCAGTAAGTGGAGCTATCAAATCACCCTTAATCAGATCCGAAAATGATTGATTAAATTTCATAGAGAAGCCATCAGGGGCTATATCTGTCCCCATCTAAACTGCCGCCTTCAGTTCCTTTTTACTGAAGGGTGAGTCCAAATTTTCAGCATCTTCACTGCATAAATTACTGCAGTTCTGCCAAACGTCATTTTTTAATTTGAATCTGCAATCATCCACACTGCCAAACAGTTTCTTGTGAAAGCTAGTCACATGCTCTTTTATGATTTCATCCTCTGTTGGTCAATTTCCAGATTTCCATTAAACTCCATGCTACTTTTCCTTTTCCTTCTATTAGCGATTGTGTGGAAATAAGTAGTATTAGAATCAAGTGGTCAGATGGAGACAAATAAAGCATTTTGACTCAGATTATTCATGCTTAATGAGGATCCTTGGATTAATCTTAATTATTTGCACTTTTGCAGGAGTCCATATGACCATAAGCGGATATTTGTGAAGAGATTGATTGCCTTACCAGGTGATTGGATCCAAGTTCCAGAGTCATCCGAGATACTGAAGATCCCAGAAGGGCATTGCTGGGTTGAAGGTGATAATGCAAATTCCAGTTGGGATTCGCGATCTTTTGGCCCTGTAAGTTTCATCAGGATCACTGTCACATTTAACTCAAAATTAGAGATATTTAGGAATTAGGAGTACTCCTAAATCATGGTTTAAATAATTAAACCTGTTATAGATATGGTGGATATCTTACTTTAGGTTTTGAAGCTCCCTGTAGCCCGAACACACCCACACACCCTGAAAAGGCCCCTGGATTCCCCTTTCCATTCCTCCTCCCTCTTTTTCATCCCTTTAGCTCCGGTACAATCCACCTCTCTCCTCTTGATCAGGCTCAGGCTTGTAAGGTTCAGCCCAATGAGCACCCTTTACAAACTGAACTCCTCGACTCAGTCTTGATTCTTGAAACTCCCAATCCTCACAGCTAATTATATTTTCTTCTTTCTTCAGCCCAACAAATTTCTCAGATTGACAGCCCACAAAAGTAATAAACTCTTATGCATAAGACATGTTTCTTTTAGCCCTTGATCCTATCTTAACTTTCACATAAATCAAGATTACGTTGATAGTGAATAACATTACCTTATTAAGTCATGATTTATACTGGAATGTTGTTGCAGATTCCGTTGGGTCTAGTGCAGGGAAGGGTGACACACGTAATCTGGCCTCCCCAAAGAATAAGTCGAATTGAGAGAAAGATAGCGGAAGGTAGAGTTTCACCACTTTGATTTGATACAAGTGGATATTGTTCTTGGATCCATTTTCTACCTACAGTTTTCATTGACATCGGAGGTAGCATCTGGGTACATGACAAATATATTTCTGCACAGTGTTTATTCAATCGATATTTCAAGTTATTACAACACTAATCTTTTCACTAAAACGAATTCATGTGTTTTTCTTCCTCCTGGAAAGGGCTTGTAATTCTAATTCTACTAAGTTAACTTATACTTTGGAGTTGCAACATTATCATTGTTATGTAGCGGAGGAAAAGAGGCTTGTTGTGTATAAGGACATTGTTGTCAAGGATTCCAATTTGGCAAATATATTGCACACTGTAATGTCAATTGGAGATGAGGTTTCCTCACGCAACATAATTGTGCTTAAAAAAGCATGGAAGTACAGCAGGATTGCTTTAGTATAACTTGTGGAGAAGGATGCCTCGAGGGCGAGCATGCTTCAAAGCAACGATGGCCATTTGTCATGTAGATGGTACCTGACACGGGGTGTGCCAGCACGAGTTGCAAGACATTTGAAACAGATTGTATTAATCCGAAATGGAGTTATTAGAATGGTAAAATTTAAAATATTATGAGGGTTTTTGTGACCAACAGGATGTCATGTGAAGCTCTTTTCTTTTAATTTCTATTAATTATCATGAACTAATTTTAGTTATTTGTTTTAACAAGCATGATATATTATGTGGAGTGTATTTTTTAATTAAGGTTTTCTATTTCTATCAATTAATCATTAATCAACTTTAGGTGTTATAAGTGCACTAATTAATCATTAATTAACTTTAGGTGTTATGAGTGCGCTCATAGGATGATGCAGCAAATATATAGGGTCAAATTTAATAAAAATAATTAATAGTTTTATTTTAGTCATAAGTAAGTACAAGTGGTAAAGTAATTTTAGACATAAGTAAGTCAGTTAAAATGTATTTAACTGTCTCTCTCTCTATATAATCTATCCATCCCATCAATAAGCAGTACCTGATGAACAATAACCAATGAGCAATACCCAGATAAAAGTAATTTTAGGTCAAAACATATATTAATATTTCTTAACCATGTTTTATGAAAAATATGTTTAATATGTTAAAATTAAATTTAAAAGGCAAAATAGTAATTCTAATGGTTAAACTAGGTGTTAATATTTTTCTTAACCATGTTTTAGGACAAATGGGTATAATATGTTAAGTAAAACCAGGTCCAAAGGGGAAATTAATAATTTTAACAGTCAAAATGGACGTTAATATTTCTTATCATGCTTTACAGATAAGTATAATATGTCAAAACTAGATTTAAAAAGTAAAATGGTAATTTTAGCAGACAAAAGAAGTGTTAATATTCGGTAACCATGTTTTAGGAAAGCATGTATAGTATGTCAAAACTAGGTTAAATAATAATCCCAGCAATCAAAATAGGTATTACTTCAATTGTCAAAATAGGTTTAACATACGTACACATCGCATACACTGAGAATGAAAATATATATATTGCATACGTAGATAATGGTAATATATAGTGATAGGAACTATCTAAGGGGGTGGACTAGTGGAAGATGAAGCTGCGATTTGGCATGGGCAGTAGCTAGTAGTAGGGGCGAGAAGATCTAGGTGACGATGGCAACGGTGTGGATAGTAGAAAGATGGCACAAGAGTAGATGTTTTTACGATTAGAAGAAAAGAGAAGGAAAAAAGAGACCAAATCTTAGGGACTAAGAGGACCGGTAGACAGAGGAGAAAGAATGAGCATCGCCCTTGAGCGGGGAGGGTGTCTGGCTAGATGAAAGACGTAACAGAGAAGAGAGGATAAGAAAGAGGGGAGATAGAGATAGAAGCAAATTCAATAATCATTGATTCATCCATATGTAAGATATAAGCCACAAGAGTCTGTTCATATAGAATACAACAAAGAATTATGAGGTAACTAAAACAAACTATGAATTAATACTATCTATTAATTTTGTATCCATCTATCAAATTTAATCGTAGTTTCTCCTAAATAGAATCTGAATCTATTGAAAGTCATATTATGAAAAATATAGATCATGATATCATTGATCTAATCCATATAATTTTATATTTTATTTAGACATCATATGTAATATTTTGAAAAGCTTCATTGGCTGCCGCCTGTGCAACGCCCCGCTAACCTGGTATCTCTTATCTATGAATATCCCAACTCCTGCTGCTAGGTAAAATCATATTTTCTTAAGAGGTGCATTAATGCTACTTACGTTGAAACCCTGGCCCTACTAGAAGTCTTGAAAGTGATCAACACTGATTACTCTTCTAAGAAGGTACGGATCAGGATTCTTTATTGATTGTTCACGGTGTAAATAGGGAGGAGGATCAGGTTTGGTCCAAGGGTTCTGTGTTCTCTACACTGACAGATCCAATAACTTCCAAGCACATGGTCTAGCGGGGGTTATGCTTTTCAACATGAATCTTGTAAAATCTGGACTCACTCCCCCTTTTATGGGACCTGTAATCGATTTTATGAAATGAACTAAGCTGGTCTACGGATTGTTGCTAAAAAAAAAGTTTTCTTTCTATTACAATCTTTAAGTGTTATCAATTATTGACATACTTTGACAGTTGCTAGTTTCATATTTCCAATAATTTTGATGTGAATGCCAAGGATAATATTTGTGGGCTCTTTGGAAACGAGAAAAATGCTAAAAAAAGAAGAAGGAAAAGTTCTCACAGTGAGATCGGATCTAGTTGAAGGAGATATCTTTGTGCTGGCGCCTGGCGGATGAAGATCATAACGATTATTAATTAATTATTAAATCAATAGGAGCAAATTAGAATGCATTCATGTATAGCTGTCGCTGAGTGGAGTGGGTCTACGGAGACACATCGGTGTCAATGCGTCTGCTCAGGAAACAACAAGAGCCAAGAGGGTGGTCATCAGTCATCACGCCGCTGCCTCTACTCCCTCGGCTCGGTTGTACTTAGTTGCGGTGAGACACTTTTTCCGTGGTCCGTTCTATATAGTTCCGTCTTTGCATACCTATGCATAAATAACCCTGCTCTCCACGTGGTTATCTGTCTCGAAATTTGGTAGCTATAATTAACAAATGCGAAAAGAGAATACAAACAAACAAGCTTCCTCTCTCTATCAGGCAGAGGCAGGCACCAAAAAAAAACTGAGAATGAAGAAGACTACCTAATCTTTCTCTGCTCTCTTTTCTCTAGCTCCTGGATCTCCCTTGCCTTTCACCGTATTCTCCGTTCATCTGGTTTTAGGTTCTTCTGTTCATCTATAATTTCTCTTGCCTCTTTTAGCATCTGAAGAAGAAGAAGGAGTTGGGCAAAAAGAATTAAGACACGCAAACAGCTAAGCTCGCAGTAGGTTTTGGTAGGAATAGAGGGATAGGGGGGAATGGGAGAGAAAGGGGTGGCGGTGGTTGGTGGGGATGATGTTGGGGAAGGGATGCATTGCAGCGAGCACCCATACAGGAACAACCCCGGCGGAATATGTGCCTTCTGCCTTCAAGAGAAGCTGGGCAAGCTGGTCTCTTCCTCCAAGTCTAGCCCCTTCTTCCCCCTTCATCCGCCTCCTTCCTCCTCGCCATCCTCTCCGCACTCTTTCCGCTCCGACGCACCCATCCCCGGCCCAGCTCGTTCCGGTAATGGTGTCGCCAGCCGGAGCAAGATCCGCTTCCTCGGCGCCACCAGCAATCATCACAAGAAAAAGGCCACCGGCGGCAGCACGTTTTCAACCTCTAGTGTGACCTCTTCCTCGGCGAGCCTCTTATTGAAGAGGAGCAAATCGGTGGCGCCGAGGCCGCTCGGGGACGGCGGCATGGCGGATGCCGCTGCCTTCGATAGCCCCAGGAAGAAGAGCTTCTGGTCCTTCCTCTACCTTCCCTCTTCCTTTTCCGCCGCCACTTCTTCCTCCTCGGCCCACAACAATGGTTACGCCAGTACTAGAAGGAGGTCCATCTCGTCCTCCTCGGGCGGCCTGCCGGATCGAGACGTCAAGAATGAGCAGCAACAGTTGGAGGCAGCCGTAGCTTATAAGTTGGAGGCGAAGGCACCGAAGAGAGACCACGGAGGAGGAGCGGAGGCGGAAAGCCCGTCGTTCGGGAGGAAGGTGTCCAGATCAAGATCGGTGGGCTGCGGGAGCCGTAGCTTCTCGGGGGATTTTCTGGAGAGGCTGTCAACGGGATTTGGCGACTGCACCCTCAGGAGGGTGGAATCCCACCGGGAGGCGAAGCACAACAAGATCATCCTCCATTTGGATGACGAGCAGCAGCGGAGGGTGAAGTGCGCTGGATTCTTGGGAGGTTTTGGCATCACCACAGCCGATCTCGAAAGCAGCAGCACTAGGATCTCCAGTGCGACTTCCCACGTTCGGAGTAGCAATCGGGGATGGGGTTGGGCCTTCGCCAGCCCCATGAGAGCCTTCAGGCCCACGACATCTTCTTCTGCTAAAGCCATCACCGTCCCCACTTCCAAGGCCAACAGTATCTCTGCTGCCACCTCATCAATTCTGCCCCCCAGCAGCAACTGATTAGACGTCGTTAGCCCGATTGCATTATCACTTTCTATATATTCTTTTCTTCTTTACCTTTTACTGTGTGTTAAGAGGAGCAGGGGTTTTGGCTTAATTAGCTACTTTTGCTTTCTGGTAATTAATTTTTTATTACTCTGCTCTTTTATATCTAACTGATATCCTTCCTGATCCTGATCTCTAATTAATTTGTTGATGAGATGCTTGACGAAAATGGATGAAAGGGTTTCTTTCTTGTTGTTTGTTTCTACCACTCATCCGCTCAAGTAGGATTTTCTTGGTTGTCATTCTTCCAAAGAGTCAGTATGCGTGCTTATCGCATTGTGAATAAGGTATTATCTATGCATCATACATGTGAAGCTCACTGTTTCTATGCTATGGTTTTGGCAACCATTTTTGCAATTTAAGCATCGCAATTTGAGCAAACCCAACTAGTTCAACAATATGTCAAGGAGTCATAGATTTGGTTTAGGGTTTAGGAAGGCCATTTTCATGTTGGGTAAGAACGATTAATTTTATATCTCTACATTTTCGACGGTTTGTTATGTACTTTGTTATTTTTCTTTATGTTGTCATAGTTAGACTGCTTCTGAGTAAAAAAGAAGCTTGGATGAGCAGCCGCAGTGTCAAGCATCCTTTGCTCCTCTCCTTACTAATTGAAAAGATGGAGGAAGAATGTATAGCTGATAAGGATATGGTTTTTCTTCCGTTGAACTAAATAACAGATGAGAGGATTTGACAGCGAAGTAAGGTTGCCTGACTTAACTTGTGTTTCTATATAGAAATTAGGAAAAGGATGGTAGCTTGGGAACAGCTTCCAAAGATGGTAAAGTGTGGTTAAGCTAAACAACCGTCAATTGACTGATATGAGGGGTCCGGAAGAAATGATGTTTGCTGGGTAGAATAGATGAGAGCTTCTTGAGCTATATAGCATCATAAATATTACATGTATGCTGTTACCCATATTGGAGGTTCTTGAGGGACAATTGGATGTGGAAGGGAGCCATGGAGGATACCGGAGAGACCATGTGCGAGATAGAAGCTAGGTTGAATCCGGAAAGGAGGTTTTGTGACTGATGGTATTAGCTTGTCAGTTCATAATTCATTTGCCTTGCTTCAAATATATAACTTGCCCCTCTTTATCTTCTCCCAAAATTTGTGCTGTACTCTATATAAGTAACAGAAAGTCAGCTAAGTGTGGAAATACTCTATAAAAGTTGATAATAGTTACATCATTTCGCAGACCATATAAAGCCTCCTCTATTGGCTCTCGAGTCTTAACTAGGCGGTCCCATGTGCCTCCCTACCGAAGTTCTGTGTCATGTTACTGATGTCCATGCTTTGTAGAAGACTTGACTTGTGCCAATGTTGTTTTATCTTTGCCAAACCATATATAGAATATAGATGTACTGATTCTTGCTTATTTTTAGTAAATTCATTATTTTGCTAGTGGTTGCATTTTGATCTGTAAATTTATTGCTAATTCTTCATAGTTTGAATTATCAAGAATTCCAATCTTATGCTTCTCTAATTGTCTATACATTTGAGATACATGCTAAACATAATTGTGCTAATAACATTAGCATGGATTGGAGCATTTAGCATCTTTAGATTAATTGAATTATGAAATGAAGCCAAAATTTAAGCGCTGATGGGCAACTAGAGATCTGAGTAGCTGTGGATGTTATGTGCAATATGTGCTTACCTTATGTGGGCATGCCTCTTTATGCACAGAATGATGTCAGATGTGGAGTATGCCCAATTTGTAGAACATTCATACCTATGGCTGGAAATGGAGTGCGATTCCATCTCTACTGTAATGAAGAGATGGTCGTATAATCTCTGAAAAACAAGATGTCATGTTTCAAGGAGAGTAGAATCATGTTATGATTTATGACTGATAGTCAATGTATAAATTCTCTGTTTGATGTTGCACTGGAGAATAATCTTGTCTCTTTGATTTGCCACTGTATCCTTTAGCATTAGTAAGGAAATAATGTTGCAGATACTCAGTAACTCTTGCTTACATTTAACATTCTTCCTTCTTCAATAAATTCTTTAGTTTTACCTTGACATAAGAATACTGTGTCGGGTGATCCAGGTCTTGCTTTTCTTCTAGATAAGTAGAGAATGCTTTAGAACCTGTTTAGAATAAACTTCATGAGTTGTATTTCCTAAAATGGTTTAAATATTTTCTTAGCTTGACATCATCTTTCTATATTCTTTTTTCCTTTACTTTAAGAGAAAAAGAGTGCCTTGACAAAAGTGCAGATGGAGTTGGAGCCGAAGCAATGAAATCCAGGTTGTGTTTATTTCAAAATTTTGCCATGCAATTAACTGCCATTTCCAGTGTTCCTGAAGTTAAAGATTTGTTATTTAGGGAAACTTTTGCTGCTCAAGTTCATGACTTGCATCAACTCTTGGAGAGGACAATGAATGCAAAGCTGGTATACTTCTGCACACTCTTGCTAGAGCTGCTATAACAGTGCTTGAAAATAACTTTTTTTCTGTTCACTATTTTTGGTATTCAGAAACATGCTTTCTTTGCTACATATGTACATGCTGATGAAATAAAAAGACAAGCAAAATATTGCATGACTGGGGATCATATCTTCGTCTTTATTGTGCCAGTACCTTATGAATCTTATTATTAGATCCTGCATATATATGTTTCTTTTCTCAAGATTAGCTTCAGCTAGTCAAATTTGGCAGTATGTACAGAAGAGAATATGTGAGTGACTCCTCTATATATTCTCATATACTAAATGACCCTTACAACCTTGCTGAACTATTTAGGACAATGTTTAAAGTGCTTATGTTCAGCAACTTACAAATCAAATCAATATTTTTCTTGTATTTTAATCCAAAGTAAATCTGACCATAATGGTCCAAAGCACATGGAAATCTGAATGGAGATCAAAGTCTGAGTTTATTATAAGCCTAGTTTATTTATTTGACCGAACTAGTGTAAAGCTAATTACTTCAGTCCATTGTCCAAGTCTGAAGGCACATTGGCTTAAGGAAAGCAAACAACATGCAAGAGAGAAATAGAGAGCCTACCTGACTGTTGGGGAGATAATAAATTAATAATAATCCACCTGAATGTCGGAGATTAATGGAAGTAGGAAGAGGAAGAGGGGTAGGAGAAAGAAAAATGGTATGGCAGCGAAGATCTTTCTAAGGATAACAATTGTAAAGAGCTGTACGTTTATGATGACCACTGTGACCATTTAATACAGGTAAGCTAACAAATTTGACCCTGGAACTTTCATGGATCCAATTAATTATAATTGTCTTTGGTGGAAGGGCCCATAATCTTCTTTACACACCTTTCACTTCTGGTATCATTTAAACCTGAAAATTGAAGTTATAGTTGTTTGATATTTCACTTGTGTTTGTTAGTTACTTCGATTGAGAGAAATAACAGAAAATATGGTGTTTAGTCTGGGTATGTTGATGGAAAAACACAACTTTCCCAGGAAGCAAAAGCCAAAGCTAATCCCTCTTAACCCTTTATGGATGTTTTCCTTTATCTAATGTTTCTTAACATGCATAATGTCACTGATCATTTTAGACTCATATTAAATGTTTATTCTGTTGAGAGAGAAACTAATGCAGTGCTATTTTTATTTTTGGAAGTGTTTGCAGAGTTTTAGAATTTGGAAATTATTCAAGTTTTCTGATATTTTCTCTGCATTTCAATCTGTTTTCCAGCATTTGGAAGTCATGCTTTGTGGTATTCGTCATGAGCTTCTTGAGGGTGCTCAGTCACGCTTTCCTAATCTTGCATCATTGAAATTTCATATACTTGAAAGAAAGTCAGAAGCAGTTTAAGTGAGCATGGCCTTGACTGCAAAAAACGGCAAAGATTCTTCTGGTCTAAATGGCCTCAGACTTCTCATTAAGCAAGCATTGACAAATCTTAGAATATAGCAGAGTAATGTAACTGTTTTAGATACATTCCAGATATAGGGATCCCAAAGCAGCCAAACTCTTACCTCAAGGAAAGCGTAGATACATGTCAATATCTCATCTTTACCGGATAAAAATTCACCGTCACTCTTCTTGTCTAAGATAGATAAGGCCAACAGAAATGGATGTCCTTTTAAAGTTTGCAAACTGCTGCTGTTGCTAATTTTACATGGAATATCTGATCCGGTGGTTTCTAAACAAGCAATAGTATCCTTCTGCATGATTATCTTGTACAAAATTTTGTTGCTATAGAATCTTTTCCAATTTTTTTCCTTAATTTGCTTGCAGTTATTATATTATCTATTTGATCGACATTGGAGTAGACATGATGTGGAATGGCAATATCTACTGGATGATTTTTTTGCAGCCTTTGGACTAACTAGGCATTCAGGACTTGAATCCATAGTTTTCTTTCTACTGGGTGATAATACATTTGAGGCTCTGCCGGTAATATGTGCTTGCCCTTGTTTTCCTTCTGTTTGTTTGATTTTTGGGCATGATGCAATTATGCATGATGTTTTCTTCTGAGCATCAGTTATACCAGTATATATCAAGTATTTGTTAGAACATTAAGAGTAAGAACAGATGAACAGTTGAACTATTACGATTTCTTGCCCTGATTCCCTCGGATTTCTTATTCATATACTGTTCATTGTTGGTTTATGGTTTTCTTGTTGCTCTGTCTGCTAGTTTAATTGGTTAAAGGTTTATTAATCAATTTTGTCTTGCTTATTTTGGTTGCTCCCTGTTAAAAGAAACATCAACCTGAAAGTTGACCCAGAATGTCGGACCATTGAAATGAAAAACTCAATTCGTCTTTCTCATTTAACCTACTCTTCTATTCACTATGTTCTTGTGGTAGGTGCCTAATTGGGAACTATGTTGTGGTGATCAAGGAGCAAAGAATATATTCCTCTTTTTTTATTCCCGAATCCCAAGGACTGAAATACCACCAACAGTTCTACTAATATTGCAAGTATATACTATCTAGCGATTTTAAATTCTAGCCACTCTCAGTCTTTACTCTTTAGGGAGTTGCTCTCTTTCGGCAAATGGTCTAGGATATTATATTGTTTAAGAGTCAAAACATATGATCCTGCCATCACTTCTAGAATAACGGTGGAATGTTTTAATTTTTCATTAAAGAATAAGAGAGCTAATACTAGGTTTAATAACGAGTAATATGGTATTTGATGTGACATAAAATTAATATTAAAATATTAAAAAATAATAAATTTGTATTGGGAATCGGTGATGTTTTAAACTAAATAGTTTTGAGTATACATTAAAGTAGTAGTAGTAAATAATTTTTTTTCTAAAATAATAATATTTTTTATTGTAGCTGTGAACTTAAATATTTTATATACCCACAGTATGAAAAAATAATTATGTATTATAGCGTAATGCGAGGGTATAAGTTTATAATATATATAAAATAATCATGCACTAGAGGATGTAAAGAGACTCTATAGGGATAATGTGGAATTATAAACCTGCACTTTGTGTAAATAATTGTGCACTAAAGGACATAAAGAGACTTTGCTGGGCAGTACGAGATTATAAGCCTACACTATATAAAATAATCATATACTAAACAATATAAATAAGCACTAGAAATAATGTGGGGTTACAAGCCTGTGTTATGTTAAATAACTCTACACTGATGATATAAAGAGGCATTATAAAGTAATATAGGATTATAAGTCTGTACTCTGTATAAAATATTCATGTACTAAATAATATAAAGAGGTATTACGGGGCAATGAGGGCTTTATTTATGTAAAATAATTATGCATTAGAGGAAATAAAGAAGAGAAAATGAGAAAGAAAATATAAACTATAGTTGATATGACAGGTATTTAATAAGAGAAGAGATAATGTGGAAAGATAATCTTAATTGTAGGTGAGGTGATGTATAATTAAGTATTGTCTAATCTAAGAGTAGAATAGTAATTATAGGTTATTATTAAATTATCTTTTAAAAGTTGTATAGAATAAGATGCGAGAGAATAATGAATTACTATAATAAAATAAAATAAGTTGTTTAGTTAATAATAAAATTTATTTAGAATAAACATATTAGTAAATTGGAGCATAGTGTTATAAAAGTCTGTCCATGAATCGGCATGTCACCGTGTGTACAGTTGCAATTTCTTAGGTGCGACCTAGAAATGATAGCTGCGTTGGAGCCGCACAATTGATACATAAGTGGATAAGGTAACGTGGAAGACAAGCTACTTAGTGTACTGCTCATTTGGTTACGAAGTTTTTACCTTTCTGTTTTGGACAATCCTATATAAGTCTTAGTTTTTGTGTTTTCATATTCGTATTTACAGAGTTGTTTCTTTCTATCTCAGAATTTGGGTCCTCCTCCCTCACTTCTCTTTTTTCTGCTGCTCAGAAGGTGTTCATGGTTAACCTAGAGGCAACCAAGATCTGCAGCCCAATTGACTAAAAAGCGTGTGGGTGTGATAGTGGCCATGGGGTTTCGTTTCTTGGTACCTGGCGAATGGCGGGTGACACAAGCCCATGGCAGATCCCAAAATTCTAAACAACCTAGAAGCATATTTTTTTTGTGTTTTCTGAAAGCATCAAAATCTAAATTGTATTTTGTTAATTGTAACTACCAACCCTTTTTCATTAAACCCAATCTAGATCTAAGATTAATATAACATGGTTTCCCTAGAACAATATAACCAAACATCCCTACTTTTTTCCACATTCTCAATAAAATAGGTGATTACTGATTAGTGACCTGTACGCTTAGCCCATGGGCTTGCTAATACAATGGGATTACTAGCCACTCACCATCTAATCCCGTCCACTTTTAGGGTTACACTCTACGGGGCAATGGAGATGCGATCCAGTCCTTTGTTTGGATATCCCAACGTAGGGGTGGACTATCCGCATGCAATGACATTAATGCCCCTCTATATTAGAGTCAAAATCTTTTATAAGAGAGCACAAATGTAAGTAATCGAGTTTAATATAGTGAACCAAGAATTCCATGACACTTATTTGAAGAAACGTCTTGTATAATACTAGCACAAGAGTCCATGCTGAAATGATGAACAAATTCACACTATTCAGAAAACTACAGTCGGTACAAGTCTGAGTTCCTCTCGAGCCTCGACCAAACATCAGAATTTCAACAAGCTGAGCTAGACCTAATATGAAATAGCAGACATATATGAATTATGGTATTTTAGGAGACCATCATCTCATTCCAAACTTAGGTCATAGTCTCTTTGAGGTTGGATCTGGTTACTTTTAGTCAACTGTGCATGTAATAGCGCTGTTTGGTGCACAATCCAGTATATCCACATTAGTTCTTGTAAATATATAATTCTTTGACGGCCTTATAGTTCATTTTTTTGCCGGATGATCTTGCCCTTAAATTGTATATTGTAGTGGGATGTATAGGCAAATTTTGTTCATACATTTGTTCAAATGTACTTCATTTTATTAACAGGAACTCTGCTATTTTCAGGTATATGCTACAATAATGGGTATATGTTACGATTGCGAGTATCATAGGATGTTTGTTTTAATATCAAATATGATTAGGATTAACCTGCATATTTTGGTTCTTTATTATAGCAGGAAGCCAGTCGTCTTCTTGCAGAGATTGTTGGCCCAGAAAGACATCCAAAGATAGCACAACTTCTATTGAATGTCAGTGCCCTGATGTGGCACTGACCACCATGCGAGATGACTTCTCTTCTGCAGATATTGAGCTGTGTGTGTCAGAATTTATTGTGGCCTCCTAACAGAAGCATTTAAATATCATTGGATGCACTGCTTCGGAGTTAAAGAAAAGAAATCAAAGCATGTAGCACCAGCTGACGTTGAAAAATCTGATTATTGGATATATCATGTTGAAGCCTTGGTGACTGATATTTGTTACCTCTGTATTCGGAATAACCTGCAATAGAATGCTTTGGATTGGGTTGCCTTGGAATTCTGATGAAGAGAAGTACCTCCCCTTGTGTCCTTTTGACAATGGACGTCAAAACCCATCAACAATATATAGCTTGTGGTGTTCTTTTCCCATGAAACTTTTGAAGGTTTTTAACATTTGTATTTCTTTCTTGATTTATCTAGGTATTTGGAACAATATAAACCTGGAACATTACATTATTTATAGTTCCAATGCGAACTTTCGGAGGTAATCTCTATTTCTTGAAATGAGATTAGGACGATTTGTAGTGTGTAGATGTTTTATTACTTGGTGGGTTATTTACTTTTTGTTCATTTCAAAACAAGGATGAGAACTAAATATTATCTCACCTTATTATTGATGTTAACTGAACCCTAAGAAGTTTGACCCTAATCTTCTTTTTCTCCTATTAAACATCGAAGCATGAAATGAAGAAAGAATATAAGTTCCACCGCTATAAGGAAGATGGGGGTTCAATTTTGTAGCAGAAGACGAGCCATAAGATTCTTTGGTTGTCAAGGACATTAATCTTAGTCTAGTTGGCTTTTATTGGCGGGTAACCAGACTAAATTTTCGAGAGAGGATGATCTTAGTTCTTGTGAAGCATCCGTTCTTTTCTTTCCCCCCCCCCCCCCCCCCTGCCTCTGTCTGCTTTGATGAGTAAAGTTGGTTCCTGTAAGAATGTTTTATTAACTCAAATGGTGAACAGGTGGGTAGGTAGCTAGGATGTGTAAATTTTGTTCAAGTGGAGGTGATGTTCCGGACCTGCTGTAGGGAGAGATAATCCATTGATGCTATAGACATTAACTACCCTAAGACTGTCACTGCAAACCCACATGAGTTTCCTTGGCTGAAGCAACTAACTCCTTGAGGCCGCATAAAAGAGCAAGAGCTTCTTCACCCATCAAAGACTCTCACGGTGCTCCAAAAAGATTGATTTGCCAAGAAGAAGGTTGTCAAGATGAGAACAAACGAAGATGCCAACACCATGAGATAAACCATCATGCTCAGAAAAATCCACCTGCCAAATTAAGCCACCTTCAGGCTTCAGTGCACTCAGAAGGACTAAATGGATCTAATGCACATGATGATGACTAAGAGGGCTGACTAAGAATGCTCGTGTCGCTAATGGTCAAAGATGAAGCCATACGAATCATACCTGACATGTAAGGATCTCTCACCTAAAAATCCAAGCATTACAGACTTCTCAAGCGACCACACAAGATGGAGAATACAAGATCATAAAATTTCTAGTCCAACTCAACACCAACATATAATATTCACCTTTCCAGCATAAGATAAGGAAATGCCACCCTAAAACCAAGAAGACTAACAAACCACACCGGCCCTAGCAAAGTGGCAACCAAATAACAAACAGATGATGAAATATTTTAGGCTCAAAAGAGCAGATAGGGCAGCAGCTGTCCAGATGAGGAAGGCGATGTGATGGATTCTAGAGTTGACCGAGATGGCATCCGAGAGACATTTCCAAAAATAATATCTTAACTCTAGAAATGGAACCTTTGTTGCCCCCACCATTTTCCATAATTTTAGTCATTTGAGGAAGAACTCGAACAGTCATCATTGGTTAGGATAGAAAGTACAAACTTGAGGGAGAACTCACCCAATGTTAGACAGAGACCAGATTAAGCGATCTTGCCTAGTCGAGGAGGCCGAATTGATCTGGATATTTAAAATGGACAGAGTATTTATTTCATTCTCTGTTAGAGATTAGATCATTAATTCTTGAGATATAAAAAGGCAGAGAGATGTTCAATAGACCAAAAGTAGGAAACCAAGGATTCAAACTCACAGAGATAGAGAATCCGCTTCCCACAGGCCATCTTGAGCCACCCACAAAGGAATCTGCGGGATCGACACCCACACCCACGATGAGTTTTGACCTGCCAAAATGATGAGTTAGGATAATATCTTAGCTTAGCTTAAGGGAAGAGCCCAGAAGCTAGTGTTGTGCTTCAAAAGACGCCATTTAAACTTAGTCAGGCTACGATTAGTCACCTAAGGAGATTTAATGCTGAGTTCACCATTACATTTGGGTCTACATAGAGATTTTCAAGCTTTAAGATAGATATGTTTCCCGCCTTGCTGAAAACCCCACCAAAAATCCCACATGAGACGGTTCAGATTTGAGAGAAGCAATTTATGGAAGAGTACAACTGATATGAAATAAACTAAAGTTGCACTCAGAATAGTCAGGTTGAGTCTGCTGGCGTGGGAGAGAAACTTAGACTTCCACCCAAGAGTTACTTTGAACTTTCTTGGCAACAAATTTGAAAGCAGCGACCATCGATCGGGGTGAATAGAGAGTTCCTCGGTTATTAGTCTTCATCAGTTAAAGCCTTCACCTTGAGGGTGGAAAATTCTTTCATTCATTGAGCGGAGATAGTGCATTTGCTGAAATGGATAGCACTCTTCTCATAATTTATAGCTTGGCTCCAAAACCATGCAGTAAGCTTTAATAACCTGCTTAGGCTTGGAGGCTTCACCAACACAAGCTTATCCAAATAGTAACAGGTCATCTGTATATATAATATGCAAAATAGGAGGGACTCCTCTTCCGAGTTTGATGCCTTTATACCTATGCAGTTTGAGATCTTCACGAAGGAGAAGAGAGAAGAAGTTTGAGCTCAGGATAAAGAGGTAATGCGAGAATGGGCAACCTTGCCTAAGACTCCAAGAGGGCACAAAGAAATTATTTGTTAGAGAAGTAGTAGCGGGGATAAACTTAAATAATTGATTGGGGAAATCAAAAAGTTGAAGCAATCCATAATGAAGCTCTCTATTTGATTCTATCAAATATTTTGGATAAATTAGCTTTTAACAAGAAAGAGTCAAGAAGACTGGGTGTGTTCTTAAGGTAGCTAACCGGCTTTTACACCAAGAGATTATTATCAAGGACCTAGTGACTAGAGATGGAGGCAATTTATGACTTGGTAATAGTATTGTCAAGGAACAGCTTGATCTAGGAGGCAAAGAGGTTAGATATAAGCTTATAGAGGGTATTGCATAAGCTAATCAATCGAAAGTCACAGACAGTGAAGGGAGCTTCCTTTTTTGGAGTAAGAATGATGCAGGTTTGGTTAAGATCAAAGTTCAATATGCCACTAGAAAAGAATAGGGTCACCTCAACACGTATAGCATTCTGCATGGTAGGCCAAAATTATTAAAAGAAGATTGCATTCATCTCGTCTGGGCCAAGAGATTTGTTGGGGTGATTCTCTTGACAATGAAGATTGTCACATGCTTAGATATAAAGCATACTTCGGAGCAACATTAGATTTCAGCACCACAGCAAGGCATTTAATAGAGGGGATAAGAGGAGCTTAGCATTTGACATGTCAGCCTGGCCACAAGTCGATGGGGGTTGAGAGTGATAGATCTCACTGTCTGGAATGGCTGGAGTAGATGGAGAGTGAACTACTATGGAAAGGGAAGACCCTCTCAGTCGCAGTCTCCTATCGGTGGACTACTCCAGCGAGGTGCCCAAGTAGTAAAAATGAGGCTTTAGAACTTAGAAGGCATTCTATATTCAGGTGGAGGTGGCAATGATAATCTTGCACAATTAATCTTAACTACCAACTTCCCCTCGATGGAGAATTTAGCAAATTTGTGCCCCTCTATACCACAGAAGGAGCAAGTCCTTGAAAGACGTTTGAACTTCATCGAGATCTCTTTAATGATTTCATTGATAAGAAAACTAGAAGGGAAACAATCAACGGTTTAGAGATGTCGAATCTTAACTATTTGGATGTGTCATGAGCGTCTAAGAAAGCCGACTCACCTACTCTGAAGGCGAGTTGAAGCGTCATGCAATGAGAGAGATATTTGAGCAATAAACGACATAATTGAACCAAAAAACCGTAGAAGTTGAAACACTACTCGCCTGCCGAGGCACTTGGGAGGAACAGGGCTAACACAAACAAATCTCAGTTGCCTGACTATGAGCCACTAAACTAGACTCCATCTGAAATGAGAGAACAAAATATGAGATAGTTAGCTTCGGTGGACTCAAGCTTCCAAACTCCAAGCCTTGGTGAGTGTTGTCTTAAGGTCACCAATGTTGAAGGGTTTGTCCATGACGAGATGGCGCACAAGATAGTGAATGGGGGGGTTCTGTTTGGGACAATGTGGTCATTAAGGAGGGGAATAATCATTAAGGGAGGCCGAGAGCCATGGGAGGGATCTCCAAAGGAGGGGAAAGAGGTGAGGGAGTGAGGTCCGCCGATGAAAAAGAGATTTGGGGAGATACGTGTAGGTGGGTGAATCTATCCATATATCATACGACTCCCATTTTCACTATATGATAGTACTTTTAATCCTCTATGTGTTTTTCATTATTTTAAATTTTAAAAGTCAAATAAAATGAAGTTTATTTCTAAGAACTATCTCAATTCCTCAAATAAAACTTTTGATATGAACTCTGGATGAGATTATTAAAATAAATGTGGATGGTGTTTTTGAAGCCAGAAGCCAAAGGGATGGGGTTGGGTCGGATAGCCAGAGATCACCTGGGTTCTCTGATGTTTACTAGTGCGCAAACCTTGGGCTGTTAACTCATTGCTTAAAGCTGAGGCGTTGGCCCTAGTATATGCTATGGATTTTGCTGCTTGTAGACAGCTTGATGATTCAATCTTGAGGGTGAATCTAAGTTAGTCATCACTACAATCAATCAGACTGAAGAAATTCCTTGTGAATTAGTCAGCGTAGAAAACTGATATCTTTTTTAATTTTATGTTTTTGTGCATATCTATAGCATATCTATAGGAATTCTAATCATACTGCTGATTTTACTTGAAAAATATAGATGTGATTAGTATTTTACTTTTGGTTGAGTAAAATGTTTAATAGTTTTGTATTCTAGTTAGAGTATCAGCGAAGTACACTGCTTTTGATATTAAATTTAATATATAATATATTTTAGTAAATAAAATTTAAAAGTAGTCTATTCCGGTCAAAAACACCTACTGTCTCGTAGAAATTCTAAAATAGAAAAAAAAAAAAGGGTTCAGTGAAATCGGATCTAGTTGAAGATCTAGAAATCAGGCGGGAGAAGGTTACAACGATTATTAATTATTAACTCCTAAAAATATGGAAGAATTAGACTGCATTCGTGTATAGGTATCGGTCAGCGAGTGTACGAAGAAGAGACATCGGTGTAAAATGTTAATACATATCTGCTGGGAAAGAAACAATAGAAGAGTGCACATACACACCGACTGCAATCACGTATAGCTATCGCTGAGTGGGTCTACGAAGAGGCATCCTCCGTGACAAATGTCAATGCATCTGCTGGGTCTGGGAAACAACAAGAGGGGTGAACAAACACGCCCCTCCGCTCGGTTGTACTTTAAGTTAGGGTGAGACATTTTTCCATGGTCCATTGCATTCCATACGGTTCTTGCATACCTAATGTACATAAATGACCCTGCTCTCCACGTGGTTATCTGTCTCGAACTTTGCTAGCTACAATTAACAAATGCGAAAAGAGAATACAAACAAACAAGCTTCCTCTGACCTCTCTCTATCAGGCACACACAAGGACTGAGAAGAAGACTACCTATCCGTCTCTGCTCTCTTTTCTCTAGCTCCTGGATCTCCCTTGCGTTTCACCGAGTTCTCCGTTCATCTCTGGTTTGGTTCTTTTGTTCATCTATAATTTCTCTTGCCTCTTCTAGGATCTGAAGAAGAAGAAGAAGGAGGAGGAGTTAGGCAAAAAAAAATTAAGACACACAAACAGCATAGCGAGGTAGGAATAGAGGGATAGGGGGGAAATGGGAGAGAAAGGGGTGGCGGTGATTGGTGGGGACGATGTTGGGGAAGGGATGCATTGCAGCGAGCACCCATACAGGAACAACCCCGGCGGAATATGTGCCTCCTGTCTTCAAGAGAAGCTGGGCAAGCTGGTCTCTTCCTCCAAGTCCAGCCCCTTCTTCCCCCTTCATCCGCCTCCTTCCTCCTCGCCATCCTCTCCGCACTCTTTCCGCTCCGACGCACCCATCCCCGGTCCAGCTCGTTCCGGTAATGGTGTCGCCAGCCGGAGCAAGATCCGCTTCCTCGGCGCCACCAGCAGCCATCACAATAAAAAGGCCACCACCGGCAGCACGCTTTCAACCTCTAGTGTGACCTCTTCCTCGGCGAGCCTCTTATTGAAGAGGAGCAAATCGGTGGCGCCGAGGCCGCTCGGGGACGGCGGCATGGCGGATGCCGCTGCCTTCGATAGCCCCAGGAAGAAGAGCTTCTGGTCCTTCCTCTACCTTTCCTCTTCCTTTTCCGCCGCCACTTCTTCCTCCTCAGCGCACAACAATGGCAACGCCAGCACTAGAAGGAGGTCCATCTCGTCCTCCTCGGGCGGCCTGCCGGATCGAGACGTCAAGAATGAGCAGCAACAGTTGGAGGCAGCCGTAGCTTATAAGTTGGAGGCAAAGACACCGAAGAGAGACCACGGAGGAGGAGCGGAGGCGGAAAGCCCGTCGTTTGGGAGGAAGGTGTCCAGATCAAGATCGGTGGGTTGCGGGAGCCGGAGCTTCTCGGGGGATTTTCTGGAGAGGCTGTCAACGGGATTTGGCGACTGCACCCTCAGGAGGGTGGAATCCCACCGGGAGGCGAAGCACAACAAGATCATCCTCCATTTGGATGACGAGCAGCAGCGGAGGGTGAAGTGCGCTGGATTCTTGGGAGGTTTTGGCATCACCACAGCCGATCTCGAAAGCAGCAGCACTAGGATCTCCAGTGCGACTTCCCACGTTCGGAGTAGCAATCGGGGATGGGGTTGGGCCTTCGCCAGCCCCATGAGAGCCTTCAGGCCCACGACATCCTCTTCTGCTAAAGCCATCACCGTCCCCACTTCCAAGACCAACAGTATCTCTGCTGCCACCTCATCAACTCTGCCTTCCAGCAGCAACTGATTAGACGTCGATCCTTCCTTGCTACCTGTTCGTTAGCCCGATTGCATTATCACTTTCTATATATTCTTTTCTTCTTTACCTTTTACTGTGTGTTAAGAGGAGCAGGGGTTTTGGCTTAATTAGCTCCTTTTCCTTTCTGGTAATTAATTTGTTGTTACTCTGCTCTTTTATATCTACTGATATCCTTCCTGATCCTGATCTCTAATTAATTTGTTGATGAGATGCTTGACGAAAATGGGTGAAAGGGTTTCTTTCTTGTTGTTTGTTTCTACCGTTCATCCGCTCAAGTAGGGTTTTCTTGGTTGTCATTTTCTCAAAGAGTCAGGATGCTTGCTTATCGCATTGTGAATAAGGTATTATCTATGCATCATGCTTGAAGGTCAGTGTTTCCATGCTATGGTTTTGGCAATCATTTTTTGTAATTTAAGCGTCGCAATTTAACCAAACCAACTAGTTCAGCAATATGCCAAAGAGTCGTAGATTTAGTTTTTTAGGGTTTAGGAATGGAGGAAGAACAGAAATTTTTTTATTCTAGTTGGATTAGGCCATATTCATGTTGGGTAAGAAAGATTATCTTTTATATTTCTACATTTTCTACCGTGTGTTATGTACTTCGTTATTTTTCTTTATGCTGTCATAGTTACACTGCTTCTGGATAAAAGTGAATTGAAGTTCTAACAAATTTGACGAAGGAACATTCATGGGTTTGGCTAATTGTAATGTTTTTTGGTGAAGGGCCCATAATTTTTTTTTACGCACCTTCCACTTCATGGTTTCATTTAAACCTGAAAATTGAAGTTCTAGTTGTTCGATCTTTTGCTTCTGGGTTTGTTAATTACTTCATTTTCATTGATTGTGAGGAATAACAGAAGATATGGTGTTTGGTCAGGTGTGTTGATGGAGAAATACAATTTCTCAGAAAAAGGTTAATCCCTTTAACCCTTCATGGATATTTTCCTTTATCTAATTTTTCTTAACATGCATAATGTCACTAATCACTTTATACTCATATCAAATGTTTATTCTGCTGATACAGAAACTAATATAGTGATATTTTATTTTTGGAAGTGTTTGCAGAGTTTTAGTATTTGGAAATTAGTCAAGTATTCTGATAATTCTCATGATGTATTCTGCATTTTCAATCTGTTTCTACTGCATTTGAAAGTCATGCTTTGTTGTATTTGTCATCAGTTATGTGGAGGTTTACAATCATGCTTTCCTAATCTTGCATAATTGAACTTGCATATACTTGAAAGAAAGTCAGAAGCTGTAAAGCAAGCATGGTCTGACTATTCAAAAAGTTATGAAGATTCTTTTGACTCAAATGATCCCAGACATTTCATTGAGCACCATTGGCAAATTTTAAAATAGAGCAAAGTAATGTTGAAGGAAGAGTAAACCAGTGTTTTGAAAAGCGGTAATGGCGGCCGCTAGCCGCCCTACAAAGTAGCAATGCGGCTTGCCCGCATTAGTGCTCGAAGCGGGCCACTTTGGTACCCAGCGGCCTGTTAGACACGGGTCGGGTTTCGGCAAACTTTAAAAAGAATGATATCGATCTCCTCAATCTTCTCTCTCACTTGATCTTCCTTTTTTGCCCTAAGTAGTAGCTGCAACACGAGCTCATCTGCATCCCTTACCCTTCTCGCTCTTCCACTGCGGCTTTCTCTCTCTCTCTCCGGCGACGAGATGCTGAGCTATCTCTCACTCTCTCTACTCTCTTTTTCAAGCTTTTTTCTATGTTTCCAATTTTACCCCTACTATAAATAAATGCATTTGAAGTAGTACTAAAGGGTAGTATGGGGATCTTTCAATTTTCTAGTTTTTTTAGAATCTCAATGATTGTTAAATGAGACAAAAGGAAATCGTTATGATTCTATTTTAGCTACTTATAATTTTAGTATTAATATTTAGCTATATTATAATATATTATATATCATAGATAATTATTTTAAATTTTTTATATATTGAAATACTTCACCCTGCCAAGGTGTTAGGAAGTGGAGTGACTGTCCGTAATCCACGACCGCCTTTCAATACACCGGAGTAGATGATGTTGATATCTCACCTTTACAGGATGAAAATTCACAATCACTCTTCTTGTCTAAAGATACATGAGGGCAACAGAAATGGATATCCTCAAAATTTGCGAGCTGTTGCTGATGTGCTTTACTTACGTGGTCTGATATGGTGGTTTCTAAACAAGCAACAGTACCCTTCAGCATAATTATCTTGTACAAATTTTGTTGCCTATAGATTTTTCCAAATGTTCCCTTAATTTGCCTTCAATTGCTATACTATCTATTTGATCGACTTTGGAGTAGACCGGATGTGGAAAGGCAATATCTAATCGATGATTTTTCTGCAACCTTTGGACTAACTAGGCATTGGGTACTTGAATCTACTGGATGGTCATATATCTGAGGCTCCACAGATAATATTTACTTGCACTTGTTTTTCCTACTGTTTGTTTGATTTAACATGATGCAATTGTACATGATGTTATCATCTGTCCATCATTTATACCACTATATATTAAGAGGGAGTGGCAATATCTAATCGATGATTTTTCTGCAACCTTTGGACTAACTAGGCATTGGGTACTTGAATATACTGGATGGTCATATATCTGAGGCTCCACGGGTAATATATACTTGCTCTTGTTTTCCTACTGTTTGTTTGATTTATGGACATGATGCAATTGTACTTGATGTTATCATCTGCGCATCATTTATGCCACTATATTTTAAGAGCTTGTTGGAACATTAGAGTAAGAACTAATGAACAGTTGTAGAACAATTATGAATTTTTTCTACAGTGTTTTCTTCTGCTGATTCATTCCTTACTCATCCATGTACTTTTTGTAGCTGGTTTGTGGTCTTCTTGTTGCTGTCTGCTAGTTTAATTGGTTGGAATTTTATTAAACAAAAATTTGTTGTTTGTTTCTATGGCTCTCTGTTTAGAAAGAAACATTGACCTGACAGTTGATCCAGAATGCTGGAACATTTAAATGGAAAACTAGACTTTGTCAAACCTGACTAAAAATACAATGGAAAAGCAGAAAACTAGGCTTTGTCAAACATGCTAGAATGAAAATACTACTCACTCATCGAACATACTCTTCTATGCACTATGTTCTTGAGAGAAGTATGTTGCTGTGATCATGGAAGAGCAAAGAATAGTCATTTTTTTCCCAAATCCCAAAGACTTAAATTTTAATTACTCTAGAATCAACTTTGATGTGCTTGGTTCGTTCATGAAATATAGGATAATTTGTAATTTGTATAGCACTCCTCTTATCATAACAAAGAGCGATAGGCATAGGGCTTAACCAATAAAATACGAACACGAACACGAGACGATACAAATATGGTGACACAACAAATCTTGAAAAATAGGACACGGACACAACATAAGACATGACAGAATGAAATTGTAAGTAAATAAAATATATATAGTTTATTGATAAATCTAAAACAAAAGTTTGTAGTCAGAAGTATTCATGAGAAGTATTCATAAGAATTTAGAGATAATAAGAGATTGAAAGATAATCAGAAGTGTACAAATTCTAAAATGCCATAAGAATTATCAATACAAGCCATAAAATATTTCTAAGTAACTGAGTACCATAGAAGTTTAAAAGCTAACGATCTTTACAAAGTAAGGAGGCAACATAAGGTAGGTCATTCATCTTCATAGTTTTCAAATCCGATTCATTAATTAAGAGATGGACAAACTCTAATATTTTTGCACCGTCAAAAGAATCATAAGAATCTCTCCTGATGTCCCGCATCTTGTTCTCCTCTTTTACATAATTTGAAGACCTTCTTGACAGAGGGCGATTATTAATTTGCACATATACGAAATCTTCAATTCTCTGTGAAGTTATTTTATTCCTTTTAATTGAATGGATAAAAGAATCAGTTCTCCAAGTTCTCTCACAACTTGAAGAAGAGTAAGGTTGCCTAATTAACTTAAGTACTAAATTCTAAAGAATTGAAGCAGAAACACTATGAGCAATGATACGAATCGAGTCAGATTAAATCATATCATGAGGATATTGGACTCCGATGGATTGAGCATATTTATCTTTTAAATGATTCCTGCTTATGTAAGCCATTAATACAAGTTCAATTAAGTCATATAAGCCTATAAGGTAAGTCTTAGTTCGAGTCGTATAATCTTTTAAGGCTAAGTTCGAGTAGGACTCATTGTATTTGACCTCTATATAATAGTGACTGAATTTTTTTGTTTATTAATCCAAGTATCAAAGTATTGAGAAATTATTTTAGTCTTGAGTTTATTTTAAGAGTAAGAGTAAGATAATCTAGGGGTAGAAGTAAGTTAATCATAGTCATTTATTTTCCTAGGAGTAGATCTAAGTTAGAAACCTTAATTCTATCTCCAATCCATAACTACCATTACCTTTAGCAGCCATTCTATCCTACGGCCATCCACCACCATCCTTGGCATTGTGCCACCCTCCGACGACTGCCGCAATATTGGATATTTACCATTCTATCCCGTTCTGACCTTACTCCACTATTTTAATTATATCTTTTTATTCAAACATCCGATTGACGTGAAACTAGAGCCATTAGCTACCTTAAAAGGATATATTGTAGTGGATGTATAGACAAGTTTTGTTAATACTGTTATTTAAATCTTTCATTTTATTAACAGTAACTTTGCTATATATTTCTAGGTATATGCCATAACAAGGGGTATGATTTACTAATGCAAGTATTTTAGGATCTTTGTTTTAAATTCCAGTGCTGATTAGGATTAACCTGCATATTTTAGTTATTTTATACAGCAGGAAACAGCCATCTTCCATAGTTTGCCGACCCAAAAATACATCCAAAGATAGCACAAATTCTATTGGAACGTCATTGCCCTGATGTGGCACTGACCATTCTGCGGTGCACCAGGCGAGATGACTTCTTCTCTAGTGCAAATATTTAGCATGATAACTCACAGTTTCCTTCTCTTGGTGAGGCAGTTACTGCTGTGCTGTGCATGTTAGAATAAATTGTGGGCTCCTAACAGAAGCATTTAAATATCATAGGATGCACGGCATTCTAGAATTAAAGAAGAGAAATCAAAGCATATAGCACTACCCGACATTGAGAAATCTGATTCTTGGATATACGTATTGAAGTCTTAGTGACTGAAATACGTTACCTCTGTATGCGGAGAAACCTGGTAGATAGAAGGGTGTCTTTTTGACCATGCACATCAAAGCCATCAACAGTATATGGTAATCTTCTTGTGTTTTTAGGTAACTTTTGAATGTTTTCACATTTACATTTCTTCATGTTTTCTCTAGGTATTTGGAGCAATATAAACCTGGAAAATTACATTATAGCTCCAATGTGGACTTTTGGAGGTAATCTCTATTTCTTGAAATGAGATTAGGACAATTTGTAGTATGTTGATGTTTGAAAACTTTATGAACTTATTTGCTTTTTGTTCACTTCAAAACAAGGATGAAAATGAAATATTATCCCACCTATTATTGCTGTCAACTGAGATAAGGAAAATCTGTCCGAAGAAGTTTAACCCTAATATTCTTTTTCCATGTTGAGATTCTCCTATTAAACATCGAAGCATGAAAGTTGGAGATCAGATGAGAGTCAAGTGAGGATGAAGTAAAGAAGACTACAAGTTCGACCACCATAAGGAAGATGGGGTTCAGTTTGGTAGCAGAAGATAATATACATTTTCCAGAAGATGACATTCTCAATCATGATAAGATTCTTTGGTTATTAAGGATATTGTTCTTAGTATAGATGGTTTTTATTGTCGGGCAGTCGGGTTAAATTGTCAAGAGAGGATGATTTTTAGTTCCTTAGCAAAGCATCTGTTCTTTTCTTCTTTTCGCTTCACTTTCTTTTCTGCTTTGATGAGCAAAGCCAGTTCCTGTATGGATGTTTTATTAACTCAAATGGTGAACAGGCAGCTGGGATGTGTAAATTTTGTTCTAAGTGGAGGTGATATTCCAAACCTGCTGTATACATAGGCTAACTAGCAATTCTTCTTGTACGGTTTCTGTGTAGCAAAGTCAAGACTTTTTCTATGTAATATTACTTAAACAGTGGGTTCGAATTATTTAGCTTCTATTCACATGTGGAATAGAAATAGTTTTCTTTCAATAAAGTCTTTTAAACAGCAACTTAGGTTTTTCTGATATATTAATTTATTATTTTTTCTTATCTTATTTTAGACAATTTAAAAGTAATTTAATAATAACTTGTAATTATTATTTTTGTTTTTAGATTAAATACCATTTAATTATATATCATTTTAATTACGGTTGAGATTTTTTTTCTCATCTCTTTCTTATCTTAAAAGGCAGTTATATCATATAAATATATTATTATATTCGTATTGCAACGTAGTACAAGGATAGAAGTTCTTACAATAGCTATATAAGTTTTGTACTGTCATGCACTATATAGTTATATGTTCATATCATGCACCACATGACTATATGTCAGCATTATTTTGCATTGCACAGTTATATATCCACACAGTCATATACTATATGGCTATATGTCTATATTATTACTCGCTACATGGTTATATATTCACATTGCCACGTATTTATAAATTTGTATTTGTCTTTATGTAGATATATAAAACAGTTTTAAGTCTACATTTCTAGTAAAAAACTATTATAATTTTAGAAAATTATATATTATTATTACTATTTTACATTCAATTAAGGATATTTTTGTTATTTGGTATAAAACATCAACAATTCTCAATATAAATATACTATGCTTTAATATTTTAATATCAACTTTATGTCATCTCAAATATAAATATTACTACTTATTCTAGTATTTAACCAAATAATAGAATAATTTATATTAGTATTAACTCTCTTCTTCTATATTAAAATTAGAATACTTATTCTAAAATTAGTCTTATTCCAAAAGTGAACAAGGGACTTTAGTTTTAGGTTTCTCACTCTCCACATAGGAGAGAGAGTGCCTAGCTACTAAAATTATAAGCTACAAAAATTACCAAAATCCTTCCCTATAAAGGGCAAGTCAAGAGGTGGTCGATGCTGTTAAAACTGCTAAAGTATTTAGGTTCCAGCAACTTCGGAATCACTAAAAATTTTAGCATCTTTATGATCATATGGCAACTCGCACATGCCCAACTCAATCTGAGCTCGAATTGCCAATGGGTGGCATGGGCTAGCTCTTTGCCCTCTCAACTCGACCTAGAAGCCCGCAATTAACCCAACACTGTCTACCTGCTCGTCCGTCTAATCATGAGCCCATATGTTTGTTGTATATTTTATGCCCGTAAGCCTAATAGGTCGTCAACCTAATAGCCCCTACTTTATTTTTTTATATCTTTCTATTTATAGCAATATTAGTAGAATGGTCAATAAAAAATAAAAGGGACAAAATATAGAAGAGAAGAATGAGGGTTTTCATGGCTCGCCTCCTCTCCTTCTTCATTCCAGAGATCGCCCTCGGCCTCCTCCGTCGCTCACCTCTAGTCTCTAGAGATCGCGCACCACCGGTTTGCTTCGGATCATTGCCGGACAGGTCAGGCTCTTGACTCGATTACTCCCATATTGCATCATCCCACAGTGTTTTATTTCAACAAATTTTGCTTATTCTTTCCTTTAAGTATAGGCTCCCTACCATTGGGTTTGATTTGACCATTTGGATTTGATAGAGATTGTACATTGAAGAAAAAGATTATGTCAGTTTTGTTTCAATGAGGTTTGATTTGGGCATAGGGTTCCACCGTTGGTGTCTTTTCTCCTCCTCCCTCTTATACTTCCCCACCATTACCACCATCTTTAGCAGAGAAGGAGGAGGAGGTGGCTGTGTCGAAGGATGAGGAGGTGGAGGAGGACGAGGAGGGTGTAGAACATAGAAATCCTCGGGGAGAGCTAGAGGTGTAGAAACTGACCCTTGTAGAAGAGCTCTTTGATCAAGCAAAGCTAGGAGGATAGTCACCACCATCAGCTCTCAATCCTCAACCGCTGCCATCGGTCATACCATGCCTGACTTAGCCTCCAAAACCCTACTCACCCTTTAAGCTCAGCCCGACCAACCTGCTCTCTCACAAGCCTACACCTCTATTTGTGACTTGCTGTAGGAGTCCACATCATCGCTCTCTAAGTGGCATAAAAAACAAGATATACAATATATTCATTTATGTGAATCACTAACATACCTACCTCTAAACTTAGTGCTTCAAATATTGATAATTGAATTATGCAAATGTCATGGCACCATCAGTGATTGCAAATTGCTACAAGATTGGACTCTCCAAAGGAGAAGTTAGATGTCTATTGTTAATCGCTTTCTTCTTTTGTTCATCTCTCTCTTACTTTTCAATGAGTGATCCTATCTTTATTAACAATCCCTATTATTTCTCTCATAATGATTCTCGTGTTTTTAGCATCTCTTATATCATTGGACAAGACGAGCTTGACCTATTAGGCTAACCGAGCTAGGCATTCTGTTCACTAGCTAGGGCTAGAAAACTCTAGCTCGTTATCACCAATCGGCTCATAAGATAGCGGGCCAAGCCTAAAGGGCGAGCTAGGCTTAATTCTTACCTTAGCGGGAATGATGAGTTCGAGTGTGGGTATTGTATAGAGAAGCATCTCGAAGAGCTCCTCCTCAAGAACCTCGACAATGTCGCCTCTTGTGGCTCATCGCCATAGGCTACGCTAATGACAGTGCGCTCCACGCCGTGCTTTGCAGCGGCCACTAATGCGAGTCATCAGATGTCGTTTTCAACATTGTCAAGAACTTCATTGATTACTTCAAGAACACATCGCCTACCTCCCCGAGCCTTTCCTCTGCCGAAGTAGGGAGGGATTCATCGATCTTATTAGGCGGGTCAGTCTTAATTCTAACTCTAGTGGGAATGGTGAGTTTGAGTGGGGGTATTGTATGGAGGAGCATCTCAAAGAGTTCCTCCTTAAGAACCTCGACATTGCTACCTCCCGCGCCTTGTCGCCATGGGCTACGTTGACGACAACACATTCCACATCGTGCTCTACAGCCACCACTACCACGGTCATCAAACATCGTCTTCAACATCCTTGAGAACTACGTTGATTACCTCAAGAACCCATCACCCACATCCTCGAGCCTTTCCTCTACCGGAGCGGGGAGTGGGTTCACTGATCTCCCCCTCCTAGAGGAGTACTCACTCGTCAGCATGATCTCCAGACCTAGCTTAATGGTTGAGTTGGATGAGATTTAGAGCGAACCCGTCCAAATTTGTGAGTCTATTTGCTTTAAAAAAACTGAAACCTTATCTGCACCTAGCACCCTCATTAGCTTACCAACCGTGGCGAGCTTTTTCACCGGAGAAGACTTCTTAGACGACGACTTAAGCCCAAGTGCCTTCTTCATCTTGATCGTGACAACAGAGGTGAGCGATCTCTAGAGCGATGGCATAAGCAACCGATTGACTGCGCCGGAGGAGGAGGATGACGACTAGTGTCTCTGAAGAATTGGTGGTGAGGCATGGAAAGAAGAAAGAAAAGAAAATTTCTTCCCTTCTATTAGTTTTTAGTTTATCATTTTAGCTCCTGGCTTCTTTTGATTTTATAGTTTAAGATCTATCTTATGGTCCATATATATATATATAGAGAGAGAGAGAGAGAGAGAGAGAGAGAGAGAGCAACAGGCTCTCAATTGGGCTTTTGGACCAAGCCGGGCCGGGTGGGCAAAGGTTTGGCCGGTGCTACCCATTGCCAATTCAGGCTCAGGCCCAATTTGGGCCAGAACGGGCATAGGCAAGTTAGGCTAGATGTCAGCTGGCACAATCTCTCATACATGGAGAGAGGGACCTAGTACCATAAATAGTTTGGATTCGATATTAAATAATATTAAATATATTTTAAAAAAAACTCCAAAGTCAAGATTGTATAATTTTCGAAAACATAAAAACACAAAGCCTCTTTACTTGTCAAGAATGGGATTCGAACCCATGCCCTTTCGGACCAGTACCTGAAACTGGCGCCTTAGACCAACTCGGCCATCTTGACAGCGTACAAGCTATAAATAACTCTACAATATCGACTTTTTATCTATCCATAGATCTGGATAGTGTCTGTCGCGCTTTTAGAGAACTATTTTTGATACTAATCCACATTAAATTCTCTATTCCATTCCTAAATTAATCCTCTATAATTTGATTAAATATGATAGAAAAAATAATAATAGTTATACTTTAGTCCAACCAATCAATAAAATTTTAATGTTTCGATTGATAATACAAAGCCGTTGAGGGTAAAGTGCAATTAAAATTAATCCTAAATTTTTAGATTAGAGAACGAGATAATAAAATGAACTAGATGTAAATGCTCTCATGCTGTATTATTATTTTTCTTTTGCTTTTCTTGTTTGCTACTATCATCCTAGTTGGCAATCCTTTTTACTTTTCTTTCCTTTTTTTGGGTTATGGATGGAGATTAGGTGATAGACGGAGTTAAAAAGTTTCTCTTCTCGTAGTATCCGCCGTTCATTTAGATCCCAACTACGACCCCCCGGCAACCCCTTCCCCCTTCCCCCTTCCCCCTTCCCCCTTCCCCCTTCCCTCTCGGCGGCTAGGGTTAGGGTTAGGGTCCGGAGGGGGCTCTGAACTGGATGGCTCTATCGGCGTGCCCTCTTCCCTTGGCTTCTCTCTCATATCCTTCGTCGTCCTGAGCGGGCGAGGTCAGGTTCCTTTCCTACTTATAGTTCTATACCAGTGGTGGAGTCGATAGCAATACCCGAGAGAATGGAGATGTTGAAGCCCAGTTCCGCTTCCCGCGGTGGCGCGACGAGATCCAACATTAACCCTAGTTATAGCGCGGCCTCTGCTGAGCCTCTCAAGGCATCTTCTAGAGTTCCTTCGTCAGTAGCTACTGGTAAGAAGCAAGGGACTGCTGCCTCGGCATCAGCGTTACAGAAGAGCAAGGATGCCAAGCCTCCTCCAGGTGAAACCCTTGTCTATATCACTATGAATCTCCGAAGCCCGCTTAATAAATAGTGCTACTAGTGGTTGATTATGCTGGAACTCATTTCTTCTCGTCGAGCTCACTGTTCTGTTTTAACATTTTTGACGTCAATAGAGAACTTTAATCCCAGTGTGATTCAGTAAAAGTTCTTTGGTTGGAAATACACAAAAGGCCAAGAATTGTCGAGATAGTTGCAGATGAATTTAGATGTAAGATATGAATACTATAGGAAATTTGACTTCTTACTAGCATGCAATTTTATGTTGAAAAGAATACTTTTGTAGTTATCAACTGATTGAGTTGCATATGAAGTAGTTCGGTGTACTGTTGTCTTAGTTTTTCTTTTTCCTTTTCTTGCTGATCCCTTAAAATCTATGCATTTCAAAGTTAGTGTGCCCTTTCATTTTCATACAGTGTCTTTTGAAGTGCTCTGATATTATGTATTCGCTCTAATTTTACTTGTGCGTCTGTGTAGAAATATCTGATACGGGAAGCGAGGAAACAGATCTTAGCACTTCAGAGGAAGATGATTCCTCATGGATTACTTGGTTCTGTGGCTTGCGAGGAAATGAGCTCCTTTGTGAAGTCGACGAGGACTACATACAAGATGAGTTCAATTTATGTGGACTTCAAGGTCAAGTTGCCTGTTATGATTATGCATTGGACATGATTTTGGACAACGACTCATTGAGTGGTACACTGATTTATATCCTTGCTCTTTGCTTGAATTCTTTTTTCACTGACAAAATTTTGCTCCTAAAATATTTTCTGTATATGTGATATAATATTATCACCTTCCATTTTATGTCTCATTTGTTCAATCATAAGTTTATAAGTTTTGATAAATAACTATGTTTGTTATTAAGTTTTGTGAAGTACCCTTGTCAGTGATGATTCTGTGAACTCAGTTGTTTTTTACACTTGTTATATTGTCCAACGTGTACCTTTAAACATGCATTCTTTTCTAGGTGAGGTCGGTGAAGAGCATAGTGAGATTGAATCTGCGGCAGAATTACTATATGGTCTTATACATGCCCGTTATATCTTAACTAGCAAGGGTCTCAATGCCATGGTAAATAATTCTGTCAAAAGTCAAAATGTTATCTTATCATATGAATTGTCTATAGTTTTTTACCTTTATATTCTGTTTCCATAATTTTCTTTTAAGCATGAAAAGTACAAGAGAGCAGATTTTGGTCGCTGCCCTCGAGTTTTTTGTGGGGGACAACCATGCTTGCCAGTGGGTACATCAGATATTCCCCGTAATGGCTCAGTAAAGATCTATTGCCCAAAATGTGAGGATCTTTACTTCCCAAGATGCAAGTACCAGAGCAGTATCCTTCTATACAGTGCTGAACATATTTAATCTGTTATTCCGTAGGGTAAACCAGCTGTTATATCCTTCAAATGTTAATCCATTTTATCTGTGGACTTACATGCTAACTTTCTCATTAATGAGATCATCAGTTAGTTAATTTCTTTCATTGTAAAAAATGCATGATGGTAAATTTAATTTTTTATGATCAGGAAACAGATTCTCATGGACAGGTATAACTGTTAGTATCTATTGACAAGGTCGTATTTGATACTAAGACTCCTTTCTAGTATTGCTAGTATTTAATGATGGAGTTGTGAGGCTAGTTAGAAATGTGGAAGTGTGAAATTTTTAGGCTGTCTTCATAAGCTCATTGCATAGATAAATCTTGCCCTCATCTAGTTATTTTTTAATTCATAAAATGATAATTTCACTTAGACCTTTCGAATTATTACTCATTTTACGTATACTCTCTAAACTTTTTTTTGGTACATATAGACTTCCTAAGCTATTGGAAACCTCTAAAATCGTTCTTCTGTTAGTTTTTCTATTATGTTTTACATTCATAAATTGTTACGTGACTCACACATGAGTAGATTTTTTACCTTTATGCACTTATTTTCTTGGGGGTAAGAAAAAAAAAAGAGGAATGTTAACGTAGAGAGGTATTTTTGTCTTTTCATCTTTTTCGTAGATACTAGTGGGTTAAATTTCCAACAGTTTAGAGAGTGTCTGTATTAAAAAAAAGTTCAGGGGACAGAATGTCTAAGTAAAATTATTCTATTCATTAATTACAGAATCTTATTTCAGATATAAAATTTAGTATTATCTAATTAATTTAATTACAAGAAACTCACCGGAGTTCTTTATGGTATTTAAAATATGACCTTTAATATTGTGAGCCAAGGTGCCACTTTAGTGCAGGAGCAGCAATCTTTATTCCAGCATAATGAGTTTGTGCTGATCAAGTACATGATCAAGCCATTACTTCAGTTAGAGGTGCTGGAGGTACCTGCCTAGCGTTTAGCTAAGCTCACATGTTTGAGACATTTATGTGTCTCATATATATGAAATTTTGCTATTTATTTCACTCATATTTATGTGCCTTTTGCACTCTTATATTCAGCCTTGGTTAGGCTTGATTTTAGTAGATCTAGGACAACTGATTAGTTGTTTCTTAGTTTATGATAGACAGTATCTTAGTTCTATCCATCGCATATCAAAAGATGGATGGAGGTCTCTCCTAAATTGTGCATGTCGCATTGGTTCAAGAAAACAAAATTCAGGTCTCTTTTCTTCTTTCCTTTTTCAGCCCTCCATTAACTGATTGATTGAAAGACATTGTTCTAAAATTATGAGCCAGGCCAGAATTTTCTTTCTTTTTCTTATTCGGTTTGGGACTTATATATTCTAGCTTGATTATGCTTGAATTTAGATGCTCTAAGACAATTATCAGTGGTTGGTTAGGTTTTTTATGATAACTGAGTCTCTTTTCATCTTGTTTCTATTTTCTCCCTTTTCTTCTTCATTTTCATTCTACTATTAACCTAATTTTGAAAACCTTTAGTTTCCAAGGTCCTATAATATTTAGGACTCCATAAGGTAGAAACACTGTTGATGATATTTGATTACAGTAAATATGTCCTTTTCTAATCTTTGACTAGAACCCCAAAATCAATAATTTTGCCTATATCATCCTTCACCCTTCCCACATGAAATTCCTTCATCCATTCCACATGAAACCTAACAAACTTGAAATGTGGAGACCTTAAATACTGAACCCAGATAATTCTTCTGTGTTCTTCGAAAATTTCAGATTCATGAAAAGAAAATCATTCTTTTGTTCTAGAGATTAGGATGGTCATTGCTGCATAACAAAGGACTATATGAATTTCTCTATGTATTTTAAGGATGATAGTCCTGCTTGTTCATTCCATTTCTTTTGCAAGCTATGGTGGTGTTTGGAGACACATTATACAGCAATTACTAAATTATAGCTTGTTCCATTATCACCTTGTCCTTTTGAGTCCATAGCCTATCACGGAAGCTGGATCAAGTGACAGATGCATTTTTCGTTGGAGAAACTGATGGCTTAATAGTTTCACTTCAGCATTTGAACGTTGAACCTGCTTACAGATATACATTCTTTTCTCTGGTTGTTTGCAGAAAATTGACCTCTATTTGGATCTCTTTTTACTCTTTTGCCTCTTCTAAACATCCCCTAACAATAAAGAAGTTCCTTGCTCGAGTGGCTTAAGTCTCGTGACTAGGGAAATGGAAGGTATGTTTTGTGAAATTTTACAAAAATCATATCCCTTGCTTTGCTAGTCTTCTATCCATAGTTATCAGAATTGAATTGAATGTTGACTGAGATAGAAGTTAAGTCACTATGTTATTGATTTAACCAGTGGTGCATACTTGGTTCACTCGGTCAGATTGTTGTATAATACTTTGTCTTCTATTGTTTTTCGTATCACACAGCAATATATTGATCAATTTCTAAATAGTAGCACAACAATATTCTATTAACTAAATATCTTCAACACATAAATACAGTTTATTAGCAAGAAATATAAATTAAATGAAATTATAGAAGGCAATCCATTTAATAATTTAAGAATCACAAAAAATTTAGAAGAGAAATATGGTATTAACGAGACATTTCCATTTAATAATTTAGGACAAATTTTTTTTTTTCAAGAAAGAATAGAATAACTAAAAAGTAAGGATAATTAGGTAACTTTGCAAACGATACTCGGCTAGTCACCAAACTTGCTAGTTCAACTACTGGGTTGGCCGGTTTAATCCCTTAGTTACTTATTCGGTCTAATAATAAAATTGAACTGATTTAGTGGTCGATTTATCAGTTTGACCACCCTATCCAATCCGATTCTGATAACTATGCTTGTATCAACTTAAGATTCATCTTCTTTCTTTCTTTTTTTGGTTTGTTTTTTTGGTGCACTGGTCTAGTCATCAGATCTCTATTGAAGACTGAGACTTTTCATCAACCTATACATAAATCTAAGTTGCCCCCCACGCCCCCTGTTGTGTGAAACTTTGAGTTAAGACAAGGATTAGAAGTGAAAGGAATGTTGTTGAGGAGACACCTCAATAATGGTAGGAAGAAAGAATGATTCCTATGTTACTCTTAAGTTCACTTTTTAAATTCTATTTATTCAACCTTTGCAGAGATTACTTTTTCCATTTTGTTAGGTATCAACTCTTTCACTAATCAGACTTACTTTTTAGCATCTTCAAGATTCACTTTCAGAGCCTATTTTATTTAATAAAAGTATGAATCTAACTAGATTTTGATGACTATTCAATAGTAATGATAGTATAAAATTCTGAATGCAAAGGGAATGGATGTGTACATCTTATGATGCTCCATTTTCTCACTATCCATATAAGTTACAAGGATTTTCAATCCTATAGTTCAGTTGAATTGAAAGTTTCTCTGATTTGACTGCAATGATGAAAAAGGTAACATGTTTTGCCTGTGTTAGTCCCTAGTGGGGTGTCAGTTTGGTAATTGTTCAGGTTTTCCATGAAGTATCTCAGCGCTTTGTTATATGTAATCGAGACCTCATGTTTGCCCCTATTACTATCTTTGGAGACACCCTGGATTGCATCTGGCTATTCTCTCTCTTGGGTATGGAAATGTTTCTCTTGCAATATTAAATTTAGCGTAGCTTATGTGGAACTATTATTGCTTTATAAAAAGTATGTGAGGCGAAACACTTCTTAAAATGTTTGTCCTCCTTAAAAGTCAAGCATAGTATATTTTGAACAATTGCTATATGGCTGCTTCTTTTTCTCCTTTCTGACTGACTTTAAGAACTTCATAATGAGCTTTGCTACATTTATCAGTTCTCACTCTTGATGTCACTAAATTCTTGGCTACATTTTAGAGGTTGCCAATTTTTATGCATACTGATATACTTTCTCAAAACATATCGTTGTATTATAATTCCTTGATTATTCGTCAGATATGGATGGTTCGTACATTGGCACCACATTCCCACACCTGTATTTGATGACATATCCTACTGCCAAACCTGCAAAGGCAGTCCAGAAATATGTGCCTCGGGTTTTTGGATTCAAGTTGCACAAGGATTCTACATAATCATTGATTTGTGTACTATTATTAAGTGACAATATTGATTACCCTGGCAATGACATGGTAACCAATAATACCCTTACCCCTGGATGGCATTTTGACTGCTGACCTGGTAAGGTGATAATTATGGTGTAAACAAACAGGGGATTGTTCTGTAAAAGGATTGTTGATTAAGGGGATGCCCATCTCTGCAAGCTCACGGCACGACGAAACACTACATCAAAAAGTTTATTTTTTGGCTGGCTTACTATTATGTGATTGAGATGTACTCTGTTGCCGCACGACCGTTTTATGTATCAATTAAATTACTGTTTGAGAACTAACTTTCACCTGTAACATTTCCATCCTTGGAGAAATATAATGTAATATCAAGCGTGACCTGTCATGTCATTCCTGATCTTGCTGAACTCAACCTATCCGGAGATTCAGAAGCCAGGAAGATGGTATTTTTATCCTGATTTTGTTCGATGAACTGCTTTGTATCCTTTTGTTTTTGTTTTTTTGTTTTTTGTTTGTTGTTTTTTGGCATTAGGTCGATATTCCTCCACCAAACACATTTATACCTTTGCAATTATCTGTACTCTCTAATTTTAATTCGTGGCACCTCGCAGAAAAATTATCCCTACCTGGTATCACCGCTTGGAAACAAAATATCACATCTCAATGTAATGAAAAATAAAATTCTGGAAAAAGACGGCATCTACTAGGGGTAACAATTAAAAAAAGTATTATTTAAGTAGTACGATTATGTTTTATTTAATGTTGTGACTACAAGTTTATGTTTGATCATATAACTGAGTAGAGAAAAATACATAAAAACTAGTGAATAATGAAACATATATTTTCAAGAACATCGACAATAATTAATAACACAAAACTATCAGAAAATAAACCCCCACTAGAGACAATTTAATATGTTGGTGAAATTTACGGACATGAGGATATCATACGTTGTTGCTATTAATAAAATTATATATTAAAATCTTAAATATCTTTTTTAATTTATGTGACCCACTCCCGCCCAAAATCCTGCTCCGCCAATTTTTTTCGTGATTGATGGAGTAGTGGTGCAGGAAATTGGCTCGACCCAATAAAGCGAATATAAGGGTCTCCATTAGTCCTGTTTGTATGTATGTGTGTTTTGGTTGGGTTTCACCGGTTCACAAGCGTCAAGGCCATCTACCACTATATTCTTATCCCTTTATTTTTCTCTTTTACCCTTTTATCTGCACTGAGGAGAGGTTGAGATTTGAGAACTGAAGGTGGAAGGCACGACGGACGTGTCCTCATCGCTCCTAGTCCTCGACCATTCTGAATATGACACGAATGGCCTGAAGCATGTCACATTTTTTGAAGCGCAAAAGTCTAAGCACTTGATTAAGAAATTCGTACTTTGTAGGCCATGGCACAAAAGCCTAGTGTCTTCTCCCTGACGCCATTGGCCATCGACTGCGAAATCGTCTTCACCGATTCAATACAGGTCAGACATGAGTCACACGATATATATTTGGAGAAAAGTTGATGCACACGTAAAGGCTAATGCAACATTTATAATGAGACCGCATCCTTCGCAATTATACACTAACTTTGGTGACATGTTAATTAATTATTATTATTTTTATTTTTTTTTTAAAAAACAAAGAACGTCTGAGGGGCAGGTTTACTACTACGACGTACTAAGTTGTCCCCCTCCCCCAAAATCCAAATTCATGTCTGCGTCACATTTACTGTCGGACTCCATAGTCCATAGGAGGAGTTACCATCCATCCCGAATCCCAATCCTTGTTAAGACTGTTGGTAGGAGTAGCAGTAGGTGAATTGGATCTAGATTTAATAACGTCTGGTTCAAATCATTTCAAATTAGGTCCGGAGTCCGGACGGGATAGTAAATAGTAGGTAACAAGTCAATAATAAAGGAGTTAAAGAGAGGTGCTTATTTAATTTTATTTTGGACGAAAGTTTGTAGACAAAAGAGATGCTATTTTTATTGTCATTCCTGAGTCACAATAAATCTACGATCATTGCTCTGCCGATTGTAACAGCATCCAGTGAAATAGAATCACCAAAAGCAATATGATAATATGCGAGGGCGAGGGCGAGGGCGAGCTATAAAAATGAAAGAGGGCGAGTGGCGGAGGAGCTACGGAAGGGGAGACGGACCCTTCTGCTCCTTTGGGCTTTCGTGCATTCCTTCCCATTCGATTGCGTTTAGGGACCAAAACCTTCCTTTTTTTTTAAATTTTAGGGCTTTATTGCTTACCTCATATAAATAAATCCATTTCCTTTCTTTCTCTTTCTCTTTCTCTCGCTCTCGCTCTCGCTCTCTCTTCCCTCGCCAAATGCGTCGGCCCATCCCTTGATCTTGATCTTGATCTTGTGATTTGGGCTGTTACGCGGATCTCGGCAGAGGAGAATGGGGGCGTACGAGCTCATCAAGAACGACGAGGGCAGCGTCGTCGACGATGGTTCCCCCAACAAGGACCTCGAATCCGGCAAATCGGGATCCGACATCCCCAAGGCCGGTGCCGCCACCGCCGCCATTCTCACCTCCTCCTCCTCCTCTGGTGGAAAACAGCAACGCCTCGTCTCGCTCGACGTCTTCCGCGGAATCACCGTAGCGGTATGTTCAAATCTTGTCGTGATTATATCTGCATTGCCTCTAACTATATTAGCATTTGTTATATTATTCTTCCCCTTAGTTTCGTGTTTTACCTTTCCTTTTGCATTTTGTCAGTTTCATACTTGACACAAAGATTATCACATAAAAAGATACCATGCGTTGTTCATTATCTCTAGTACCCTCACCACAACATTCTACTCAGGAAGTGATGAGTGAACTCTTAAATTTATTCACAGTATTAGATGACTTTTAGTCTACATCGATAACACTGCAATATAATTTATACAGCTTTCAAAAAATTGCTCATCTAAGTAAACGATTTTATTTAATATAAATCGCTCTCGCGATTTTGGGTAATGCCCAAATAGCAATGGATAAATGCACATATAAATGACTGGCCGAATTAAGTTTACCCAGTGACCTAATTTTACTACGGGTACGAGGTACCAAATTTTACTCATCCAAATCAACGATTTTTACTGAATAAAGTTGCTGTCTTTAAAAGTGATTTTCGTACGTGCTTATATGGCACCTATGTAGATTACAAATCATCTAGTTCTGAGGATAAATTTGTTAACTGGGATAGTTTTGGGTAGTTTGGACTGAATGCAATTGGAAGGTCACGCCTCGGTCTAGTGTATCTGCCTTCTTTTGTGGTTGCATGCTATATTTAGACGAATCGTATCCTTTCCTTTTACACGTCTATATGTTTGTGTGGTGCATATTCGATTTGGATCATATCGGCACGCACCTAAATGATTTGTTAATATTTTACTGATTGAAAAATATTCTTTTCGAACGGGTGCGCTTGAGTTGCCAAAAGCCTCTGGTAAAAGATCGGAGGGCACCTTTAATAACACATTATCTCTAGCCCTTTTCCCTTTATCGCCTGTGAGGTTTTGGTATTATTTATCTCTCTCGATCTGTCTTTATTAGCCAGCCCCGCCCCCTAGATGAAATTGAGTTGGATTTATTTTGGTGGGAGGGCGTAATCAGAGTGTTCCTTTTCTGGCATCGAGTTCCATCTGTCCAGTGGTCCCTTGAATTTCTCTTGGACACCTCTTATGCTCGCAGTAGTAAGAAGCAAGTAACTAAAGAATATAGATTACACAACCACGTCTTAGGATTCATACCCACCTGGCAAAACGAATGCCATAAAGTTCCCTCTTAATTGCAATAATGATGGCGCCATTAGGTCATATGTTTAATATCTCTCTCTCTCTCTCTCTCTCTCTCTCTCCTCTGGCTCTGGGTGGAGAAAGGTTGTAAATTTTTTTTTCTCGCATAAACAAATATCTAACAAAATGCTGATTCCCGAGAGACCTTGAGACTCTTTGTCGAATCCCCCCTATCCTTTTTCTTAGAGGTGGAAGAGTTTTAATAAAAACAAAGAGTGGGGGGTATGGCTTTTTTTTTTTTTTTTTTTTTTTTGTTTATTCGATGGTGCGAATCTAATTGTTGGCCAAACATCAAGTAGTGGGTTCAAAAGGAGAGATTAGCCTCTGCAGCATGCCACATATATAACCAAGTTGATACCAAATACTTGCACAATTTATGATTTGGTTAAGTAAGTAATTCAGATGTATGCCCAGTTGTCGGTTCCCGTGTCGAATTTGAAGAGGAATTCTGTCTTCCTTCTCTTTTTAACCCATTCTGCAATGGAAGAGTAGGAACTGTGGCAGCCCAAATAGGTTGGACGGTTGCAATCGAGTACCTGATGCGGATGTCACCACTCAGGCTTCCTTTTCGCATCCGTCGGTGAAGTGGACGGCTGCGGTTCCTCGTGGCGCACAAGACGCAAGTCAAGTCTTAAGGTGGTCCACAATAAACAAGGAGATTTCAACTCCTTTCAACTTTTCTTACACTTTTTAGGTTAACTTTTTGATAAAAAAAATTTAAAAAAAAAAAAAGAGATCAAGATAAGGTTTGGTTTTACGTGTTTTAATATACATATATACACAACATCTATATTTTAAATATGAAATAATAGATGTTAAGATGTTGCATATAAACCCATTTTAGTTGTTGAAAGATATATTTTATAGAATCTATAAATTAAAAACTGAATTATTTTGAGTTAGTAAAACCTCTAAATAGCTATTCCAAACTTAGGACGATAATAATAATAGTAATAAAGCCTGAATTGCCGCAAGAAAAGAAACTATTCGTTTGGCACGTGGTTCCCCAACTTGCTATTTGCTTTATGATGTGACACGTGTCGAATTGGATTGGTGAATGGAATTACTTGCGTGCTGAAATGTATTTGCAATGGGCAATGCCACACCACATTCTTCTCCTTGAGTCCTCCTGACTATAGATCGAAGACAATGAATGCGTAGCTATAGCCTGTAGCTAGCTTGAGAGCCACTTCTTCTCCTGGTTCTCCTCAAAAGTTAAAATTGTTCTTTTTCCTATTCCTGAAGGCGTAGATGAGCAGGGTCCGTCTAGGGACTGACAGTTGCTTTTAATTGCTTCTTGACACGGTGCTCCCGTGTAAAGTAAGTCACTGCTGACTAATCAGGGACATGTTCAATGTTTGAGCTATTCAGTCATTTCACTCACATAATTAATTGGTCAATTAAGTTCTGTCTCAGTCTCAGTCTCAGCACAGGGTGCCCTTCTTTAAAGCTCTTTATTAATTTGTCTTAGCTGCATATATAGATATATATATATATATATGTACTTGGAGTACTTGACACGTCTGTATCTGATTTGGTTGGAGTCTGTTCCCGCCGAAAGTTGTCTCGTGTTCGCTTTTATATTGGCAGTGTCTGGTGAGGAAAATTTTTATTCTTTTTTGGGTCCAATCTTATACTCCACCAAATTTTATTTATCTAAATAAACTATACCCTGAATTTAATATTAAAAGAAGTCTATGTTTTAAGATCGCTAATAAAACATTAAAATAGAAGATGAAAATAAATTTAGCGCGAAAAGCGCCTTTCTTGTAGGTTGGTCTTATTATAAGTAAAAGATTAGTCAGTTTAAGCAATTTACCGGCGGATCAAAAACGAGAGAGAGAGAGAGAGAGAGACGGGGCTCTACGAGGCTAGCTATTTATATGCCAATGTAGTAGCTATTAGTTTGGCATCTGGTGTCTATAATCTATGATCCGTGTAAAATCCAGCTCGATCCCTGGTGGCAGGGTGTGTCCTTTACTTTTGCCGTGTTTGGTTGGGTTGGGTTGGGTTGGGTTGTGTTGGCGTGCATGTTATCTATGTATGTGTGTGGGCCTTTTCATCTCGGACAGCTTCCTGTCCAAATAACTTTAAAAGATAAAGTAGGTTCTAAAATGGCGATGGCGAGCAAGGCGGTAATCATCTCTTTGATGTTTCATTGTTTTGGGATGAGCTCACCTACTGCGACAAGGATTAGTCAGTTCTTTACCAGTCCATGTGTCCAACCAATCGGATATCGATGGTACTAGTACGAGTAGTAGTAGTAGTAGTAGGAATTGGAGCTAGACGAAACAGGGGAATACTTTATGTTTGCAGACACTAGACTACTCTTTCAAACTCTCTTCTTACTTAATTCCGTGACAGCATCTCAGCCTTAATTGCCTCTTGGCGATTTCTCTCTCTCTCTCACCCACCATCAACATGCTGCCACATTTATCAAGTTCATAGAGGCTTCCGTATGCACAGTATTTTTCTTTTTACTGATATAATTCCGAAAGTGATATTTTAAGTGTAAAATATGGTCCTTTCGTGATGAAAGGTTTATTGGAATGGGATATATGGTACCAGGAGAGAATAGATCAACTTCTTGTTGCTTTGATGAAGTAAAAAAGATTTGAGCCAAGAAACTGACTGTTAATCGACCATCAACAATTGCTGCTTTTCAAAGACATGGTAATTTACAAGGAAAAAGAACAAAAGAAGATCCCAAATTCTCGTTGTTCTAAGTCTAGGTTATAATAAATACTAAAAAGGCTAAACATAGGCATATTATTCTTTTGCTTGTTGCTTATGTGACGGTGAATGAACTTACTCATTTGTTCTCATTATAAGAGATATATATATTTATATATTCATGATACATGAAATATGTACATTAATACATTTCCTCAAACTCAAGATTGATCAAATACACGAGTTGCTATTAAGTTATGTAAGACGATGAGAAATATGTGATTTAGTGAAAAGATCGATAATCTGCTTTGTAGAAGATATACAAGGAAAACTAACAATACTCGTTACCGAACAGTCCACCTCGATTTCTTAGTCTGCTGATGAAGTCAAATCATCATCATTTAATAATCATATCATCTGCATAGAGTAGGAGAATTATCTGCCCCTATGGTGATAATCACACAAAAATAGAGTGATCATATTACTCCCAAAATTACTAGCCTTAGGTGACTATGTGATGGAGTTGCTCAAACCAAGCATGAGTTACTTGTTTAAGCACATAAAATAGCTCAATATAGATGACAAACATAAAATAAAGGAACAAACAAGTCAGGTGGAGGTGGCATATGTTCTATCCTAGACAAATCATCTTGAAGAAATACATTCTTCACATTCTCTAAAATAAGGGCCAACGACAGGCTGCAACAACTACAAAGAGTACGAACAGTAGTCCTCTAAGCAATAGGGTTAGAGGTATCCTCATAATCAATTATGTAGTTTATACTCATGAGTAAAACCCCTAGCAACAAGATGAGCATTGTATTGCTCAAATTTGTCGCTTAATATTATAAATCCATTTGTATCTGATGAGCTCAACACCACTTGGTAAAGGAACAACATCCCATGTCTGGGTATACTTAAAAGTTAGGAACAACATCTCGTGTCTGGGTATACTTAAAGGTTTGAAACTCTTTAGCCATAGCACATCATCGCTCAAGATGAACAATAGCTTTCTAATAAGAACTAGACTCATAAGTTGCATGAACAGCTACCAAAAAAGTGTCAAACTCAAAAATTAGCATGCAACATCAACCTAACCATACTGTGGGTCTAGAAGGCACATCAAGTTCAATATTTGCATGAGGAGAGATCGTTTGGATAGGAGAGTCCTTTCCAATTAGGAGAGTTGCCGCTGAGAGGAGAAAGCTATAGGAGAGGGAGAAAAAAAAACTAAGGCTCCGATACCATGTTGTCCCTCAGACATAACATAATAGAACAATACATGATAAGATATGTACATCAACAGCTTAGTTTTTGCTGATGTTATTTGCTCCAATTAGGAGTGTCAAATCAAAATGGTTAAATTTTTATTGGAGGTACTGAGTGGGATAACATGTTATCTTTATATTGGAGTACTGCCATGGTTTCATCTTCACCTTGTACTTGTCATGTGAGGTTGGGCTTGTGTTGGGTTGCTACAGTTAAAGAAAAAGATATGCTCCCTGGGAATATTATTTGTCAATTTTGTTTGTCAATGATCCTATTCTCTTAATTACTTGAGAAATTATATTATGCAATTAGCAAGTTCAAGTGGGCTATCTAGATATCTTTGTTTTGCAGCTCATGATCCTTGTCGATGACGCTGGTGCATTTCTTCCTGAAATCAATCATTCTCCCTGGAATGGTGTAACCCTTGCTGATTTTGTCATGCCATTTTTCTTATTTATAGTTGGAGTTTCCCTAGCATTTGCATACAAGGTAAGCTTTTCAAATCAAAATATCAAATGACAAACAATTTCGAACTTTTTTAATATCTATCATTTGACTTTGATCAAATTCACAATATATGGTAACCACTATGGTGGCACATGAAACTGGAGCAGTAAAAGGCTAATTGTTTATCACTTTGAGCAGAGAGTGACAAACAAGTGTTTAGCGACTAAAAAGGCTATACTTCGGGCACTTAAGCTGTTTGTTTTAGGTCTTGTCCTCCAAGGTATAAGATCTGCTGTCTTTTGCTGATCTTTTTCTATTGTTCTATATATGAGTATTAAGCTCGATTCAACCTGTTTAACGCTCTTGAGTTCATGTCTTTCCAGGTGGCTTTTTTCATGGCCTTCACAATCTAACTTATGGAGTTGATATTTCAAGTATAAGGTTGATGGGTGTACTGCAGGTGGTCCTTTTCCCGCCCTCATGATTAGAAGCTAGATAACTTGGTTCTTATATATGGTCTGATACATACCACTAACATCAACATTAGCCCTGAATGATTGCTTTCCTTCAGCATACTGATTTATTAAATTTAATAATCCTCTTTTCACTCTCATTATTATATGATTATCCTGTCTTTTGATACTTAGATTGCCCAGTGTTCTCCAGTCTGCACCCATTGTGCTTGTGGGCTTCTGCTCAGAAACTGCTAAATGGCCTTTATTTTGTTAGGACTGACTTCCTGTGTTCTAATACCATCAGTTGCAATGTCTCTGAAATATGGTTTTTTTTGCTGCAGAGAATTGCAATAGCCTATCTTGCGGCAGCAGTTTGTGAAATTTGGCTCAAAACCAATGATGATGTAGATTCTGGATTTGCCTTACTGAGGGGATACCGGTGCCAATTGTGAGTAAAACTGTAACCATTATCAAGTTCACATTAATTGTTTTTGGGATGTATTCTCTTGAGAACTTCCAGTGGTTTCTCTAATAACAATTTGTGGAATAAACATCACTGCTTATTGCATTCACTTCCGTGTAGGTTGGTTGGCTTGATACTCACAACTACTTATATGGTCTTTTTATATGGTTTATATGTTCCGGACTGGGAATACCAGATATCAGGAGAAAGATTCACACACAAGTCCTTCTTTGTAAGAATGCTAGTCCTCCAGAATGTCGTATTTTAGCATTCTTAAAATCATGTTGAACAAGAATCTCTGCTTTTAGCACGTAGGTTTATATATAACGAAATTTAGTTCTTTTTCAAGTTATGCTTTCCAATGTGATATTCATGAGAGGTGAAAATGTTGAAGTTAATATGAGTAATGCTCATCAGGTGAAATGTGGTGTCAGAGGTGAGACAGGACCTGCTTGCAATGCTGTTGGCATGATTGACCGTAAAATTTTGGGCCTCCAACATCTTCATAAGAGGCCAGTTTATTTACGGACAAAGGTTGGATAGATGTGTATTGGTTAAATCTCTCATCCCCTCTTCTCGTTCACCGATTATAACTCACCCTCTCTCTCTCTCTCTCTCTCTCTCTCTCTACAGCAATGCAGCATAAATTCACCAGAACATGGCCCACTTCCACCAGATGCTCCATCATGGTGTCAAGCACCTTTTGATCCTGAAGGGCTCCTCAGGTCTTGTCTCATGTTCTTGTAGTGCTGTCATAATTAATTTAAAATTCTGCCTGTCTGAATTGGCATTATATGCTGGCATCTCAGCTCCATGATGGCAATAGTTACTTGCTTGATCGGGCTTCAATTTGGACATGTTATTGTACATTTTAAGGTATCATCCTTCAAAGTTTATCTTTCACATCAAGTTCTTTTACAGAAAAAAGAAAAGCCTTAACTGAGGAAACATTTAATATAATGATAGATTAACTTTCTCTACCAAAATTGCAGGATCACAAGGACAGGATCTTCCACTGGATGATCCCTTCCTTTACCTTGTTAGTCCTAGCCTTTTCGCTGGATTTTTATGGTATGAAACTGGTTTTCTCCTACTGATTCAAATATATACTGATGTACTTTTCCATTCTAATGTACTTTTATCTTCTTATGTTAGGTATGAGTATGAATAAACCGTTATACACACTTAGTTACACCTGTGTCACTGCTGGCGCTGCTGGACTCCTCCTTGCTGGAACTTATGTGCTGGTCTGTTTTCTTAAATTAAGCTATCTATCTTATGCTTGTCATCACCAGCAGGAGAGAAATCGAAATTCTTAGGTCACAAGATCGTCAAACTGATTGCTTTTGTATGTTGTGCAGGTTGACGTCTATGGCTATCGGCGACCATCCTTTGTCGTGGAGTGGATGGGAGTACATGCGTTGATGATCTATGTTCTGCTGGCATGCAACATCATACCTCTTGTGATTCAAGGATTCTACTGGAGGAAGCCTCAAAACAATCTAGTGAGTTCCTCTTACTTAGCTGAAGCTGAAAGGTCTTTCCCACACCCCCCCATCAAAGGAAATATGAAATTCTTGGTCTGACCCCATGATGGCGTTTATTTTGAACAGTTGAAGGTCATCGGTATTGGAGGTTGATCCTTCTGATGATTGGTGCAAGATGCAGCCAGTGGCAGCATATGATGCACTTCGGCTCACATGGAATGCTCAATTACTATACTCACCCTTTACACAGCTATAATGATCATGAGGCCCAGGTCTGAACCAAACTCTGAAGTTTGAAAAATGGCTGGGCCTCATTTTGTATTCCATAAGTAAACGATATTTTATGTTGCAGTGCCTAGAGCTCAGTTAGTACCGTTGTATAGTTAATACAAGTTGCAGAACGTCTTTCCTTAACTCTCTCTCTCGCCCCCTCTCTAAAACAAGGATTGTTCTCGAAAATGTACTCATTATTTCTCTTGCCAACAAATTTATTTAAATTTATGGAAGATTGTATGACAATGGGTCTCGAAAAATTCTCACATACACCACTGAGTTGCTAGATTCTTCTACGGCTCCTAAAAAACTTGAACCAAATGAAATCCAACCAAAAACCTGACGATACCACTTATTGCACATGTAGAATATCGGAACATGTAAGCAAGGGAATAAGGTGAAGCAAATTAAGAGTCTAAACATCTAGAACAGTTCTGATGGCATTTAAATAGAGCACATAGTGATATAATGGGCAAAGTTTGCAATATGATGTTAGCAATCACTGAGTGCTATCAGCTGGTCCACCACACTTGGATCAGCAAGAGTACTTGTATCACCCAGTTCATTTAGTTGCTTTGAAGCAATTTTGCGCAAAATCCTCCTCATGATCTTTCCACTCCTTGTTTTAGGAAGTCCAGGTGCCCAATGGATCTTATCAGGAGCAGCAAATGCACCAATCTGCCAAAGCAATTAAATTTTATAAAATGAATAGTTGCACTCAAAACTTTGGCCTAAATTCCTGCCACATCTAAAAAAAATTACAATTTCCATTAGGTACTGAAATATCTATAGATGCCAGAGGTTGTATCTTAAATATTTCTCCAACACTGAACAAGAACCATGGTATCTTAGATCATCTATTCTTCAGGTTAAGCTCAACTTTACCAACTCCTGCTAGTAACTATAGTCATGGCTAAGTAGAATTGATCCCACATTTTTCAACTCTTTTCTTCTTGTTTTTCTTCTTTTGGATAAGAAGCAAATTATGCAGTCATTTCCTTTGGTATGCCCAGATGATGTATTCAGCCAAGCTAATTAAAGTAAGTTTAAAGGAAATTTTATTTCAGAACTGACATTTAGGGCACACCCATTATAACCTTCCTATAAAAGATTCAACCATGTTCTTTATCAGCAGCAGAAAAGGCATGCCCATCATAAGCTCCTCTGAAGTTCCATCAATGGTCTGGTTCATCTTACAACTAATGAAGCTAGTAATCTTTCAGACTCATATGTTGCAGGTGTTACAATATATCTCACTGATCTGATTAGCTCTCAATATTTTTAGTCAGACAATTAGAAAAAGTCAGCTTAACAAGGACTTAAATATCTCGGTAGACTGTTTATTGTGCTGACTGTAGAATTGTTCGTGAGAAAATTGAGTGGACCTGAATGAAAACTGGAGAAGTATGGAAGAGCCAGAGGAAGCGAAGAGAAATATTGGAGCAATACACACGAAACATAAGCTAATGGCCATCCCAAGTGAGAAAGATTGTAAGTATAGGTTTTCAGTATTCCTCGCAAGTCTACATTTTTTATTTCTTAATATGTTTCTTGACTCCTTTTATCTTCCCATTATTAAAAGAAAGTGTCTAGGTTGCATCTACATCATACTGCACTAGGCTTCAATGTTCACAATGCTGTCTGCCATAAATTATTTTCTATTTTCTCAATTAAACACTTGGTTATTGTAGATCTATGTTCTGATCAACCTTAGTTTTGCATTAACATGTATAGACTACACATCACTGACTACTATAGAAATGCAGTAAAACAGCACCATGAATCATAGTAAACCATGATAATTTTCACTACAATATATAAATAGTGATATTTAGAAGAAATTGGTGCAGTACATGTTAATGAACTGCCTTGCATGCTTTATACTTAGGCAGGTCTAGACCGATATAAGGTGTACAGTCAAATGGTATGAGATTGTAACTTAGTACAATAAACTTAGCCAGATTGATTTTCTGTTATAGCTTGATATTTTCCCTACTGTCACTGTTAAAGAAACTGAAATCCTCTCTATTTGTGAACCGCACAAAGTTTGGGCACTGCTTAACATCCATAAAGGATCTAGCTGTTGTATTGAGAGTCTTTTAGCCATGGACTATTGCAGATATAGATGATTTGCATTTTTTCTTTTTGACCAAACACAAGATTGGCCAACACTTAATGTTATCCTCCCTTGCATGGTAAGCAGTAAGCACTAAGCAGGAATACTGGCAAGTGGCAACAGACTGACAAGTAATAAGCAAAATTTACCTGGTTGCGTACTGCTAATATGAGGCTTTTTCGGAGTTCTTCACTGTAAGGAATACCTTCCACCAAAGTAACAAAAGCATAAATACCCTGTCCTTTGACCTGGGACGTGAGAATTGTTAATTAATTTACCAAATAGAAACAAAATTGAGGAATAGCACAAGAGAGATGAAAGGAAATTTACCTCATGCTCAACACCAACCACAGCAGCCTCTGCACATTGGGGATGGGAAACCAGGGCAGACTCTACCTCTGCTGTGCCGATACGGTGTCCACTGCAAAGAAAAGCTATTACTGTCAAAAGTAAATCCAAATGGAATAAGGTGAAAAAGCTTTGGAAGTATGAAACTGCCCAAGAACCCAAAACTACGTGGAATCAAGGAGCAAACATATTAGTCATATACTACCTGACATTGATGACATCATCAACTCTTCCAGTGAGCCAATGGTAGCCATCTTTGTCCCTGAAAAATATCAAGGGAATTGGCAGTAAGTAAGAAGCCTGACCATTTAAAAACTAGAGCCACAATCTGATCACAGGTCAATCGACAAAATATTCAGATGCCATACACCTTGTCAAGAAATTTTACCTGCTGCAACCATCACCAGTGAAATAATAGCCAGGGAACGGTTTAAAGTATGTTGTCTCATATCTGTCATGATCACCGAAGAGAGTTCGAAAAGACCCAGGCCAAGATTTTTTGATGCAAAGGTACCCGCTGCATTCACCTACTATTTCATTCCCTTTCTCATCAACAATGACTGGCTGGAAAGCTTGCCTATGTTTGTTAGAAGGTAAAAAGGAAAACATTCACAATATTTTATGTCAAAATATACCTGAACACCGAAGAAGGGAAAGGTTGCAGAACCAGGCTTCTGTGGCCAAGCACCAGGTAAAGGTGTAATCTGAGAAAACAAATAAAGATAGTGATATCATAAAGAACATAACAGGACAGAGGACTGGAACAGCGTATATTTCCAAACCCGCAAGAATAGCACACACATGCTACGATATCTTATATTTTATTTTATGAGAAAAGGCATGATTAACATTAATGAACAGGTCAGACATTCACCATGAAGCCACCGGTCTCAGTTTGCCACCAGGTATCTGATATGGGACATCGTGAGTCCCCAACAACATTAAAAAACCACCTAAAATACAGGAGCACATAAGGATCCTTCTCCAGGTAAGTAATAGATCTGCATACTCATATAGAACTTCAAGAAGAAAAATATAAACCTCCATGCACTAGGATTGATAGGCTCTCCTACACTTCCTAGAACACGTAGAGATTTACGAGAATAGCGAGTAACAAACTGCACAAAAAAGTCAAATATCAAAAAAAAAGTTATTACATAACAATTAGAATCAAACTTTACATCAGAAAACATTAATGAAAAAAATTTGAAGATAACATATTTTTGTCTCATACAGAAAATAGGAGATAAATTCATTCACCTCAAGGAACTCTGGTGAATTAAACAAATTATAGTCTCTATTTCATATTCTAATCCAAGATCATCATTTTAAATTTTCTTCTCTTCCTTCAAAGGACGTGATAGCAAGTGAAGTCATGATCAATTGATTGTTGAATATGTTCAGGTCAATCTATTTATTATTATTGGGTATGTTCAAGTCAATCTCCATCGTCTATGTCTCTATGCAGCATATGGCTGTTAAACTAAAGTTGAGTTTAGGTCAAGTGAGTCGGTAGGTTGAATCAGGATAGACAATGAGAGGTCAAGTTTTGTAACAGTTAAGTCACAAGCTATAACCTAAACACAGGGTTTTGCTTATGCAAAAATCGAGCAAGCATGAAGACATAGTTAAGTTGGTTCTGCTTATATTACAGACTGTGAGGGAACCCGAGCTATCGAAGAGAACAGAAATTTTCGTGAGTCCATTTTGGAGTCTTGTATGGAGGAAAATCATGACATGATCGGAGTATTATTTTCATCTTCCCTTTTCTTCAGAAGTTTACAGAATAGCATGGTGTAGACCAAGTGTGAAAACATATAGCTAACACCTGAAGAGAAGCATAGAACAGCATCAAATAATGAAGGTGATGGTATATGTAGGTAATGGAGAATATTCTAGATACAAGAACAATATTGTAAATTATATCATATACCAATAATTAGATTAAAGTGCCACTTTATTACATACATAATTGGCATGATTATTTGTTTCAATTGACTCATCATATTTGGCAGATCCTATTTTAACAAGTTAGGGAAAAGCTCCATACGAAGGCCAAACTGCCTACCTCATCACCATCGCGCATGAGGGAACGGACCAACGTTGGAGCAGTGTAGAAAATAGTCACCTTATACTTGTCAACAATGTCCCAACACCGGCCAGAGTCTGGGTAGTTCGGAACCTTCAAGTACAAAGCACAAGATGTCACAAAGATGTGAATACATAAAACAAGTACATAGAATAGGCAAAAAAAAATATTTAAAGAACAGGTCAGAGTGAGCATATAATTCAAACAGTAAACTCATGCAATTCTGCCAACAAATAACAATTGCTTAAAATTGCAAATATGCGAGGTCACTGAATTTTATCAAAATATGAGCTGAAGTGGAAGTCAGCACAAGTCATTTCTTTCCTCTAGTAACACAATTTTACCCCAAATTCAAAAAATGCAATAGACATGTACCCCTTCAAAAACCACAATGGTGGCACCATTGAGAAGAGGACCATATGTAACATAGCTATGTCCAGTAATCCAGCCACAGTCAGCAGTGCACCTGTTGTCAGAAGTACAAGGGAACAAGGTTGTTACAGCATGATGAGCTGCCAGGTGCCTCCTTTAAAGTGGTGCTTATATGACAATCAGTATCAAAAAATAAATTAATAAAGAAATAACACCAGCATACCAGTATATATCTTTTGGCTTGTAGTCAAATGCATATTTAAATGTCGTTGCAGTATATACCATGTATCCCCCTGTTGTGTGCAGGACACCCTGTATATGCAAAAATAATCAATATCTGACCTGAAAAATGGGAAACAAATTAAAAGAGATCAAGAAAAACACCTTAGGCTTTCCAGTGCTGCCACTTGTGTACAAAAGAAATAGTGGATCTTCTGCATCAACCCATTCCACTTCACACTTGGTTGGGAAATTAGGGACAACATCCTGAAGGATGGTAACCATGAACATGTCAAAACAGTAGCATATTCAGTTATCCACTCATCTAATCTGACTTAGTGACAAGTATGTGGTCCAGTAAATCTAAAATAACTTTGCGAGAGGGACCTTGAAGTTTGAACAGAACATCCTTCCCAAGAAAATAGGAGGAAAAATATTGAGGTGAGCCTGTTGAGCAATATACAAACCTGCCACCAAACATCTCTTTCAGCCTGCCACTTTGTGTCTTCTCTTTTCATTGCTGACTGGTTTTCATATGTCAAACAAAGGCCTGGTCAGGGAGATAACGAGTCACAGTTACTTACACCCATAGAAGTGAAAGATTTATTTGTTCCCAAGTTTTGTGGTTTAACAGGCAAGTAACTTCTCGAGAATATAGAGATAAGAAACAAGAAAACAAGACCTTACTATATAATGCCTGCCACGACAAGGTCAAGTATATAAGAAACTATGCATGCTACTACAAGTTTTTACATTTTAGTAGAAGCTGCCTAAACAGTATACTTCAATTATATGAACTATGAAGAGCAAGTAGTAACATTTGCTATTTTCTTTCAGCATTGACTAAGGTTCAACAACATAAATGAGTTGAGGGTTCCAATTATACTCTAAATGAGAAAAGTTATGGTAAGAGAAGTTGCATAGGGTTATATATCCAATTAGAAGTTTTCAGAAGATGAACACTTTGAAAATGGATCCAATTATTCCGATGTAGAAATGTAATAGCAAATAGAGGTCCTTATGCTTGTAATCAAACCAGGTTCTACTTTCATACCTACAGGGACTCCATTCTTAGCACACTCAACCAGAGCAGCGTCCACTATTTCTTTAAGAAAGATTGGCTTGGAGCCCCTTCGCACAGCATTGCAAGTAATGACAACTTTAGGCTTGCAATCTATGATCCTTTGTGCAAGTGACTCGGCAGAGAAGCCGGCAAACACAACCTGAACAAAGCTCAATAAATTAACTCTTTCGAAAATAAGTGGGCCCTAAAGAGAACATCCAGAGTATGATTTGGGACATTACTGAATGCACAGCACCGATGCGGGCACATGCCAACATGGCAATGGGCAACTCCATCAACATAGGCAAGTAAATCACCACAGAATCCCCCTTGCCAATTCCGACGTGTTTCAAGTAATTGGAGAGCTGCCGCAAAGAATGACTGACACATCAGCATCTCTACTTACATAAAGTTTGTCAGGTCAGAAGCAAAACAAATAAAATATGGGAATTAGACATACCTGGCAAACCTTCTTCAATAGCTCAGAATAGGTCAACTGACCATCCTGACCTGGCTCGTTGCCCTCCCAATGCATAGCAACTTTCCCTCCATTCCCTGCTTCAATAATTCGATCCACAGCATTGTAACATATGTTTGTGGTCGCTCCTTTAAACCACTATCAAATGACCAGAGTAAAACAAGAATCAACCTCTGCTTTCCTTAATCATTGTTGTTATTGGTCCGGATTAACAAATTCAAATTAGTTATGAGGAACTCACCTCGATCTTAACTGTTCCCTTGCTCACATCAATATTCTCCGAATAGACTTCTGGGTTCCATTTCTCCTTCCAGTAGAACTGGGAAGCAATCTCTGACCAGAAACCGGCAGGATCCTCGATCGACCTCGTGTACATTTCTCGATACTGATTCAATAAAGAAACAGATCACATCATCATCGGCCCCACCGATCTGAAGTCACTCTCGCTGTCATTGAACTTTTTCTTTTTTCAAATTTTCCTGGGGGACGATCTTTACCCCAGAGGAAGGGAAAGCTCAAATCTTGAACCTACTTTGATGATTACGAAATCGAATCTTTCTACCAAATCGCAACTAAATAAACGGAAGTACGATAGGAATGAAGGAAGAAGGCGTTGACCTGGTCGGGGTAGGAGATGAGGGCTTGCTGGGAGAACTCGGCGCTGGGGAAGATGAGGTCGTTCTCCTCGGAGGCGAGGGATTCCCCTAAAACGACGGCGTTGAGATGCGAGATCTCTCCGGCGCCCGACGGAAGCAGGGCCATCGATTCCACGTGCCGAAGGTGGTCGGAACTCGCCACGCTCCGATGTGGGGACGCATCGCTGGTGCCCATGGCGACGCCGCCGGAACTCCTAAGGATCGGGACGAGGGTGAGCGCAGCGGGGAGGAGAATAAGACCGCGGGAGACGCGGGAGAAAGAGGGGGGGCGGAGGAGGAGAGCGAGATCCGAGCGCAGCAGACGGTATAAATATAGGTGGGCCACCACACCACGAAGGGAACACGCGATATAGCATATGTTTGTTCAGACTTGAGATGGCAAGAAAAAGCTCCCTAGACCTCTGACGATGCGATGTCTTTCGAATACGAGTTACTTTTGTATCCAATCAACGTCGGATCTCAACGCATCACAATCGTCCTGGGGATATATTTAGAAACCGAAACATTGTCGGAATATTAGCCCCTTCAATTTTGACAAAACTACTCCTTTTCTGTATCTATCTAACTTAGAAGTCTACTGCGACGGCAGGCTGGCAGGAGATCTAACAAAATTTGGTTTTTCTATTTTAATATCTTTTATTATTTTCAAGACGAAGAAAATTATAACTTAACACTTCTTCTAATCAAATCTTCATCGGTAGTTAATAAAATATTCTTGTTTTCTCCCTGAAAATTAAATCTTTTTCAAGTCATATCTCTTCAGTAAATGAAATATTCATAATATTTTTGATGCATCGGTCATAGCTCTGCTGCAATTTTGTAATTTGGCACTCATCATCAATATCCCGTCTCTTTCTTCTCTTCCTTTTCTTTCCCTCCATCTCATCTTCTTTTCTTTTCCTTTTGCCACTTACTAGTCTCCTCTACCTCCTTTCTTTCTTGCTCATCATATTTCCTTGTCACCATCAATGTTAGTCGAGCGTTGTCCACTGTTGGTTCTTCCTCACCGTTGTCCTTTTACTTGCCATTATCGTTCTCTTTAACCGTATGTTACCAGTGTCAACAATTGCCCTTTTCACTGTCCACCCCCACCTCATTCATCGCTAATGTTCCCCTCGCTGCCTATCACCACGGTCCATCTCATTGCCACCCACAATCGCCCCCAATCTCATCCGCCCCAAAGTGGGTGTTAGCCCCTTTTGTATTATGGTATGTCTATTTTCTATTCTTTGTTTTCTATTTCATAAAGTTATGCAACTATAACTGTCGTAAGATACAACCACAAGTTGATAACTTAGTTTCTTTGTTGGGATGTTGACAATTATAAGTATCTAAATATGGGGTTTGTGATAAAGAGTAATTATTGTATCTCTCCCTTGTCTTGCTATCACGCTTGTTTTTAGTTTTATTAAATGAACGATTGAAATCTATTCATTTGGTCTTCCCTTAGAAAAAACACTCGCCCTAGCTCACCCGTCAAATCAAAAATATTTTTTCTAAATCTAATTATTCTACCCCCACCCCATCAATACATGGTTATTTTAAATAGTTATATAATATTCTAACAAGGTATCCTTCATTTGATACGTTTTTGTTTAAAAAATAGTTTAGTTTACATTAACACAGAGTATTATATAAAACTATGTGTTATAAAATTATACAAGACGGAGATTAAAAAATAATAAAAAAATAGGATGTTATTTGAAGAGTTCGCTAAAAAAATCTTAAATACTAATATAAATAACTATCTGTTCAACGTGATATACAATTTATTCAATTGCCACATATTACTTTACCAGGTAGCAACTTATCTGGTGCGGAGGAGACGATAGTGAGTATCTTTCAAAATAATTAGCTTTGTATAATATAGTGGTCGTGCATCACAAGTCAAGGCTGAATTAGAAGGTTAAGGGCGTCGAATAGTCTAACAACAACTGGTGCCAGAAACTTCTAAAATATATACTTGGCCGTCCAGAGCTGCAAAGGGTGGGTGGCATCAGTGGGATCGATGAAATAAAAAATATGTGAGCATGGCTATAACTATAAGTTGAGCAGAACTATGAGGTCTGATCGGATTTTAAAGCTTGACTATATTTATTTTAGTTGCTGGGCTTAGTGGATCGATATGCTCTCAGCTTGAGTTGCTTATCTATGTAAGATAAAAGGCATCCCATAAGTTCGGAAGCCAAAACTCTTAGGATTAAGCAGTGCACTGCAATATTCATTCCTTTAGATAAAAGACATCGAACACCACCGTTGTCTACTCCACCACCCGACGACGTACGTACTCCACGTCGGCCCTTTGACGTTTCAAAGAACCACGCTGGCTCAACGCTCACTCCACCACGTCACTCTCCTACGTGGAGAATTCTCTTTAGTAGCAATCACCATTCGTCCCGGCAAACCACACGGCTGCCTTTTTGCACCACAAACAATCCCTTGTTACGTGCCATCTAATCTAAACTCGACGTTTCTAGACATGCAACGTGTAATAAGAGTCCAGGCACATAAACAAAATTTGTTCGAGGAAGGGAGAAATATAGATAATCTCGAGATTAATGCGTAGCGAATCGTAATCTCGTTCTATGATAATATCAAGATATCGTAATCAATTGTGAAATTAAGGTCGAGATACGGTAGTTTCCAACTTGCATGTAATTACCTATCTATTACACTATTTCCAAACAATTAAGGTGGAAAAAGAAAATCTATTTTCAAATAAGATCAATTTAATTCTCAGCAAACGAAAGCAATTGAAATCCATTTGGATTTGGTTCCAGGTAGAGCCTAAAAATAATAATCTCTAAATAGTGTAATCAATTATCTATCGTAATCTCGCTCATATGGGACTTGTTTGGCAACAAGATAAGAAAAAAAATTAGGATTGGAAGAAAATGTGGGAATTTGGTAGGAAAAACAGTATTGGATAAAAAAAAAAGATGAATAAAAATGATGTTTAGTTGTGATAGTTAGGATAAAGGATAAAATTAATCAAATTAACTTAATACCCTTTCCCTAATTTAATGTATAGATACTTGTTACTTTTTTGAAGAAAATAAAAAATCTATTAGATTAAAAATTAAATATAAATTGTAATTTTATTTCACAACTATCGTATTATCTTCCTATAGTTATTTTCAGATTTTATTTTATAACTACTTTGAAATCCCATTATGTTATGTTATTTTTTTTTAACAAAGACTGAGAGTCAAATTAGCCATTTTGAGATCAAGAGATGGATATCCGGATTAAACCCTATTTTATTTTTACTTTTTTTTCATCGCAGCTTCCTATTCCCAAGATTTTATGGGATAATGGAGTGTATATATATTTATATCCAAAAGGGTCGATGATAATCTCGAGATTTTGTAATGAGATATCGTAATAAATCGTATAGCATCCGGCCAAACCTGTATAAGAAGAAGTCAGTAACGAGCCGAGCAAATTAACGATGGCTGCAAACTTCTCTTCCACTCTATTTGCGTCTCTTCTCCTCCTCCTCCTCCTCCTCTTCACAACGCCACCCTCGACCGTTTCAAAGGTCGATGTGGGTCATGGAGATATCTCCCTCCCAGAATCCGACGTCGACCTCCTCGAGTTCCCACTTAACCTCGAGTTCCTCGAGGCCGAGTTCTTCCTGTGGGGCTCCCTTGGCCATGGCCTGGATGTAGTCGCACCCAACCTGACCATGGGCGGCCCTCCTCCCACCGGAGCCAAGAGAGCCAATCTAGATCCATTCGTTCGTGATGTAGTGTTACAGTTCGCTTTCCAAGAAGTAGGCCATCTCAGGTACGTACGCACGTAGTCATCTCAGTCTATAATTAATTTCCTTCATGGAGTACTGTCTATACGTTCAGTTAATTTTAATTTGGTGGTCCATGTATGTTAATATAATTGCACGCAGGGCGATTAAGAAGAGTGTTAAGGGATTTCCAAGGCCATCGCTTGATATTAGCTCGAGAAGCTTTGCGACGACCATGAACAAGGCAATGGGATACGCACTGAACCCGCCTTTCGACCCCTACGCCAATGGAGTCAACTATCTCCTCGCCTCGTATCTTATTCCGTACGTCGGCCTCACTGGTTACGTAGGGGCGAACCCCAATCTCAAGAGTGCTCAGGCCAAGAGGGTAATTATTTCCTAATATCTACTTTTCCTCTAAACTAAAAGGAAATGAAATCTCTAGCAAATAGGCCAGAAAATGCCCTCGGATTCATATATACCAGAAATGTTAAACATGCACAAACAGGGGGAAAAAAAAGAGACCCTTTCAATGACATGATCAGAAGAGATAATTAATCTGGTAGTGTGTGAAAGCTTTAACGCATATGTATGTCATGCTTTCCTCCTCTCACAACAAGTACTCTTGTTGAAGAAGGTGTTATTATACGTGTGCAAAGCTAGCGTTACTAATACTCGGCATGCAAACAGTGTGAGAAACAGCTTCTTGTTCACGTGCACGCATGCCTTCTTTCCTTGTTGATTTAAATTTAGATTTATTCAATTTCAATTTTCAACCACCTGTCAGTAGTCGCCTTACCTCCTCCCACATTTTTGTAGGAGATTGCAAGAGGTGGCAGAACCTCTCCTTCTCCTGCCTTCGTATTAGGAGGAGATTGTAATAAACCAAGTAAATCACAATCAATATAGTAATTATAAAAATAGTATTATACTCCTGTGCATATAACATAACTGTTATATCTTTCTTTCTGTTATTACTCATTTCCTAATATCTATATTTCTGTCTCTATTTTATTCCTACTTTGATCATATGTCGACATGAGTTCATACTTCATTAGTGTTCCATCATTGGATCATAGAGGTACTACAACATGGACTAGTTGGACCTTGGAGATCCCACCGTGAATCACCTGATAGGACGTTTGCTGCCTCCAAGGGAATGAATACCAAACCTCACAGACCAGACACTTTTAGTTCTCTTTAATTTCCTTCACTATGCTAATTTATTTTATATCCTCGATTGCCTTTTAATTTTTGATAAAAAGTTAATTGAAAGATAAAAGCACAACCAGTTGTCCTATAACTGACCAGTATTTGCAAAATGTCACTGAAAGAAAGCAAATTAAAACCCAGCATATAAGCCACTAGTACATATAGTCTCACCATTACCAACCACAAACAGTACACAGTTTACTACTAAGAGTGTACCAAGTTCATTAGAACCAGCTTACTAACTGAAAGTAGAACAAAACAGATGTTAGTAAAGATCTGAGACCAGGATGGAACAAAATCATTGCCTTAACTTGGTTGTTATTGTGGAAGGAACGAAATTGAGGGATTTTTCAAAAGAAGATGCATGCTTACCGATACAAGATAGTTGCAACAAATTAGTAGTTATTGAAAATCATAGGAACTCCTTTTATCCTACCAAAATTGTTCATTATTTTGATTCCTTCCCTTCACCTTGTAATTTACAGGATTTTTAACATCTCATCTCCTCCAGTAAACAACTTTGGTACCATGTCTTTAGAGTCCTCTCCTTGAACACTTGTCTAGCAAAAGATTAAAGATTTAATATTAGTTCTTCATCTCCTTTCCAGCCAAATAGCCTAGATTATAGCAACTATTCCAGCTTTTTACCACTTTCTTTATCCTTCTCCTTAATTTGCTTATTCCAATCAAATTACAGTTCCGTCATATACTTTGGTAGCTCACTACAGCCAGGAACTTCATGCATCCAAAGAAGCAACTGCCTTGCATAAGCACAGCTCATAAACAAGTGTCTTCCAGTATCCTCTTTGCCACAAAATACGTATTCAGAATTCCCTGCTCAACCTCTTTACGCTAAGTTTATTCTTTGTTAAAATTTTGTTATTACAAACTAACAAAATATTATAGACAGGTGACCCCCATTATGTAGGAATGTATATACAGACCTCACAGACCACTCAGATTATATATAGATATCTGTTTTTTTTTTAAAAAAGAGAGAGAGAGAGAGAGAGAGATTAATTGTCTCGTTAATATTTCTTACATTAAATTCTCGTTGAGTTCTCCAAGTATCAGCAGGATATATAACAGATGCTTCCTCCTAGTTATTAATTGATTTGCTTGATGAGATTATTTTGCAACAACTTAAGTTAAGGTATAAATATGTATGTAATGCAAAATTACCCATGTCCGCAGATTGTAGCTGGACTTTTGGCCGTGGAGTCTGCTCAAGACGCGGTGATACGCACGCTTCTGTACGAGCGAGCGTTGTCGAAGGTGCACCCGTACAACGCCACCGTCGCAGAATTCACGGCGCGGATCTCCGATCTGCGAGATGAGCTAGGCGGCGCCGGCGTGAAGGATGAAGGGCTGATCGTCCCTCCTGCCAAGGGCGCGGAGGGTATGATTTCAGGCAATGTGATCGCAGGTGATGACTACTCGTTAGGTTACGCCCGGACTCCAAAAGAGATCCTCAGTATTGTCTACGGCACAGGAAGCGCTCATACTCCCGGTGGCTTCTTCCCAAAAGGAGCCCGTGGAAGGATCGCCAACTCCTACTTAACTTAAGCCAGCTAGGATTTTAATACAGGAGGAGCTCGGACTGTTAATTAGTAATTAATTACCGCGTTCTCCCAAAATCCGATGTCAATCATAAATTCATATCAAAATTGATGCTTATATATATATATATATATATATATATATATACTTATTGGGCTTTTAATGGTCATTTAGGCTTAGCCCCCAAATAGGACTTTTCTTAGATGGGCCTCATTTATTCTTGCTGAGGATTAATTGGTATATATATATAAATTTCAACAAATGCATCCAGGGTCACATCAGGGATCATGTCAGGACATGGATACACAAGTAGGATTAACCACCGCCCATCAATAGATGGGGATGGAATTAGGCCTGCTTGAGAGAATGAAAGATTAAAAAAGAAGAAAGGCAGGCAGCCAACGTCTTCAACCACCCCCATTCAAGGATCGGAATTGAATGCAATGTAAAGGGATAAGGTTGTTGGCTCCCCGCCATTCTTAGATAACGACATAAATACCTGCCTATTCTTACTTAATACTTAATATTCCTTCCTAAGACGCCACTTTATTCAAATATATACGCTTATTCTTAACCGTGCTCTTGTCCTTCAATATATTTAAGATGGTCACAATTAATTTTGCCGCCTCTCCTTTATCTTTGTCAATAGTAGTCCATCTAGAATTCTGGGTGCATGGCTCGCAATTATTGGGTGTTTAAGGTCGGCATTACCTAGCTTCCAGAGAGGTTAGGTGGCAGCAGATATTTCCATATGTAACGTTAAAATACTTTATTGGCTAGAGTCAATTGGGCAGACAGGCAGACTTTACCAGAAGAGGGGCCAACTAAACTTGATTATCTTATGTAATTATTCAAAATAGGAGGGGCCTATATAACATATGCCAAGCACAGAATTCAAAGTAATGTGACTTATAACTCAAATATGATTTATGCTGGTTTTGAGTTAGTAAAATATAACTCATTAGTCTTAGCTTAAAATCTATGTCTATTGTGATGAATTAATGAGAGCTAACCTTGAGCGCAAGTTGCAAAGAGAACAACCCTCTAGAATTCCGGACCCTCGTTTAATTTACCACTATTCCTTGCATCCTTTTACTCTCTCTCTCTCTCTCTCTCTCTCTCTCTCTCTCTCTCTCTCTCTATATATATATATATAGGGCTAAACCCTCTAAATATGAGCTTTATAAAACAGTAGTGTTGTTTTCTTTTCTCCTAACACCGCTGCTGCGGTCGAACTGGAAAAAGGTTGAAACTACCTTGTATAGTAGGAAGAGCACCCGCACACAAACTCTCAGCAACTAAAGCTAAGTCTTGTGATAGTTTGATTAGCTGGCCACATGACTCTGTTTGCATGTAATTGGAAAATTAATGAAATCCATTCAAGTACCTTCTTCTCCAATATATATATATATATATATATATATATGATGCTGCTTGCATTGCATGGTGGTCCTTATCAAGACAATCACTAGAAATCAAACTGTGGCTATATATATATATATATAATAATAACTAATACGTGCACAACAAGAAGTCTCATCTAGAATTACTAGATTAATTTTTATTTAAATTATATATATCCTGTATCTGTGACGAACTGCTGATATGTTGCGTTCTAGTGGGCATCCATGTCGACACCTTCCACCATAATAGAGATAAGGAAGATACATTTGGTAGTGAGGGCCCATTTTATTTCTATCTTTTTAAGCCCGACATGGACTGCCCGGCCCACCCAGTACCCTCCCTCTCCCTCACGGTCACGGGTGCGACTGCTAAATCCACAGGGTACGTCTAACGTCTCTTGCCTCCCCAACATGTCGGTGGGAATTAATATTTACCACCTGGGTTTGATCAATTCTATCTACTTCTTTATCAGTGAACTGGAAACATCCAAGTGCTAAAGAAAATAAGAAAAAGAAAAATATCTACACCTTTTATTGTAATCACATCAACATGATCTGGGCCTAGTGTACGAGGGCACGATCTTGGTGAGGCCCACTGCCACTGGTGGATACTGGATATATATATATCTGTAGACTATAGTCTCTATACACAACATCCAATACGATGATGCTCAGAATCTACCCAACTGATGATCGAACTACCAGTCTCGTCACTTGATGAATAATTAATTTGCAATTAACTGTCGCCTCGACGTCTCATATACACATTTTTTACTTAGATTTTTGGGAGAATCTTGCTCCATCAAATTATTAATAGTCGACCACATGACGGCAGCTTAACAAAAAATTCCTATCTGCCAGCTAGATTAAAGCAACTCTATCTACAGACTAAGTAAAATGTGGGCCCTCATATAGTTAGCCTCCTTTTGATGCTTATCCACTGCGTTTTTATACGTACTAATTATCCATGTGGTTGCTTAACCAGCTCACCACCCTTCTGGGCCCCACACGTACCTCATATATATATACACACACAAATACCGAGGCTTATAATAATTAATTTACTACTAGGTAACGACTTGTTCGATGATCCCCTTGCTTAATTGGTCTAAGTTCACCATCCACTTCTATCCAAATCTGACGTGAAACCCTAATTTGGCTCCATCTGAACCCTTATCCTCTCCATTCCTTTGGCCACACTTTGTCACACGTGTCTTGTCTTCCTCCTCCCACGAATGTATGCGGATAGGATTTACTGTACACGATAAAACCAAACACTGACGTGAGATAACATGTATGATTTATGATCTCTTGTGTGCCTTCACACGTTGCTAAGATGCTGACGTGTCTAAGACGAGAAATAATGCTGTGGCTAATGGAATCTGACGTTTTAACCTCTTCCGACCGCAGTGGATGATCGAGGTTTCTGGAGATACGTGTCGCGCATAGAGCTGCATAACGTTAGGTACTCGGTGGGCCGCCAGTCCATGGGCTTTTTGGGCCTTGGATTTAATAACGAGGCACGCCGATCAAGGCTGCATTTATGGCTCGACCGTTTTGCTTTATTACACGTGTGAATTGGGCCCACTGGATACACGTGAGATGAAAGGGCATAACCGTCACATGCCGATGTCTCCGATCTAGAACGGCCTTGACGAATTACCGTCTTGTCCTAACGGAACTTTTTATTGTGCTTCTAGTGGGTGGCGTTTACGTCATTTCGTGCGCGTACCAATTAGTTTTGTTTAGTTTAGTTTAATTAGACCCCTCACAGAGGCGGGCCCAGGATCGGGTGGGAAGGAATCCCGGGCAGGAGGGAAGGAAGCTGCCCGTGCTGCCCGAGGCGGGGAGTCCGGCTATAAATAGCCGTGCCGACTTAGGGGAATGCAGTTTGCCGCTCTGGCGACATAAAATCTTGGGTTCTCCGTTCCTTTTATTTCCGCTTCTTTAATTTCGCTATAAGAAAGAAAGAAATAATCTCATCTGGATTACTCTTGCACGGAGATCCAGACTTACATCCCCTAAGCCAGCAGGTAAAATTTTCCTACCAGGCGACAAATATCATTTTAAATTACATTCTTAACTATTAAATATTAGGATTTGCTTTAACCTTTTATGGAGCTTGTTTGTTCCTTTTTCATAATATTTTTCTTGATCTTACTATTATATTTTATTCTGGGATTTTTACTGTTACTCTTTTTTAATCAATCGAGATCGGCGCTCTGATCTTTTAGATCCGGCCCTGTTGTCGTTAGATCATGTAGATTCTGATCCGTCGTGCCATTCCTCGGATTGTTGTTGTTTTTTTTAATTAGATGTTTACCTGTATATATTTTTTATATAGTTTGTAACTGCTGCCGTGCTGTGGATCTGAGGAGCATTTGCTGTGTGCTTTGGTTCAGATCTCGAGATTGTTGAGCAGAAGTTGATGGCATCCAACTATGTCGACGCTGGTCAGGGCAACCAGGCGGCGCTGTCGCCGCGAGATCTCCGTAGGTCATTGTCCTCTAACTCATCATCCCCTTGCGGCCACGGCACCACGCCTAAGTGCGTGTGCGCTCCGGCGACCCACGCCGGATCTTTCAAGTGCCGCCTCCACAGGGCGGGCTCCCACTCCCACCCCAGCTCTCCCCACGCGCCTCCGGCTGCTGGACCGCCGCCTGCGGTCTCCTCCACCTCCACCCGTACCGTGGAGGCTCAGTGATCGGGTTGATGACTAGATCTCGAAAAGGAGCAAGAAGAAGGGAATTATTTGTGTTTCCCTGGTGTCACTCATGGAGAGTTTTATGTTGGTATCTCTATTTTTCTTCCTTCCGCCCTACCTTACCTTCTCTTTCTATTTTATGTATTGATATATGGAAATGGAAAGGGCCGAGTATGGCTTGTAGTGTAATTGTGTATATGATGTGTTCATTTCTCGTTTAAGGGCTTCTTTCTGGTGTTTGTGGCAAAGATTTGCGAAAGTTCATGTAAATCATCAACATGTTTCTGAAGCAAACTCAGCGCTAGTGCTTTTTTGATGAGTTGGGTGATCCAATTTAAATAAATCAAATAATTTATGGTTGTTAGACTCATGGCAGTTCTTCTTAGAAAAGAGCGAAGGTAGGAGAACGCACTAGAAGTGTCTGTAACAAAATTAAGCCGATGTGCCTTTTCTTTGTTATTTTGCGATCCCCTTTTCCTTTTTCTTTTCGTTTAAGGATGTCAGCTTGGGATGTTGTCTTATTTTTCCTTCTGTCTATCTTTATTGTTCAGGTTGTCATGTGATGCCTTAAGGAATGGAGAGCTATTATGCGTGACAATACCAACCTGTAAAATCTTGGATCTTTTTGTGTTTCAGAGAAAGCAAAAGATGGATGTAAGTAGTCCTTTTCATCAGTTCCTTGGATCAGATCAGTACATGTGTTATTGTTGGACAAGCATGTTTTTCTGTTCATGTGATTTAACACCCCAACTAAGGCTCCTAAGAAATTTTTGGTCCCTAGACCCTGGTGGTTTTCTACCTTCCCATAAGCCATTACTTGACAAAAAAATGAGGTTAGTTGGACCACCAGAACTGTCTATTTAAAAGTTTATTATTTGTTTACTTTAAGGTTATGAATCTGATTTAAAATTGTGGTACTGTGTAGCTTATTAATATTTAAGCAATTGTGCAGAATAATTATCTCAGTTTGATGAATTCAACGTATTTTGTTTCAGACTTAATTCAAGGGATATTTCTACTTTAAATTAAGTTCTGTTCTAGAAAAAAATTTCAATGATTTGCTGATTATAAATTTAAGTTTCAAGCCCATATATGATGAGTTATATCTCAAATAGAAATTTCACCTGTTGGATTAATTTTGGCTCTAAACTATCTAGTATTAACAGTGATAATAAGATACCACAATAGGTTATAGAGAAGTGAGAGAGACGGGAACTAGAGGGATAAAAAGTGACAGAGCGGGAGAAAGGGAAATAATTGAAAGTTCGAGATATGGATGTGTATCCTTTCTTTGCTTTTTTTTTTGTTCTTTTCCTCTTGCCTTCTTGCTACTATGCAATCTAGTAACCACAGGTAATGACAATATCATTATTGCATTATTACTTTAGGGAGTATGAATTTCACTTTTGGGGATTTGATTTTTTCCTTTTGGCAATATTACTTCTGTTAGACTTCTTGATCGTAGAATGTCCGTTAGTATTGCAAAAGATGATGGTTACGACACCTTTCCTAGCAGCGCTTCACTGAAGACTCTTCGTCGTTCGTCGTCGCCCGCCTTGCTCGAGGTTGTCGTTCGTGACGCGGATGCCCTAGCCTTTGCTGGCTCGAGGAGGAAGATGATCCGAGTGGGTTGGGTCATTTGGTAAAGGCTAGGACATCCGTGTCGCGATCGGCAACCTTGAGCACGACAGGCGACGGCAAAGTCAGCGATGATGATGATAACGACGACAACGAAACGCTACTAGTCTTTCTGCTATTTTTTTCTCCCTCTCTTGGGTATGGGCGGCAAGTGCTGCGGCACGAGCCGTGTCGCCCTCCCCCCTATCTCCCTCCCTCTTTCTTCTACATCTTTATATCTCTATCCTCCCACTATTTATGCCATACTTTTCATTAGTGGTGTGTTGGCATGGCACGTGGTATGATACATGTTATGTCGGCTGCTAATTGCCATCCCCTGTGTCAAAAACAAGGAAACTATTGATGCCATTTACCAATAGTGCGTGCTATTGGAGTTTTGGTTGTTGGGTTGCCATTATGTAGGTAGGGTTGGTTTGAGCATGTCCATTGGGGTCGGTCCTAGTGGACCATCGGATGCATGATAGCAGATAAGATAATACATTACTCGTACGACTTGGATCGGTGTACGTGTGTGCCCCCTTACTAATGGTGCATGCACTTCTTGCTGTCTGAGCGTTGTGCATGATGTGTTGGTGTGCCTTGAAGACTTAAATTTTTTTTTGATTTCACCCAGGTGTAGCATGTTCAGACTGAAGTTATATCCTTATGCGAGTCCATAACATTGGTGGACCGCTGTTATGTTAGCCTGTTGTTATGTGGTGTTTAAATTCTCTCAAGGTTTAAAGTCTAAGACTGATTTGGTGTCTCACTTACTTCAGCTGTCTATTGTATTGGCTCGGCTGGAAGTAAACTCCTCTTGTCCATCAACAACCAGAAGTTGAACTGTGGACAGTCCAATGAAGGCAAAGAAAACAAGGCAACAGACGTGAATGCAAAGTAATGTAAATTATAATAATATTGCTCTTTTCTACTAGGGGAACTATGCTACTATGACAGCATCGTTCCTCTAGAGGAATTACTTTCATCCTACCAAGTCCCTTGGTTGTCAGCCTACCTTCTGCTCAAATTCTCTATCTTGGTTCTTGAGAGATGATGTATTACTTGTGCCACTGAATGGTTATATACCCACTCTATTAACATTTCTTCTGGGTTGATAGTTTAATCTTAGGTTGTGTACTAGGGGAACTATGCTACATGTAGATTTTAAGATAGCAGTTTCTTCATGAAAAGTTGGAATAACAACAGCTGATGGAATCTGTATGGTTTATTCTATACGATGGTACACAATTTTATCAATAGATTGGTTGGTTTCAGTAGTAGATTATTATTTTTGTTTGTATGACTGTTTTAAGTTAATGATTCCTTTGTGAGAAGTTGCAAATTATGGGCTTGTACAGTAGATAATATTATTAGCAATTTTTTGAGTCAGATTTTATTTTGGCATAATACGTTTTCTTCCTTAGTGATACATGGGTTTATGATTTAATGAATTAATTCTCTTGGAATGAAATTAGTGCTTCAAACTACATAGCTTGAAGTGGAGACTTCACCTACTCTTGATATAAACATGGTCCTTGATAGTGACATCCCTATGGCACTCCTCTTACTGATGTCATTGCTTCAATAGCTCGCATCTCAACACTTTTGAGCAGAAGATGCTACATCTATTTGATGAACTCCAGATTGACGGGCATCTTTGACTCACTTGACCTAGTAGCCATTTTAAGTAGGATGCATATTACAATTACCATATTGGGCTGGGTATGTTTGCGTGCTTAAATGATACTGCTTAAGTTGATATTAGTGCTTCAAATTACCTAGCTTGAGGTGGAGACTTCACCTACTCTTGAAATAATCATGGCCCTTGATAGTGACATCCCTATGGCACTCCTCTTACTGATGTCATTGCTTCAATAGCTTTCATCTTGATACTTTGAGCAGAAGATGCTACATCTATTCGATAAACTCCAGATCTTTGACTCACTTGACCTAGTAGCCATTTTAAGTAGGATGCATATACCGTATTGCGTTGGGTAGGTTTGCGTGCTTAAATGATACTGCTTTAGTTGATAGCATTTCAATGGAATGAGGATTGGTAGTTTGAGGCTGATTAATTAGCATGAGGTTACTTGGGCAGCTTAAATTTTATCCTGTTCTAATGTAACTGGTTTTGTTCATTGCAGAGGTGAAATCAGGGATGTCTTTCCTAGCATGCTATAGTATTCGGAGCATGGGTCTTGATGCTAAGGGGGGTTCTTTCCAGAGAAGTCCAAGACTGGAGTTGATTCTTAAAGATACGTGAAGTGTTCTTTTTCTTTTGTTCTCGTGCCTGGCACGCATTAGATTTGTGTAATTGTGCTGAACACATGTGAGCTTTGTGAGCTCTGAGGTTTACTGGAGTCTCCACATCCTATTCGGAACCTATTGGAGCTCATTTAGTAAAAGCATGAAGCTTAGATATTGAGGCGTGTGGAAGTGAGAAATTGTTGATTCTACAAACAAGAGAGATGGTTAGATAGCAACATTTAGGAAAAGGAAAGATGTAAAGTGTAAACCTATGCTATTGCTGTTTGACAGTATTGGGATTAGGTTGAGATATTTTGAATCAAGAAAAATGTTTGGTGATATACTTCATTTTGTTGGAGCTGTACTCTCCAATTCCGGCTGTGTGCACTTAATTTATCGTTCAATGGCCTATTAATGATTTCAGCTGCTCGGATTTGGGTGGTAACACCCACAGCCATGTGTGATGTATATTATACGTTCACTATCATCTCTGCCACCAGTTTTAAGGATTCGTCTATATTGGCTTATGTTCTATTATACTATTTCATAAGATTGGAGCTAACAGAAAGCAGATTGATCTGACCTTCCATTTGCAAGTAATTATTTATGATTTGACCACACACAAAAGAGTGATCTGGAATCAGATTCTATATTCCGTTTGTCACAGGCTCAAATAAACAAATCATAGCAAGTTCATCAGCAAATATTTTGACATCCATTCATAATACAACAGAGGTAGAGAGTGGTAGGTCGTTAGTCGTCACCCTTTCGGGAACTCGATAGGCCAATAACATTAAGCTCCCAATGGATAAATTTATTATCCACTTGCTACTAATTTACTCCCAACTTTTCCAAACTGAGGTGCAGCAAGGTCTTCTATCTGCAATTCAAAATCTTGAGGCTTGCAGCAACTAATTCTCCCACCGAGGCTGCAGTGAATCCCCACCAACCCATACTATTAACCCTCTTTAATTATGTGTTGGTGTCAGTGTTAGGACAAACGAAGCTATTCTCCAACGAAGACGGGCCCAAATCACCATTTTCTGTACCTTCCTTTTTCTTGTAGTTTTTCTCATTTTTTGTCCTTCGGTGAAGTCGTAATGCCACGAAGTAGAAAGTGAAAAGATCCAACTTGGCAGTCCAAACAGTACTACCACCCATCGAAAGTTTGAAACTACTGGTTAGATTAGATATATTTAAGTTGGTTTTTGCTATAGCTTAATATAAAATAATATGGTTGAATTGACGTTTCAAAAATATTCAGGTGCTAGTGGTTGGTTCATTGCATCATATTATATATCGCGGTATTATAAGTATATTGTAAATAACAGAGCAGTATTCAACTGAAAGGGACACTAATGAAGGTATAATTAGCAGAAACTTTATTATATTAGTCGTTGCTTAATTCTTTTTAATGCCTCTGCTATTATATACAAAAGTCTCAGGAAGATAACATGGATGATCTCACCTGGATAATATTTTTAACATATTTAGTTCTAATTAGACGTGGAAGGTTAAACTACATTAATTCTGCTCGCCTGGCTATCACTCAAGCAAATGGTACTTAATTATTGCTGAGAGTCGCTTGATTATCATAAACTATATATATATATATTTTTTATTAACTTGATTGTTCTTTACTAATAACCACTAAATGTAAGGATTTACGAACCTTTTATACTAATAAACGTGAGAGAGATACAAACAAACTACTAGGTGATCATAGTTCACAGAAAACGGCATTCAAATAATCATAGAAATTTTAGCACATATCGAGTATCCCATGCATAGTGATTAGTAGAGAGTTAGCTATAACTTTTACAGTGCTTTTCTTTTAATGAAGTAAACTAAAACTTGATCCAATCTAAGAAGACTATAACTAGGGGTGAACCATGAGTACTCTTATCCCATGCATGTATGAAGTAAACAATAATAGAGGTAATGGAGTACTGATAAAAACAATAGATAGGAATAAATAAGGAGAGACGCAGGAAGAGTAACCTGAGAAGGATGAACTCTTATCCTTAGCCACGGTATCACTAGTATTCAATTTAATTTCTACGATATTAATAATGGTTAAACTCAAGTTATGAATTTTTAAACATCATGGATGTGTTTAATATTTATGTATAACGTCATTATTGATTGTTAAATATCGATCTCTGTCAACTTTGCTCCCCATGATGTCTCGTTCGTTTACTTTTTCATATCTGTTCTTCTCATCTGTGTATTCTAATAATTATTTTTTCTTATAAGCACAACAAAATTAAAGAGAATCATTCCAAAACAAAAACTACTCTTCCACACGCCTTCCTTCGTTTTTTTTGTTTTAAATTTTGAAATCTCCAACTTAGATGCACTTCATTCCTCTATTTCACCTTATAAATTTCTCCTTTTTATCATCTAATAAAAAAAATTTAATAAACAACTTTAGAGCTCTCGCCCTGCTTGGCTTTCCCTCTACGTAATTTTAGCTCTTTTTTTTTTTAATTTAAATTCTTCGCTATAATCTTATAATTGGGCATGAGCGTCGACCATTATTTCTTAAATAAATTTAAAAAAAAAAACCCTCGAATTCCTGGCTAGGAAAATGATGTCTGTCTCTAGAATTATCTTATAGTAGTTTTTTTGTTTAAAACAAAATAAGAATTATAATTAGAATAGAAAATTACTTTCACAAATATAATGGATTAAATAAATGGACGGGTATGATGACCGTATGGTAGTAGTAGTAGTAGGCGTATGTATGGCGGGGAGCATAGGCAGTATTAGTGACAGTGCATGCATCCAAATTCGAAATTCGAAATTCGAAATTCGGTTTCGAATTCGGATCTCGTTGGTATCTATACCATGCAATGCACATAAGAAGACGCCTCGACTCGCCACATCCCACGTCACGATTTGGGGGGGTTTCCCTGGGTCCCACGCACCACAAACGGGGTCCCTGACCCTCTTACGGTTTCTTTTCTTGTGTAATTTATTGAATATATTTTAATTTTTTTTGATGGATGGAATCGAAGAGATGGCAGGAAACAGTCAACTCGATTCTTCCTCTAAATGCGATTTCCCTCTTTCTCTTCCCCTCCTCCGCTTTAGAATTGCAGTTGCGATCTTCTCCCACCTCTTTCTCCGACCTACTGCTGCTACTCTAGCTATTTCCAATCAAGTTGAGAGTAAGTTATCCCTAATATTTCTCAACCTACGCCTCTTTATCGTTATTGATCTTTACTTGCGATTTTCGGTATGTTTTATTTGATGTTTATTTTTGTTTTTTTCACTCCCTCTTACTTGTATCTGAATCTTTGTTGGATTTTAATCTTGCGGATTATGTTTCAGGTTTAATATCTAGAGTGAGTTTTGTCATAGATAAAGGATGGGGAGGGTAGTGGAGCTAGATCGTTTGCCAACATTTTCCTTCTAACTAAATGGAAGCATTGGTAATTTATTTTTCTGTTTAGATCTTTGTCCGACGTTTTCATCTGTTGTTTTCTTTTCATATATCTTATACTTTGATATGCTGCTACTTGTTATTTATTTCTTTATTTTATTTTTATTTTGATGAAAATATGCTGCTACATGTTGTGTGCAGCAAATACCTTCAAGGAAACCAAGTGTGGAAATTGTTGTCCCCGTTCTATTATGCCCTTATCCATGGGTTCATTCGTTAAGGAGAAGACCTCTGTTCTCATTGCAAGTAAGATTGGTTTCCGGGGCATTGTATTCTTGCTATCTTGTGTTTTTATAGCAGATAACTAGAGTAAAGGGTGGGAGAGACAAATTTAGGAAAGTTGGAATCTTTATTAGTTCATAAAGATTATGGAAGAATGCTAAGCTTAAAGTTGGAATCCTTTTTAAGTTCATAAGCTTAAGGGATAGCTTTGAAGGCGTAATATGATGGTGTGGTAGCCCACAGGTTGTATCAAGTACCATTGCTGCCTAATGGGGCTTTACTTTTGTCTTATAGATATTTTCATCCATCTAAAGCAGTCAAATATATGACCTCTACATTAGGGTATGCTTTCAAACTCAATGACCTTCTTCAGTTAACCCTGTATCAATTGCTAGTTGTATACCTTAGAGGATGGCATTTTATTGTTAGAAAGCTAGGTACTTTGCCCTACATGGCTTGTGTGTGTAATTAACTAGTTATTAACAAGGATGCATTACTTGCTTCAATAGGCAAAAGTGTTATGATTTTTGGAATGTGACTCGACTGTCCTAGTTTTGAATGTTTGTGTTAAGATCATATAGCATATTGTTGAAAAACTCATTTGTTAATCTAGATTTTTTTAAATATTGTATCGTTTTCGTTTCCTAAAAATACTCATATCGTATGCTTATTGGATAAAAAATTGACTATCTTTTAAGTCCCACCTTTTGCAGGCTTGGTTTTCCTTTGCATTTAAGTATAAAAGAGATTGTCAGTGATATACCTACAGTACGTGAAGCATTATAATTTTCTCTTCTGGACAGTATGGAGGGATCTGAAAATATTGCCAAGAGCAATAATGACCTTAATGTCAGTTTCGGTTATCAATGTAATCCTGAACAAAATAGTTTTGAAGCTGAATGTGAATATGAACTTCCTCCAGAGATTCAGGCTCAAGATTCCATGATAAAGTCAAGGAGTAGTTCATTTTCTTGTTTATCTGGTGCTGCAATTAGTGCAAATTTCACTTTAGCAAATACCAACATATGCAATGGTCTTATCCGTCAAGAAATCTTACCCGAATTGGACTCGCCAAATTCATTTAGAAAGATGACAACTTCTCCCTCTGTCTCGAGATTGGACCTATTGTCATCATCTTCCCAGAGCAGCATGTCAGCTGATAACGATGGCGTCGAAGTAAACAAAAGCATATGGAGATCTGCAAGTGCCCCCACAAGGGTCGAATCTTCAAGTTTTCTCAACCCTATGGACATACAAATGGCCGGTGGAGCTGCTGGGGAAGATCGAGTCCAAGCCGTATGTTCGGAGAAAAACGGATGGTTATTTTGTGGTGTTTATGATGGATTCAATGGGCGAGACGCAGCTGACTTTCTAGCTGGAACTTTATATGATAATATAGCCTTCTATCTGTATTTACTAGAATGGCGTATTAAGCAGCAAAAGGATTTTAATGGTTCATGTGAAAATATGCAAGATAAAAGGAATGACATCAAAAGTGAATTAACATTGGCTATCAAGCAATCAAAGTTTGAAGATGGAGAAGCTATTTCGTTCAAGTCTTTAGACGGAGAATTTTCCTCTGAATCTTTCCGAACTGGTGTCTTAGATTGCCTTAATCAAGCTATCGTGCAAGCTGAGAATGACTTTATGTGTATGGTAGAGCAAGAAATGGAAGATAGACCAGATCTAGTTTCTGTTGGATCTTGTGTCCTAATTGTGCTTCTTCATGGTATTGATTTGTATGTTCTGAATTTAGGAGACAGCAGAGCTGTATTAGCTACCACGGTTGCTTCTGAAAATGGTTTATTACAAGCTGTCCAACTAACGGAGAGTCATACGGTTGATAATCAGATAGAGCATGAGAAAATTTTGGCTGAACATCCTGATGATCCTTCGGTAATCATTTGTGGTAAGGTAAAAGGGAAATTAAAAGTTACTCGAGCATTTGGAGTTGGCTACCTAAAAAAGGTAATATCTTTTCTATTAATTGTGTAAGAGCATAGCAAATTTTGTTTGAGTTAGACTAATTATTGTAACTAAATTATTTTTTAATTAAATTCTATTGCAGAAAAAATTCAATGATGCTCTTATGGGCATTCTTCGAGTTCGAAATTTATGCAGTCCACCTTATGTTCATACAAATCCACATACTTTAAGCCATAAAGTGTCAGAAAAGGACTTGTTTGTTGTACTCGGTAGTGATGGATTGTTTGATTTCTTCAGCAACGACGAGGTTGTGAAACTAGTTTATCAGTTTATTCAGGAAAATCCATTTGATGACCCTGCAAAATACCTGATTGGGCAACTCCTACATAGAGCTGCAAAACATGCAGGTACTACAATATCATTCTTATTTCTGTCCATTTTAATTGTGGTGGTTTATTTGGATATAGTTCTTCATGAATTTTGTCTGATAAATAGATGTTATCTTCATCCACAAGTTAGCCTTTTCTTCTCATGTCAATGGAAATAGTTGCATGCTTCTCGTTATGGTTTAGATTCTCAGTGTAGTTTAGAATGCATTTATTTACAAGGAAAAAACTAGGACTAGCTGATTAAAGTTATAAGAGAAGAAAAATGCCTTTATTGTTTCTTTTCTAGTTTCAAAGGCTTGTCAAATTGTTTCTGCATGCTACATCGTCATGAGGTTTTCTTCGCATTACATAATCTCAAGTTGGATTGTGAATTACTGCATGTTGTTTAATGCTTGATGGAATATTAACGTTAATGGTCTTTAATTGTTCTAGGGAAAATACTTTTGAAAACTTGATGAATATAAGAATGAATCTGGCAACAAATTCCTTCTGAGATAATTATTATCTCTTTCATATATAAACAGATGTGCAAGAAAATGACTAGTAGATTCAATTATAGATACAGCTATCCATGATTTAATATATACACCACTTTTACATAATTTTGTTTTGAAGTTGTTTCAATTCTTAACCTGATGTACGTTGGTAAAATTTTGGGTCTTCTTCATAGGTGCCTCTATAGGCATGATCTTAAAGCCTAGGAGGATAGGTGATTTCTTTAAGGATATCTACTTATGAGCAAAGGATTCTGTTGAATCTGGGATTGTACCAAACATTTTTTTTATCAATGTGTGCATAATCAATGATTAATTTCATTATTTTGAGCTCTATCTTGACCTACATGTTACAGAAATATTCTTTTTAGCTTGTGCTTTTACAAAAACTAACAACATTTGTGGCTTGGCTATTGCAGTTTCTCATTTATTTTATAAATTTCTTGTTCATCAATTGTTACTTAATATATGTGCATTTACGAAGCAACTTCACTGGAAACTGGATTGAAAGTACATACCATATATGTACATCCTGTAACTTTATTGTTCATCAACAACCTTTGATTGTATTATGCTGCTACAGTAATTGGCAGATAATCTCATTAATTTGAGAATAAAACAGCCCATTGTTTTTGGCATGCATAGGCCTTCACCACCGGGCTAGATCTCTATTGTCTGATATATGATGTTGTTGGTCACTCAAAAGATGAGAAATGAGGATTTTTTACAGCATGGGTTTGCATATAAACATTCATAGACCGGAAGATTTATTTAGATAATCATTGTTTACATCTAATGTTTTAAAGTTTTATAGTTACTAAACACACAGCTTGGGCAATACCTGACATCTACATGTCAGCTAAATCCCAAAGTTTGGTGCTAATGAATCTCAACAAGTGCTTCAACCTATAAACCGTTGACATATTATGTAGAGATGGTTTATTTCTATATTATTTATGAGTGTGAAAATGATTTGCTTGTGCAATCTTACAGCTTGCCTGAATCCTTATAATTTTTGGCACCATGTATAGGTTTCACTACTGAAGAACTGATCCAAATACCTGATGGAAGGAGGAGAAAATATCATGATGACGTGACAGTTATTGTGATAATCCTTGGGAATAAGCAACGGACTTTGACAGCATCGACATCATTTTGACTTGTAATCAAACTTCTAAATTTCTCTACCATTATTTTGAAAACATTTCCCTAGTTAGTTGAAAATATTATTAGCATTATATTGATTGTAAGAATAAAATGTAAACTCTTGTCTGAGATGTCTTTGAAGTGCATAGAACTGCAGAAGTTAAAAATGTTGTTTGTTAAACATCAATTTGTCCATTTTGAGGGCAACAAATCCCTGGCTTGAATTTTGAAAAAAATTGACCATCTTCATCAAGTTGAGCAAATATCCTCTCTATTTGTAGTTGTCTATTAATATGATCACTATAGTCTTTTCCTCTAATAGTGAAATTTCAATGCATTTTCATCCTACGAACCAATTTACCTACTTTGATTGCAAAGAAAGTTTCTTCCTTGCCAAATTTGCGTACTTCCATAGCAGAGGTACAAAAATACGAACCAATTTAGCTACTTTGAGTGCAGTTTTAAGACTTGACTACAAGAAAGCAGGTGCGTGCTCTTCGATGCTTGACTTGGTACGATAAATTCTTTTAGCCAGCACTATGAGACGTTCTTGGTATTTATTAATGGGCTATATAGTTTTGGTGGGTTTCCAACAATTTCACTTCCAAATGCAGTGATACTTTGCGTTACTCTATTGAATATCTATACTTATTGCTGATATCAAGAAGTGTGTATTGGATGATTTGGTTTCGTTAGGAAATCCACTCAGTAGATGGCGATTTCCTTTTTGTGCCGAATAGCACCTGGATGAACTGGATCACACGAATCATCATAAAAATAAATCGCATATTATGTAATCACATTAATGGATCACATTAATGGTGACCCAATGCTTTTCCCATAATGATTGAGGAATAGGTCAGCACTGCTTTCTTTTGGATAGGCTTCGTTAGCTATCGGTTTGTTGCTTGCTGAGCATAGTATTGCTTCTCAGATATACCTGATTACTTGTCGATTCTTGCTTGGCCAATGGGCCATGCATAGATATAATTGCAACAAACACCTTGCTTCCTCGCCCCATTTCTTGTTTAGAGCTGAAGGGAGGACCCCCACAGTCTCCACTTGCAGTTCAACGACTGCATGTTTGCTCTTCAAATATCAGTTATCACCACCAAAGTATGAAGGAGGTAGGAGAGGATGGATATCTTCATTCCAGAGGACTACGTCAACAAGCGCCAGGAGATGAAGAGGAAGCATAGGCAAAAGCAGCAGCTCCAAACACAGACGGACAACACTGGCATGAACTTAGTCATCTGCCACGGCTTTCGCTTTCGGTCGCCATCATCGACTCCTTCCGAGAGCTCGAGTGAGCTCACGTTGGCCTCTCCTGATGCTGCTGCTGCAGCTGCAACTGCCACTGCCTCCAAATTCCCAAAGGCAACGGTAGGAAAAGATGCAATGACTCAACATCTCTTTGACTGGCTGAAGCCTTACTAGAGAATTCTATGGGTTCTACTTCTACTTGGCATTATGTGTGACCAAAAATAAATGGCTCAATGGATTGTCCGTTCCTCCGACTAAATTCAGAACTCGTCATTAGACATATGAACATTTTTGCTTGGAGAAGGCATGCTTTCATTCTGTGTCAGTGCTCAAGATTTCCCCAATTTTTTATCAGATGATGAGATTGTTCTCCTAACATTTGCTAATTAATAAGCTTAGGAGCTTTAGCAAGGAGTTATATATAATAATAATAATAATTATTAATAATAATAATAATAATTATTATTATTATTATTATTGGCAATAGTAATCAGTAGTGGAGAATACAACAGAACCAACTCAACTCAGGCCCAAAAATGATGGAATAGATAAGATGAGTCGAGGAGAATATCCCATGTGACGTGAGAGCTGGACTACTAATCCCTGGCCCGATAGGCGAAAGCCCAAAACAAAATCCTGTTTTGGTGTTTTCCTATGCCAATTTGCCAAACCCCTCCTCATTATCATGATTACGATAATATAAACTAATATAAGACTTCCGGGACTCCACTCGAGATCGAGAGAGGAGAGAGAGAGAGAGAGAGAGAGATTTCATGGGCGGGAGCGGCGTGGATCGAGAAACGGAGGGGTCGGAGGAGCAGCAGAAGCGGTCGGAGATCTACACATACGAGGCGCCATGGCACATCTACGCCATGAACTGGAGCGTCCGCCGGGACAAGAAGTACCGCCTCGCCATCGCCAGCCTACTCGAGCAGTACCCTAACAGGGTCGAGATCGTCCAATTGGATGATTCCACCGGTGAGATCCGGTCCGACCCCTCACTCTCCTTCGAGCACCCTTACCCTCCCACCAAGGCCATGTTTGTCCCCGACCGCGACTGCCTCCGCCCTGACCTCCTCGCTACCTCCGCCGACTTCCTCCGCATCTGGCGCATCTCTTCCTCCGATGACGATGATGAAACCAACGGCAACGGCGGCGTCGAGCTCAAGTCGCTCCTCAACGGCAACCGCAACTCGGAGTTCTGTGGTCCCTTGACCTCGTTCGACTGGAACGAGGCGGAACCGCGTCGGGTGGGGACGTCGTCCATCGACACCACGTGCACCATCTGGGACATTGACCGGGAGGCAGTCGACACGCAGCTCATCGCCCACGACAAGGAGGTCTACGACATCGCCTGGGGCGGGGTTGGGGTCTTCGCCTCCGTGTCGGCCGATGGCTCCGTCAGGGTTTTCGATCTCCGGGACAAGGAACACTCTACCATCATCTACGAGTCGGCCGACCCGCCCGATACGCCGCTCGTTCGCTTGGGGTGGAACAAGCAGGATCCGAGGTACATGGCCACCATCATCATGGATAGCCCTAAAGTGGTCGTGCTCGATATCCGCTTCCCGACCCTTCCGGTGGTCGAGCTCCAGCGCCACCAGGCCAGCGTCAACGCCATCGCGTGGGCGCCTCACAGTTCCTGCCACATTTGTACCGCTGGGGATGATTCCCAGGCACTCATCTGGGACCTCTCTTCTATGGGAAGTAGCGCCGGAGGACAGCAGCCGGCAGCCGAGGGTGGGCTTGATCCTATCCTCGCTTACACGGCCGGGGCAGAGATCGAGCAGCTGCAGTGGTCCTCTACGCAGCCTGATTGGGTCGCCATTGCCTTCTCCACCAAGCTTCAGATTCTCAGGGTCTGATTCCTGTATGCAATCCACATCCCACCTCCTTTTAGATTAGATCTGAGCTTCTAGCTAACTGGTTTGCTTCCTTATCAATCTAGCCTCTGCTGTTAATTTTTTGTTGATTTGCCTCTAGTTCTGGCAAATGTATCAGCATCTAAATCTCTTGTCATCTAATTACTGTATATCATCTATTGCTTGATTCCCACAGTGGGGAAGACTGCTTAACTGGATATCAACATCATAGTTCAGTTTAGCATTTTCCATTTCCTTCAGTAGATATATTTATTTTGAAGACTTCCGAGTAACAATTTGGGATGCTTTTTTGACTATATTATCAGTTACCACACATTATGAGGGTTAAGAGCTATATATTTGGTTCCATGTTAAACTTTTAACTAGTGGTGCCACGTCATCTAAATTGAGAAAGGAGAAACCCACAACAACAGAAAAACGATACTTCTACATCTCAATGATGCCTTATTTCCTGAAAGGCTTTTTTTCTTAGTTTGCTCTAAATTCTTTTGAATACCATATCAACTCCTCTTTATGCATTTTACTTATAAAGCTTTATAGATTTGTTCGTTGAGTTAAAGCTAATAGGAAAGAGAATATATATATATATATCCCTTGTTTATTTGGTTATTTCCAAAGTTAGATTAATAAAGGAGAGTTTAATTGATAGAATTGCCTTGTCTTCTCCTTTTACCCTCTTTCCTATCGTCTAATACCTATCTTTGATGCACTAGATACTAGTGCCTCCTCTGTTTTTTTCTATAACTTTGTAATACCGAGACGCTAAGAGTAGAGAGACAGAGTAATATTTATTTTACCACGTTTTACCTTATCATTTAAGGTTTCATATTATCCCCACAATGGATATTCAAAGCAGAAAGTGATACAAGTTAACCTGAAAGTGGCAGGTAAGAGAAAATCATAGATGGAGAAAATAGGAATGTGAGGGCCAAATATAAATGGATGGAACTGGGGCAGGTTGGTGGTCCTAGTGAAGTTTGGCATTAGGTGAGGAGAGCAGAATTACATAAGGGGTACTGAGAAATAAGTAGGGTTACTACTTGGAGCTTTGGTTAAAAATGATTCATGATATGGATCCTGCATTGCAAAGCAAAAGGGCTTTATTATATTCCATCCTTGCATCTGGGGAGATAAAGGATATGAGCTATGTATATTCGCAGAATTGATTGTAAACCTTTGACAGCAAGCACAATCAAGTTTAATATATCTATCTCTATGTATGTTCAAGTAAATGGTTGAAGCACTAGCGCGTAGGGATAAATCTCCTAGTATACTTAATGTTTTCATGATATGTTCCCTCTAAAAGATGAGCAAGTTTACATGGAAGACTCAACTATATAATGACTGATGATTTTATGAGTTTCTCTTTGAAGGAAAAGTTCTTATTTTTCTTCTAATTTGTCATGCCTAAATTTGCCATGTGATTCTTGTCATCTAGTTGAATCTGGTGAGTTGGATCTCAGTTAACTTGATAACCAAATAAATTTGAAGTGTACTTTTGGACAGCTATATATGTCTTTCGTCATTTTGTGCTATAATTAGTCAGATATTGCAAAAGAAATTGGAAAGTTTTTATGATCTACAGCTTGGTCCACAGTAGTGTCCTGTCCATGAGGATATAATATAATATAGTGAGGATACATAATGTGATGATGCGCATGAAATAAATAGAACAAGGTCTAAAATCAGCAATTACGCTGGGACCATAAGGAAAATAATTGATCTTTTTATAGGCAAGGTGATAAGTAAATGCTTTGCAGTCAAAGCTTGTATCTTATCTTCATCCTCTTAATACATCCAATCAGATATAAATTAATTTTTATTTATTTATTTAAAATTTGTTGAGATATTAGTGCTTAGTGCGTCATTCAGAAATGGTGGGCATGCTTTCTATAGGAGGGACAAAAGGATAATCTAAATTATTTTTCTTCATCCTACTACCTTATGTATCTTCCTCGTGGTTCTGTGTGAACTTCATGAACAGCAGAGAACTTATGGAATATCTTCAAGCAGGAAAAGCAGTGCAACTTTCTTTATCATTAAATCTGTTTAAGAAAGCTTAATTTCTTCTCTTTGATAGACTTGGGTCTGAAGGATTTTGCTGGTATTGTCATGTCAAGCTTTTAGGCATCATTGATTTGAGATTGTAAGATATTTACAGAAATTAAGGGAAATATTCACCTTCCAACGAGGTGGAGAGGTTTGATCCTAAGTTTTAGCTTACAAGAATATTTTGTTTCATGTAGAGGATCTCTCTTCTTTACTTGGTTGATGTGTGCATTGGCATAACGAGACAGGACATTGTTTCCATAACATGTCAAATGGAACATGGAAAGTTTGTCAAGGATCATGAGAAAATGGAAGATCTGAGATGTGGCCACATAGTATTGATGTCTATGAAGAATTAAAATTTACATTAGAAGTTCTTCAAATGTTTAGAGGTCCAATATAGTCAGAAAGTGGATTGAGGAGATAGGTTGAAATAAGGTCACAAAGGCACCTTCGTTCTTCAGGGGATATGTCTTATGGTGTTATACTATTATAATACTAAGATATCTGCTGTTAAGATCTATATAAACTTGCAGACATGTCACAGTATTAGGAGATAACCTTATAATGCACTGTCGTCGTATTTACAGATGGTGAAGTTATGTCATGTAGTTGGACATGTTTCACTGTAGAACGTTGGGAGTAACAAAAACTGGAAGTTTGAGGAGGTAATGGACTTTGATTCCTATCCGTTTTTAGTGGATTTGTTGCACTAATGTGACCTTGGAAACCTTTGATGATGCTTAGAGATGGCAAATTAATCAATTATATCTCACGTTTAGACATGTTGAGTATAGAAGGTTGGGAGCTGGGAGTAACAAAAGTTGGAAGCTTGAGGTGGTAATGAAGTTTGATTTCTCTTCATTCTACATAACCTCCTTCAATATCGAAGAACTGTTCTTGATCCACAGCTAAATGAAAAGAACGTATTACTTCAGTCTGTTGTGAGTTCATCATTGTGTGAAATTGTGTATGTCATTGGTTTAAAGATCAAGTTTTTTAAAGAGAATTTTCCCCAAGTGCTTTGGGCTTATCTCGTTTCTTCAGATGGTCTCTCTGGAACTAGAGACATGTTATGCCAACTGACTGCTGCATTGTGAAGTCTTGATTGTTTGCTTGATGTATGGGCCAGTGGTTCCCTGATATTTGAGGAAGTGGATATTACAGTATGTGTATTAAGAAACATGCTTATTCTCATTACTTGTGGATGGTGATGCATACAATTTTCTTTCTCGGGTAATCAGCAAGCTCTTTAAGATCTACGCCACATAGTTTATGTTGAAGATATTGCTACATAAGGTTGTAGAACGGCAATATTGCTAGGACCACAAGGAAAATCATTGATCTTTGTATAGATGAGGTGATAAGTAAATGCTTGGGAGTCAAAGCTTGTATCTTATCTTCATCCTGTTAATACTTCCAATCAGCTATGAAGTTACTTTTGATTTATTTAAAACTGTTGAAATATTGGTGCTTAGTGTGTCCCTCAAGATTGGTGGGCATGCTTTCTATAGGTAGGACAAAAGGTTAATATAGATTCTTTTCCTTCGTCCTACTGCATTATAAATGCAAGACTAACTGCTGCCTTCTCTTGTTCTTTTCTTTAGTTTACTCTGTAAGTAGATGCTACCAGGAAAAGAGAACTTGATTCTGTAAAACCAGTTGGATTACGATAATATTAGCTCCTCCAGCCTTGTGGGATCAACTTATTTGTATTATGCAAAACAGGTAATTGTTACTTTTGAGGACTTATTGCATCAGCGATAGTTTGACCATATAAAATAATTAGCTCACACAGCAGGTGATCCAATATAAGTGGATAATCATGTTTCTCATTCTATAATTTATTGCAAAAAGTAGGGTGATATTTTTAAGGTTGTGAATAAATATTTATTCTGCTTACAGCAATTCAGCAGTTGTTAGAGCTGCTACCACAGTAGTCTAATATCAAATATCATTACTATCTGCCACCTTTACTATTCTTAAAATTCTTCCTTTTGCGTGTTAGCATCTCTAGTATGACTACTTGTGCTGGCTCTAGTTCTTTAATCATGACCTTACCCATATGAGGTTCATATTTTCCAAATATGGTAACTCACTGACATAATATGTGCTCCATGTACACTCTGAAATTCTTGTGGTGAAACTCTGCATCTGTTCTGTTGGTATATCCATGTTGAGTAATGAACAATTTCTACACCTGATCATCTGCATTCTGGAAGTAAAAGAAGGTATTCGATACAGGCAATTGTAGGCACAGGTTAGCATGATACCTTTTATTGATCTGAAATGAGGTCAACTATGTTTTTGGATGGAGGTATCTGATATATGTGACGGTCTACCCCAAGTTACCATTAGAAATTGCATTTTTTTTTTTCCCTTCTTATCTCCCTGCGAGGTATTTCCTTATTTTATGTTTCGCATATTCGTTATAGTTCTATATTTGCACATATCAGACTTTATCCATCTGAACCATATTATACGTTGGCTGCTTGCACATCCCATTTTCAGTTGTGGATTTGTACTGTTTCTTGGATTCTTGAAACTTTGCCTGATTGTTTCCTGGAGTTGAAGCGACAAATGCTGTTGAAAGTTTAGGCAGTTTTGGGGTCTGTTTTGACTGAAACCATATCTTTTCATGCTATAGGAGGGATACTATAGACATGCACCTAAGTCTAAGGTGTTGATGACATGTTACGAATAAGTCGAAATGCCCCTAAGAAAGTAATTGAAGAGCTTGGTATCTTTGAGTTTTTGACCATGTACTCATGATATAAAACCTGTGCTGCTGTTGTTTTGGCTGATTTTGATGACCTGATGATCATTTAGTTGCTGAAGAATTAGAAGGAAAATATTACACTTGTCACGCCATGTCATCACGTGTTGTAATTCTCCTTCACCGATTAAAGTCACATATCTTATACATAAATATTTGATGTATTCCTTCCAATTATCTATCTCGTCACATCAAAATTAAATTGCATAAACTTTCTCTCAGTGGTTCCGCGTGATTGTAATGTCATAGGAAAGCTCAAAGCGGCGATCATGAACTTGTGGATATCCTCTTCTCATGTGTCTCTGGCCTCACAAACAGAATTCACAGCTTAAGGATGCAAGAGAAAAGGCCCATATGGAAGCCCAAGCCCAGGCCTGAACTAATGCAGGAGTCCACTCAGAAGTGGGTGATGGAGGGAAGAAGCATTGCCAGCCATACGTTGATGGATATGCTATCCGTAATCTCATCTCATCTCATCTCTTCTCCCTCCTCTCAATTCCCACTCTTTCTACACACCACAAACCTTTTGTTATCGTCTTTAGGATCATATAAACCCACACACATCTCTTCTGCTGCTGCCGCTTCACACTCTTCCCTTCGATCCATCCAACAACCATCCCATGTCGTCGGCTACGCTTCTAGTAGCCAATGCCTCTCTTCAGGTCCTCTCTCTCTCTCTCTGTTGTTCTCTCTTTCATTAGTATACCTCCTCGGTGTTTTACTATGCTTGATCAATTCTCGATCTCTATCTTGTATAATGATGATGATGTTGTATTATTGTTGGTGTAGGCGAATGGAAAGGGACTGTCGGAATTCTCCGGCCTGAGGAGCTCCACCGGCGCTCTTCCCTTCAGGAAGATCGCCACATCGGATGACTTCATCTCGGTCATCTCTTTCAAGACCTCCGCCGTATGTTTCTGAATCCAATTACTTTTTCCGTCTCCCTTAATTAGACTCGGTTTAAGATGATCACAACTTGATCCCATGCTTGGCTCTGTTTCCGCTTAGTCCAAATGCATTAATCAAATAATTAGCGAAGAGGACGTGAGTAGCCAATTTGTTGCATACGTTGCCACTTCACTGCGAGTTACTTTATAGTCTGCTATAAATCATGTTATATAGCTATAAATCATGCATTAAGGCTTTGCTCGTAAAATTGGTTTTCTTCTTATTGTGTTGTTGTATAGCTATACGTTGCCATATTTATACGATAGATGACACGTAATCCAATCATTGGTTGGGGTTCTCCTCTTTTTTTTTCTTCTTTTTTTTTTGGTGCAAAAGTAAGTGGAAATGAAATCTGCAGAGTAACGACCATCCAGTTTAAGTAAATTGATCGATAATTATGACAACTGTGTATCATTTTACGACAAACTGCTAGCTGTTACGTAGTGTTTCATTGGTAGTGTAGACGTTGAGAACCATAAGTTGTAAGAGAATACAATATTAAACAATGCATTAGGGGTCACTTAGATCACACACTCTAATAAGATGAGATTGATTTTTGTTGTGCATGCGTACGTAGGTAGGAGGGAACGGGGTTCGTGGGCCGACGGAGGCAAAGCTGAAGGTGGCGATCAACGGGTTCGGCCGCATCGGTCGCAACTTCCTGCGTTGCTGGCACGGACGCAAAGACTCCCCATTGGACGTGATCGCCATCAACGACACCGGCGGCGTGAAGCAGGCGTCCCACCTCCTCAAGTACGACTCCACCCTCGGCATCTTCGACGCCGACGTCAAGCCCGAGGGCGAAGCCGGCATCTCCGTGGACGGCAAGGTCATCAAGGTCGTCTCCAACCGCAACCCCGCGAACCTTCCATGGAAGGAGCTGGGCATCGACCTCGTCATCGAGGGCACGGGGGTGTTCGTGGACCGGGAGGGCGCCGGGAAGCACATCGAAGCCGGGGCGAAGAAGGTGCTGATTACGGCGCCAGGGAAGGGGGACATCCCGACCTACGTGGTGGGTGTCAACGCCGACGCCTACAGCCCGGACGAGCCAATCATTAGCAACGCCTCTTGCACCACCAACTGCCTCGCCCCCTTCGTCAAAGTCCTCGACCAAAAGTTCGGTACGACGTTATTACATTATTCCTAACTCCAAAATTAAAGACTCAAAGTAACCAACCATCTTAGCTAGTTTATGAATTTTACGTGCATTCACTATTAATTGTCGATCGAGTTGCATGCATGCTTCCAGGCATCATCAAAGGAACTATGACTACCACGCACTCCTACACCGGAGACCAGAGACTGCTCGACGCCAGCCACCGCGATCTCCGACGTGCGCGCGCTGCCGCCCTCAACATCGTCCCCACCTCCACCGGTGCTGCGAAGGCGGTGGCTCTCGTCCTCCCCAGCCTCAAGGGCAAGCTCAACGGGATAGCACTCCGTGTGCCAACGCCTAATGTCTCAGTGGTTGACCTCGTCGTGCAAGTGTCTAAGAAGACCTTTGCCGAGGAGGTCAACGCCGCCTTCAGGGAAAGCGCCGACAAGGAGCTGAAGGGTATCCTTTCGGTGTGCGACGAGCCTCTCGTCTCCGTTGACTTCCGCTGCACCGACGTGTCCTCCACCGTCGACGCCTCGCTGACCATGGTCATGGGTGATGATATGGTGAAGGTCATTGCATGGTATGACAACGAATGGGGTTACTCGCAGCGGGTGGTAGACTTGGCTGACATTGTTGCCAACAGCTGGAAGTGATTTTGAGTTCTATTGATGCTTAATTTCTTTCTTCTTTCTTTCTTTCTTTCTTTCTTTCTTCGATTTTCCTCTCTATCTTGTTGTGAATGTTTGTAACGATGACAACTCAGAGCCTTTTTGGTCCGTCATTGGGAGATCACAACGTAATCAATTGCAGTATAGCGATCTTGTATGTTACCAACTCCTTTATGTATCTAATACTATCGAATTAAGGGAAGTGTTCTTCATTGTTGTTCATAAAATAAAATTAATTAATAAAATATATATATTAAAAAAAAAAGGTTTCTTAAAGCACTGGATCGAGCTTTCCTTCTACTTTCTTGGGCCGTCCGCCCATTCATGGGTATTGCTGCGTCCCGATTACATATATTGGTGGGCCGGATCCAGTTGGGCTGAATTTAAAAATTAAAAAAAAAGGCCCATGATGAAACAAAGGCCTACTGATCTCCCAAGAATATATAAAATATATATGGCAAAGGAAACAATGAGTGTTAACTTTGTGTCTACTTTTTTTGGGGGGGGTGGGGGGTGGGGGGGGGGTGTGTGTGTGTGCTTGTAATGAAGTTAAGGATGACAACGTACTTGTTCAAGAGCCGCGAGTAAGAAGAGATTGAAAAGGATTAAAGGATCGATCACGGTAGAGATCCTAACAATAATGGTGATCGAGTTAAGGGTCAGATAAAATCAAGAGGCCGATGAATAAAAGGGAGGGACCCAGAAAGGATTGATGCAATGAAACCTCCTCCTGGATTTTTGCCGCATGGGAATCCAATTCCATATCATGCATGGTTTCCATCAGTACTACAACCACAATGAATTAATTGGATACGTTTATGGGCTCTAGATTTGAGCGTTACACACCGTTATCATCACATCTTTCTTATTTTTTTTTCACCCCCTTTGATATTTTTGGGCCTTGCATATATATATATATATATGATGCCCCATGATTCAGAGACCTTGATACCCACCATATATAATTTGATCCCATCTCACGCCCACCTTCTCAAATTGTGAGTGGTCCTTTGAGCATGATAGTGCCACCTCACAGAGATCATATCTATCATTAATACAGAAAAAAAAATGTCAAGCCTTTTGGAATGTCTATTCCTTCCACGAGAGGTAAGTTGAAAATTTTTACATCACGAATAATGTCGGTTGGATGATCTATCACTTAGATTGTTTTTATATGTGCTCAATAGCTAAAGCTGTGAAGAAGACTTGTATGCTTGGCGTTTTTTTTTTTTTTTTTTCTTTTCTTTTGGTTGTATTATAGTTTTGATAATGAATAGTGATGGTGGTCCGGCAACAACGTACAGTTCCCCTAATCAGGAAGAAGACATTAAAGCTCTGGGCCATTAAATTCCAAGCTACAAGACAAAAGGGGTTGTGGTTTGCATGATCGTCTATGAGGGAGATAGCTCCGTGGAGATGGTGACAACTAATATTATTGTCTCTCTCGATCTCTCTTTCTCCCAACCTCTCTCTTCTCAGTAGGACAAGGAATAAGATAAGAAAGAGCTGCTGAGCTTGGAATTTGCTCTATGACATGTGTGGGCACTACAACCTTTAAAAGAAATTAATTGTAATTGACAATTGGCCTGCATTTGCGTGGAACTTTTAAACTAGTCTTGGGGTAGTAGACAAATGAATCTGAATTCAATATAGCATGACTGCCATCTTGTTATCTTCTCGTCGACAGGTAGGTGGTGTACATGCAGTAACAATCCATCCAGGAGGGTTTGCGATGAGTAGTCGTAGGACAAGTACTCCTTTTATTTATATATATATATTATCATTTGGGACCATTAAAATCCGCTTAGATTCAAGCACCAGCAAGGTAAGCAAAAGTTAGATGGTTATATCATCCATATAAGATGGATAGGTAGATGGATAGATTCCAAGAAAGAAATATAATAAAGTAGATAGCAGTTTGTGGGTGGCATCTTTTGCTCCAAGATATCTAACAGTGGGGTGCCTTGAAAGTTGAGATCTCCACATCCCCACAAGTTGTTTTCTTCCTCCTCTTCTTCTCCTTTTTGTTAATCCTCCCTTGTTTCTAGTAATGCGATGGGATTAATTCTTTTTTATTTGTGGCTTGAAATAGATCTCCCGATCAAACTCCATTAATTAGATGTGGACACTGGCCTAGCTTGTTTCATCTGATCGAGAGAGAGAGAGAGAGAGAGATATAAATAAATATATATAATTATATATGTGCTATGTAATTATTGTGGAAGAAGAATTCAATGGGGGAAATTATTCAACTCTCAACTCTAAAAGGACACTTGATTGATCGATCTCTTTTGTTTTAAAAAGAATCCTATCCCTATCGTAAAAGGAAGCTCCTGCCTGCCTGCCTTGAAGGCTTGAAGGCCAGCAGCATAGTTGTGTGTGGGGAACATCGGCCACGCACGGCACCCCAATTAACTTCATTTTCTCCCCCTCTCCCCCTCCCTTAAAATTGGGTCAGATGGGGGAGGGGACATCGATCCCACATTCCGATACAAGTAAACCTCAGAGACTTTGGTGGCAGAAAGCAATTAAAAGTTACCAATTTTTCTTTCTTTTCTTTTTATTTTTATATTTTTAAATGCACTAGGTTGCGAGATTCTAGTGTGACTTCATTACCTTATTTTTTCTATGCTATAAATATAATAGGCGAGGCCAAATAAATAAATAAAAGCATGAATGGTCAACTGATGGATATCAATGTTCAAACAAACCTGTGCACAAACTAATGGGGGCCCATAACTCCATCCTCATATTTATCAAAAATCCAAGATAAAGCCAAGGCATGTGTAAAGTTTACTATTCACCTGCTTAGAAAACAATACATTATATAAAAATAATCCTATATGGGTTGCTTGTCTTTATCTCAAGGCCTTTTCCCACTTCCTATGCAAAAAGATGACCAACCCCTCACTCTCACTTTTGTCCACATCCATTTGGTAATTCCCTCGGTTGCATCTGATACGATTACCTAGCTACAAGTGGGTGAATAATAAAAGTTTTTTTTTTTTTAAAATAATAAACAAGATTTTATTTTATTTTATTTATTAAAAAAGAAAAGAAATAAGTACTAGGTGAAAGTAAAGGTTCCGTTTTATATATAACCATAAAAAGCCAACATGGTAGGTTTGCTAGATAAGTTCCCTTTATTGCTTTCTCCAATTCACATGTCACTCGTGCTCCATTAATTACAATCCAAACAAGCATATACATAGATAAGGCAAAAAAAGAAACGTATGGGTCGAGAAAATAAAGGAGTAGCTAGCACCTTTATTATTATTATTATTATTATTATTTTCATTGAAAGAAAAAAAAAAAAAAAAAATTGGCATCTGATGCCATAACTTTGACTTGGTCCTTTCTACCTTAGCAGTCTTCATGGATTTTAGACTTTAGTGAAACAGAACAAAAGAAAGGAAAAGAGGAAAGGGAAAGTTGCAGGTGGTGGCTTCCCCGCACTTGGAAAAGCTTGACAAACAATTTACGTACGTACAAGTGAAAGTATAAGACGACAAAACTCATCTTAATTTACAATGCGGTGACTTAAATCAACAATGGATCGATTTATACGCCGATATATATTAGACCACCTCATTGGTTTTTGTTGCATTCTTAATTTTGATATCTCTGGTGGATACTCCGTACGGTAGTTTAAATAGTAGAGTTTTTAACTCTTTCCATCAATCAAACAACAAGGAAGACTTCATGTCATGACGTGCAGTGCAGCAAACATCACATGCATATGTTGTCATGTTATTTCAAAGAGGTACGAAGCCATTTATACCAGAGGAGCGTGCAATCATCATGCAGCGCTGTGTAATCGGATGGATCGTCGTGGTTATAGTTTACGTTTGACCAGAGCTGGTACTTAGTGTAGGTATTACGTAACATGCAGTTTGTTTAATTTCTCCTATAAAAATTATAATCAATGCTCTAGATCTGTAAAATTTGCAGAAGATTAATGCGAGGCGTGCATGATGATGCACGACACACTTCACGAAGAGTTCCATTTTATTTGACGAAATTCTCGGAGAACGGAGAAATAAAGAAATGGACAAAGGTAAAGTAAGGGGAAAAAATAAATCCCCCTTGGGCAAGAGATGCAAGCATGCAGTCAGGTGGTGGTGGTGGTGAGGTAGTGGGGTGGTGGTTTTCCAGTACCAATGAACCAGGCAGAGGCTAGTACGGAGTTTAGTGGTCCCTTCTCCTCGACGCCAGTAGCACCGGTACCCACCCACCAGCTGCCCATCGCACTTGTATGTAAATTATATATATATATATATAGACAAACAGATTAACACACACACCAATATGCATTTTTTACATGACATGACTGCAAACGGCATCATAGGCGCAGGCATGCTATAGACCTATAAAGAAGGGACTAGTTATTTTGAAGAGTAAAAAAGAATAAATGTACGAATCGGTTGCTAACGAGGAGCGGATCAAACTGGATAAACTCTGAACTGGCCCGTTTGTTTACACACCGTTTCAGAAAAGGGGAGGGGTTTGAGCTTGCGTTACTCAATTACTCCAATATGTACAGCGGAGACTTTCTTTTACCCGAAATGTATAGTAACATGGTATAAAGGCCATCGAAATAACTGCCATCAAAGTTTGTGCAGCGCAACAGGTGAACCCCCCCCGCCCCTCTGAAGTCCACGAACTAACCATCGAAACAAACAGGGAGAGAGAGAGAGAAACGATAACTACTGGAGGAAATACCAGAACACATAGAAATTAAAAACAAAAACAAAAAACCGACTACGAGGACGGTTGCCTATTCGATGTTTTGATCCAAAATCCCAAAAAAGGTACCCCAGAAGGGAAAAGAAAAAGGAAATAGAAAAAGAGACCTCTGAATTGGTGCGGATCATGGCATGAAGATGTAGAGGGAGGCGTTCTTGGTGGAGTTGCAGATGGGACACGTGTCGACCTTGGAGTCGCAGTCCTTGCATAGACACAGATGTCTGCAGGGAAGCAAAAGCACGCACACGTCCTTGGCGTTGCACACCTTGCAGGATCTCCGGTACCGCAACTGCTCGTTCACCTTCGCCACCCCCTTCTCACCTCCTTCGAAGCAGCACGATTCAGCGTCATCGGCGGCGGCGGCGGCGAAGCCACCCACGTCATCGCTATCGCCGAATCCCTCGGATCGCCGTACTTCGCCGCCGTTGTTGTTGCTGTTTATATTATTCTGGAGGACTTGCTCGAGGCTGGATCGGAGGCTGGAGACGATGGCCTCGTTGTTCTTGGCAACATTGAACCAGATCTGATTCTCCGCGCTCATCTGCCGAACCTTCTCCTCCAATTCCATGTTCCTCTTGCTCGCGTTCTCCAGCTCCGCTTCCTTTTCCTTCAGCCGCCGCACCGCCTTTTGCTCCACCGCCGATAGGAGGATGCGGCAGTGCCTCTTCCTCGCCTCCTCTAATCCCGATCTCAACCTCTCGTTCTGTAGAAATTCCAAATATCTGATCAGAATCGAAAAGAACCGATCGATTCAACAGAAGGAAGAGATTACATTAGATCGCGGAATTGAACAAACCTGGAGGCGGAGGAGGGCGTCGATCTCCAGTCTCTGGTGGCAGAGATGGGAGAGGAGGTCGTGCGCGAGCGGCCGACCACTGGTGGACGTGCCAACGGATTCGAGCATCCGGCTCTGGTTGTTACCGGTACAGCCGGTCACATCCGTCATCGAAGGTTTCGCCGGAATCGCCGACACGGCCGGGTACCGGAACGACGCGCTGATTTGGTTGTGCTGTATCGGGGCCGCTGCCATGGTAGCTTGGTCTCTGCTTCGCTTCCTCTGTCCGGATGCATTGCAGGTAAGGTCGCTCTGGGGGTCGCTGAACACTCCGCCGCCATTATTAACTGCATCGATCGGATCTTTACTCAAATCAATCCTCCAAATCATTGATTGGGTAGAGAGGTGGACGAATGGATAGGATGGGATGACTCACCGAGTTGGGCGTAGGCTCCGAGGAGGTTGCGATCTTGAAGCATCTGGAGCTCTTCCAACAAGTCGTTCCGAGCCCTGATGGAGAGGCAAAAGGACGAGAACAAATCCACTGAGACGAAGAACTAAATATATATTTGTATATACATATATATAGGCGAGAAGAAGAGGAGGAAGAAGCGGTAGTAGTATCTTTGTTTTCTTTATTTTCTTTTCCTTACCTGCCGCCGAAGTCAGGGGAGAAAGCGATGGAGGGGTAATGGGCTTGCACGGCCATTATTTTCCCTTGCAGCGATATCGGTTAGAGAAGCGGAGAAGAGCAAGAATAGGGGAGATAAGTGGCGAAATGGCGTTATGGGGAGATAAGGGTGGTGGTTTTCCTTTATATTTATATATGTAGAGAGAGAGAGAGAGAGAGAGAGAGAGAGAGAGAGAGAGAGAGATGATATATAAGTGGAAGGACACGTATGGCGCAGGTGCGCTATAAAGGGGACAAACTGATGACGAGGAGAGGCAACGAAAACGAGCGGACTCCACTCCTTATCTAACGCTCTAGGTCGCTCCTCTGTACTAAAATAAATAAATAAATAAATAAATAAATAATTAATTAATTGATGGAGATCTCATCGAGTGTGAGTAAGGAGTAACTTTGCTTTTGTTACTTTATATATATATATATATTTATTTATTATAGAGGTGGGTGAAGAGATAAAAGAGAAGGGTTTCACTAAAAGCTCGCCGGTGAAATTAATGATCCGCAACGGACGGTCAAAGCAAAGGGGACAACGCACACGAGATACGAGTGAATAAAGAGCTCTCTCGCTGCATGCCAACCCACGCGCTTCTCATCTTTCTGGCTCAATTAATTTCTGTTTACGAGGATGATGATAGAACGATTTATGTGGCTTTTAATTTCAGTTACTGCTACTGTTTCTAATTGGGGGAAATTTTAAAATAGGATGATGGATTGGGCTTTCTCACCGACTCATAGTAATGTCACGTGGCAGCAGTTGGTAAAAGTCGGATGGGTTTCCGATCTGATGATGCGTTGCACCTCAGATTCCATCGCCAAACAGCAATTACCTTTTTATCGTATCCGCGGCGCTGGACCACTATGTTTGCCATTTAAACGTGATTTATTATGACTGAATAATTATATAATTAATTAAAAATAGGTCAACAAATATTTGTACCCTATAAAATAATACTATTAGGTATATAAATATCATAAGGCATAAGCAACAACAATCCATCCACTTTACTGCATAAGGGAAGGGGGGGTTTAATTTGGGTGGTAGATTGGATCGAGGAAGAGGAGGAAGAAAGAACGAGACAGGGAGGCAATTACAATTGTGTCTCTCGAAAAGACCCAAACGTCCACGTCAGCGCGGGTGACTGTGCGTTCGTGCCTTGCCCACTACGGAATTGGGTCTCAGTAATAGTAGTAGTAGCCTATACCCCACCCATATGACGTGGTACTTGGTGCTCGGTTAGATTGGATTGGATCGGGTTCCCAAGTCCCCAAGCATCTCGGGGCCCTGTCATTCCCACCCACTTATTTACGTCGACTTTATATAAATCACGTTATGGGGGTGATCCATGGTTATATAGTAATACTACTATTAGCACTGTTGTATATAGTTAAAATATTAATATATTGTGTAGGAACGGAAGGTGGAGAGTACGTAGAGATAAAGAGAGAGAGAGAGAGAGAGCACTAGAAAAACTGCAATCGCTAGTAGTGTCGGGTTCTGCTATGACCAACGGCAGGTAGCAACAGTGTCCTTATTTTTCTCATCTCTATACTATATATATATATATATATTATTTATATATGTATGTGTAGTTAATTTGTCACACATTTCAATGGCATCAGAAAGTTGAAGAGACATAGGAGAGGAGGGAATTATATATATATATTATAAATAAAGATCCAACAAGAAACAGATGGGGACCATGATGCCTCTTTTACGATTGCCCGTACATCACCACTGCTACTTTATGAAGGAAACTCTCATGGAGCTATGCGAGGTACTGCTCCTGGATCAGTCTCCTTTTTCTCTCTCTCTCTCTCTCTCTTATTGTTGTCCTTGTACACACACACACACATCTTATATACACATATATATTCCTTTCACTCCTATGCTATGCTATCTTGCTGCCGACGCATGCCATATAATAACTATGGCAGTAACAGTAACAAAACAGCAGTACCTATATAGCTACCACTCTACCCTACATTGTACTGCTCAGATCTCTCTCTTTCTCTCTAAAGTAGTAGTAATAAAAGAATAATAATAGTATATGTTGGCAAAGTGTAGTAGTAGTAGTACTATATCTATCTATATATATATAAGTAAGAGAGAGAAAGAGAGAGAGAGAGAGAGAGAGAGAGAGAGAGGCACGCTTACGCTTGAGGACACTGCGGTCAATCGATAGTACCCCTAAATATCTTGGGGAAAACCGCCCCGGGGTAGTCAGGGCGTGACCCAGGTGGTGTGGGTGGTGGGGTCAAACGAGGAGGAAACCCAACACTCATAATAATTCTTCCACACTAAAAGCAAAGCAAAGCAAAGCCCAAAGCAAAGCGAAAGATTAACAGTAAAAGCTATGTCACGTCTTCCTTGTTCATATATATATATATATATAAGAATATATATCTCATCTCCCCATGTTCTGTTCTGTTATGTTATGTTATGTTTTTATATATATGACCTCATCTACTATTCTGCCCCCTCCTCCCACTCCCATTGCTTGCTGTAATCTCTAATCTCTGATTTGATGATTCCCTTTCCCAAAATTGCTATGTATCGGTACCCATTCATGTATATATCGTATCGTCTCATATCATATCTTATCAGTGCATCTTGTCAGGTCTGGACACCACTGCTCATTACCATTTTCGACCTTACGTTGCTCATTTAATCCCACCTACCTATCACCTATCTATCTCCCAAACACTCATACTATATATAATATAATACAACGCTATGAGCAGCATCCATGCATGCATGATCTATTGATCCATCCACCCAGTCATCATCATATTATTTCCATTCCTTTATTATTATTATTATTTATTTTTTCTTCTTCTTCTTCTCGGTGTCCGGGAATAAAATGTTGGTCAAATTCTTTATAATAAGCAAAGATAATACGTAATTTTGTGTACAGCCAGCGAATTGAATTGGATTACAATTTTCCTTTATGTCATTATCCATGACAACTCAGATTACACCACAATAATTCTACGAATATTATGATAAGATAGAGACTGATTAAGATAATCAGTCGCAAGTTTGGAACTTAAATTGGGTGGCATACGTAATTTTGGTCGTAAAGTTCTACCTAATCCCGTGCTCCAATACCTCGATAGTTTCTTAACTAATTAGGTCAATGGAGATTGGTTCTAACATTGAATTGAATTGGGTTAGAATAAATTTGGTACAGCAAAGAGACGTCGATTAATTAGTGCACCTAGCCATCATGGTACGTTCTAAAGTTTGTAAGCTTTTCTAGATACTGTGTGTTGGTGCTGCTTAATTTCCCTCCCTCATTACTTTCTTCGTAAGAATAAGTAGACTCTCCATCATTTCTATCTTATCCTTCGACCCCACCAATACTTAGAATATAAGAAAGAAAGAAAGAAAGAAGCGATGGATGCCACTAGGTGGTTTACATGCATCTCTCTCTCTCTCTCTCTCTCTCTGTGTATCTCTATTTATCTGTGTTTGTAAGTTGTTTGAAAGTAAGAGGTAGCCAAAAGAAAGGACTGCAGGAGACACGTGAAAGCTTGGTTTGGAAAATGAATGTGAATCTCTAGAAGCCATTTGGAAATAATCCACCTTGGAATGATCACAATGGCAAAAAGATATAATAAATGGAGGTGATGGGGGAGGGGAAGAGGTGAATTGAATGAGATAGATGCATGGGACCCAGATCTACACTTATTCCATCCTTTGCTTTCTTTCAACACCTTCGTAATTTGCACCGTTTGCCTCCACATTCCAAAGATCACACACACCGTCTATATATCGACCTTGTATGGCCCCATCAAATTAGTGAAGGAGGAAAATTACAAAGAGAAGAAAAAAATTCATTTAACTAAGATAGAATAGACTTTGGCCAACTTTACTTTGTTATAAGGTTTTCTATATATACTATTTCATCGTCGGACTCTCTCGCTCATTCTAGAACGAGAAAAGGGAGCTGGAAATTAATTCAACACGTTTAAGGTAAACAGTTTAATGCCTTTTTCATCTAGATTCGACTCCCTCAATATATAAAACCTCATTTTTCAATGTCTCCCATGTTCATTGAATCATACAAAGTCTTGCATATAGATAGATAGATAGTGTTTGTGGAGTGCCCATCGAGTTCTTGGATTAATGATCGATGCGCACGCCTATGAGTACGATAGCACTTGACATTGACGGAGACTTTTTTTCCTTCTTATTATTATAACAATCTTACTTCAATCTTTTCGTCTTCTATAAACTTCTCCAACCTGTTCATGAGCTCAGCTTTGATGGGCCGGCAACGTGTTTGTTGGAAATATTACTACTGTTCCTTTTGCTTACGTGATATATATATCCCACCACCCAAATAGGCATCTTATTATTTCTTCTACCAATCGATGAGTTTAATTAATTATTCACGTCCGTTTCGATGTTTAACTTCGAGTGACACGAGTAATGGTGGATGGATCATAATATTTTAGAGCTTTGAAACTATATATATATAAACATGCATGCATGCTTCTATTTGGTATCTTTTTTGTGTGTGTGTGTGGGAAAGTAGATGATATTGGACATATAATCATCCCCTTCACCGTCCATAACTACAGCCTTTTCTTTTTCTTCTTTTCGTAAAGTACACCGACTGAGGTGATCTTTTAATTTTTCTTCACACGAATCAACACAAGAATACCAATAAAAACGAAAATTTAATTTTTCTTTTCTTTTTTCTCCTTTCTATCCCCCTCTGTAAAGTGTGAGGTACACTCCCAACAACAACAACAACACCACCCGTTCTTAAAATTCCTCTGGGCTGGCCCCACATCCCACCAGGAAAGCAGCTCATCATCACCCATCACTACTATTTATCCAGAGAGCAGCAGCAGCAGCAGCAGAGAGAGAGAGAGAGAAAGAAGAAAGAAAGAAAAAAAGAAAAGGAAAAGGTTGGATTCTGATACGATGAGTGAGAGCGATTGATGGAAGAGAGCGAAGAGAGATCCAGGGACAGAGTTGGAGCCCATACAAGTTGGGCCCCACCGATCCCCTATTCTGGCGGAAAGAGGAGTACAAACCATCCAAAAATCCCCCCCCCCCCCCTACATTAGAGTGGGCCCCTCTCACTGTTGGGCCGGCCTCAGGCCCAACAGTGATCCTTTCCTTTTGGCACGATTTTTTTTTTCTTTTTCTTCTCTTCTCTTAATATTTATTCTTCTTTGGCAAAAGGTTTCAATCAACTGTCGGATAAAGTCGCCGAATTGACCCGCTTTGCCGGGTCAACACAGACCACTTTCATCATGTGAACAACAATTAGGTCAATCTACTGTACAAAATCGTTTCATATGCTAGCAAGCTAGCTAGCTAGCTTAATTACCATCTAATTATGGTGTTGCCTTGCTTGCTTTTCCAAAGTTTCCTTCTTTCTTTTTTTCCTTTTGTTTTCAATGAAAGAATCCAAGGGTTTACAAAAGTTGGAGATAAGGTTGATTGATTCCATGTAACTTCAATTATTTATTTATTTATTTATTTTGTTAAGGACAACGTCATAGTCGTAGTCGTTGTCGTAGTCATCATCGTATAGTATAGTTGATCCTTCCTACTCCCTACCTCTCATCTCATTTAATTTCGTTACACCTTCCTATATTTGTCACTATATATATGAGAGGGATCCCAGCCGTAACAATAACATCCTCGATCCCTTTATTATTTTTAATTTCTTCTTGTCATATATGTGTTATTAGTGAGTCCTACTTGTAAGCCTGGTCCAGATAATTAATTTCTACGAGTTGGCCATTTGCTCCAACAGGAATTTTAAATTTTCTGCAGTTCCATAATATGTCTGGATGCAGATGTGTCGTAAGATATTAAACGTGACATGGACTTAAACCAAACAACATTATTTATGGTAGACATGTCTGTTGATTGGATGATAATCTACTATATGCATATACAACTATCTCATGTATTCATTACTAAAAAACAATAAAACAAGATTGGTGTTTATATATATATATATATATATATATATATGTTTGGTCTTCAGTCATGTTTCTTCTCCTATTTGCAGGACTCGCTAGTTTTACATGTCATCATCTCTCCTAATCTATCAATCTATCTATTAGCAAAACAAATAAGAAATTAAAAATGAAAAAGCTACCCTATCTATCTATATATGTTTCTATATATGATTCCTAGATACAGCCAAGAAGTGAAAGGAGGGAGGAGGAGTGAATGGGAGAGCGTGAGAGTGTTGTTGATTGATATGAGATTATTCCCACCACCACCGCTAAAAACGATCCATCTCAGAGTGAGTGTGGGGGCATCCCATGCCAATCGATCTTTTTGGTCCTACATTTCTGCTACCATTATTTTGTAACTTAGCTTTTGGAAGAGGATATAAATAATATATATCTCTCTCTATGTTCCTCTTATTTTTTTTATTTTTCTCCTTTGGGTCATGATGATGATGAGTCTTTTAGACATAGAGGAGGAAGGGAGAAGAGAGGAGGAAGATGACTGCAAAAGCTTTCTCTCAGGTGAAGTCTTTTTCCTCGAAACCCAAACCCAAACATGCATGTGCTCGATCTTAGCAGCCGTGGGAATCACCACTCAATCCAATGACATTTGTTTGCTTCTACTTTTATTATTATTATTTCACCTTTGGATGCCAAGGTTTAATTAATATTTATTTGGTCATATCTCACTTTCACTTTCGATCTTAAGGACCTAAACATTAAGCCAGTGTTTGTTTGTGGAGTACAAGGTCACGCCTCTTTCGTCAATCTTTCCACCCTAATGAGAGTAGACAGGCCCACGAAACAAAGGTGAGACTAGTACTTAAGTTTAAAATATATATATATATATATATAGCTAAGCTAAGACGAATCATCTACTTATCAAACCAAGTTGGTTTACTTGATGGTCAGTTAAAAAGCCCCTCAAATAGTTCGCAACCCAATAAAACCCAAGTTGGTTCAAATAATATCCTCAACTTCTTCTTCTAGTCTTGAACAAAAACTCCTCCTTTTTGGAACAAAACCAAGATATTATATAGATTATAACTTTTAAATTGACTAAGTCCACGCAAGCATCATAATATCATGTATAGGCCTACTTGGGGACAATTACAAGTAGAGCCGCCTCATCTCCTTGTTCATTTGCAGCTTTCATCCTTTATTCTTCCATCAATTTCTCCATCTTTTTAGGCTAGGAAATTGACCACCCAACTTCTCATTTTGTCCTTGTTATACGAGTGAGATCAGATCAACCATATGAAACTCCACATCCAATGATTTTAGCAACTCAATTAATCTGTGTCATTAATTTTAACAAACGTCTACTTGATAGAGAATAGAGAAATTATATTAACTTATTGACTAAAGGGTAGAGTACTGAGTACTAAGTAATCCGGCTGTTTAGTTTAGACGTTTTGGGCTGTTGGGCCATAAAACCTCTTGTTGGCCGCCCACTATAGCCTAGCCCAATTAACAATACACGTATATATAGCTTAAGGGATATTAATTAACTATATTATATATATATATATATATATCTTGGAATAAGCTCCATATCCATTAAAAGGCTTGCCATCATGGGGAGGAGTGGCATAAAAATTCAAGCATCGATCTCTGTCCCTGGCGCACTCTGTAGGCATAGTAAGGATACCGAGAACGGTCTCAGTCGGTCTTCTCGAGGCATGGCATCCAAATCCTGGAACTCCCTTTTGATCCCACCACCTCATGCCCTGAGTGGCCCACAACTCGGCCTCCGTCGAGGTGGAAACTGCGGCATTCTTCTCGAGGCCGCCTCTCGTCGCCCAGTCGCCGGCGTTGCGATAGGCTGGAATATATCTAAAATGGGCCTAGCTGGTTGAAGGGGAAACCTGACTCCGAGGTCCTTGCAGTTTAATTCTTCGACACACTCTGATAGGGGTGGGGTGTGTCGTCTACAAAAAAAACCTGTTTCGGTTGACGATTGTATGCATGCCCAAATGAAATAATTAGGTTAAAGGATTCCATGAAGGTACTACGTAGTAGCTAGCCATATAGGATTTGTATATGTAACTTACACAATTTGGATTTTGGAAACATATTCCATACGACTGAGTAGGAGGGGTAGGATTGGGGTTGGATCAAACCAGAGGTAGATCCTCTGCTCTCTCTGTCACCTTTACCTCCAGGCTCCAGTGAACACATTGGTCTGCTGTATATATGGCTGGTTGGTCCTGTTGCCTAGAAACTCACAAAGTCTATCTCGATCGTCGTGCTCTGAGTTCTGAGATGATAGCAGAGCACGTACAAAAAGACATCAAGAATTAACGTACGTATGCCGTCAGTAAATGAAGTAGGTAATTTAAGGCAGACGTACAAGGTTAATTAACCATGCACTTACATAAAATGCTGTTACTGTTGGTAATATCCCTTGGGTTGAAACCCAGCGCATGCCTGGAGTACACCAATTACTCGAGCAATTTAAAACCAATATTAATTGTAGAATCTTAATAGATAATTTTTGGGCTAACTACTTTAAGCATATTAGTATACCTGTGCATTTGTCCAAGTAAAGTTGGACCTCGTTGCCACCATTAAAATACTCGATGTGATCACCAGCCCTCATCCATGAGGGCACACAGTTCCTCTGGAATATAATGGCACATCTATGGGCTTCAGCTTCCTGGGTGCAGCAGCCATGGTGGTCTGAGAGACAGAGCCAAGGAATATTAGAAGAGCAAAAACAAAGTAAAGCTCGCCATGTTCCTCTTCTAAGATAACAAGACGAGATTATTTTTATTATTTTTATTACGAGAGACTCAACTCTGAAGCAAGGCAAGATGAAACAAACAGTGTGGACAAACGGTCGACCTTACATAGGCAAGAGATGAGCTTAATTCGCTTGTTACGTAGAACATGATGAACATTTATGACACAAAACTAAACTAAATAATGCATGCCATCGTGCTTGCTAGTTGACAGCCATCAAATTAATTAACCTCATCGACTCGTTGCTATGTCATCATCAAAGGGAGATGCTTGGGGAACTAATCAATATACTTATCATACTCCCATGCATATATCCACAATCGATCCTGTGTTAATATATATGCATTACGTGGGAGCTGTAGTACTTCATTCTCTGTACGTATATACGTAGTCTTATAACATCGATCGGATCAGACGGTTGGTAATATATATAAACAAGAGGTTGGTCTACCATGTGATATTCCTAACCGTGGTCGTGGTGGTGACCACACGGAGGAACACGGGATCTTTCATCCATACTGACGTCCACGTGGCATGCATGTCGAGTATCCAACAACGTCGACCAACTCCACTGGCTACGGCCCCACAAAACCTGCCAACCAGATTGCTTCTTCATAAGCTGGTGGTGAGAGATGAGAACCTCCAAACTCGATCGTTGACTGCATTCATTCATCTTTGCGCCATTAAGTTTGTAGCCAATGAATGAACGAGGACAAACTAATGCAGATAAATTAAATATCCCATTTGGATGATAGCTAAACTTTCATCCAACTTCGACATGCTTAAATTAAGGCATAAATAGTTGAAAATATCCAAGAACCCAAATTAATTAATTAATTAATTAATGAATATATGCATGTGTGTGAAAAGAACATCAGCAAACACACGAATAATTAAGAGCAGATACCAATCTTTGTCATACTAAAAACAAGATAAGCATCCGAATTGAGCCAAATAAGATGTGCAGTGGCACCAGCAGCCAGCCTTGTCAATAATTAACCAAGCAACAGTCAGTGAGCAGCAAGTGACAGGGACTTGCCTGCGACCCCCTCCACCTCCACAACAATGTTCGTTGCAGCAAGCTTCCAACCGAACCGATCATTCAAGCAGGAGGATCTGCACTACTGGGCATCCTGGATTTTGTCCTTTGAATCTAACCAACTTAACCCCTCTCTCTTCTGTCGCAATCTACCATGAGCTGCCATTAACCCTCACTAAATCAATTCAATTCAATTCAATCCATCCATGTCTCTGCGAGACATGTAACTCTAGGCTATTGGACGAGATCATGGTATGCGGTAATATCTACCATTTGAACAATAACAGTAAATAAATGCGTATTACTTGCTGATAAGTCAATCACTCCATCTTCAATAAACGCTTTATGTGCACAAATGATGGCTCTCAGAAAAGAAAAAAAAATGATGCCCAAATTAATATCAAAGTACATACAGCAGATACTTTGGAGTGTATTTACACAACCAGATCTTCTTTGCAAAATTTGAAAAAACCTCAGGATGGTGACCTCTCTTTTCTTCTTCATCTTTAACTGACTGGGATCCAAACAAGGAAATACAGGCTGTTCTGAAGAACCCAATAATTTGCCCACTTGCTCATGTGATGTTTAATTCAACCATCAGGAAGTTGGAAGAGCAATCATATGAAATATGAAATCAAGCGGATCTTCAAGGTCTTGAGTGTTTATTTATGCAATTCACTATAGATGATTTCGTATTTATGACACTAGGAGGTATATTAGTGCCTAATAAATATAAAAAAAGATGTATGTCTACTAGTAGACCCTTCAGGAAGACCAAAAAACAAAAACGAAAAAGAGAGAAGAGAAAGAAAGAAAACAATGGATGTGACTATTCGTTGCATCATCAACTGAAAGATGTTATAACAATGGCACTCCTCTGCTCAAGTAAATAGCAGCACTTCTGATACTATATAAGTCATTCTGCAGAAGAGAATTTCCGTTGGACACACTCCACTCTATGCGTATGAATAGAAGCTATATGTTTCTAATTTTCATGAGAAACCAGCTATTGAATTCTAGGAGAGGAACACATTGAGATCAAAGTTTTAAACAACAGACTTCACAGTTAAAAGAACTAAACTACATGGTGATTCTAACTTCTAAAAGAAGTTCAACTAGGAGGTTGAAGGCTAGTTGACTGACATGATCCAGCTAAAGCATTAGAATTCTCATCACATAATACATTAAAGAAAATACGTCTTTACACAATATCAGCCATAAACATAAAGCATAGGACTTATCTAATCAACTGGGGGGTTAGACAGACTGCCAGAGGACTTGAGAATTCAGATAAATACTTAAGACAATATGAGATGAGAAACTAGTTTAATTACAAAGGAAATTAGCATTAAGAAGGTGAGCTTCAAGGTTGTTCATATCAATGAGAAAAACGAAAACCTATTCAAAATCAAATTTCCATGAAGCCATCAATCGCACGACAACTGTTTTAAAACAACGATATAAGTTAAAAATATAAAGAATGGAATTAATATCGTCAATATCCAGTACATTAAGCAAAATAATGCATAACAAACAAAAAGACATATATTGCATAAATGTATATTCACAACACGAGTAACCTCCTTGACTCCTTAAGTATATCAATAAGAAGAGGAAGCCCACTGGATGCAGCTGCCGGACATGCTAGGTCCTGAGAGGGCAAGATGCATACAGTACCCTCATTTCCACTTACCAGAAAGTTGTTTCATTGACCCACCCTGTTCCACCAGTCCACATGAGGCAAGACTTAAAATAACCAGTGCTTCCTTTTAGGCTTATATCTAACTGGAAGATCTACACAACAACAATAACCAAACCTTTGCTATCACAAACAACCATTTGTAAGACCAAACAGAACAAAAGTGAAAAAAATGCAGTATAAAGAATATATCCAATTCTGACCTCGGGCATCATAAATTGAATTGTAGTGAACTTCAGACCAGAAACTTAGCCATAGTTCTGAATCAAAGAAATGTTGAGTCAAAAGTAAAATTTATAATAGTAGTTAGTGTCAAAATAATGTCCTTATCTATATTATTTGTAATCCACTGAGGATCAATATATACCTGCGTAAACTAAGAACTTATCTTGTATTCTTGTGTTTCACGTCTAATTAGGGTAACAATATAATTATATTGATGTGTTTATAGGTTTAGTTTTAGGTAAAGATATTCCTTTGAGCAATCAAATCAAGATTTTGATGAATTGCCGTACTAGACTTCAGGCAAGAAGTAAATATGGCATACATATGAGACACGGGGAAAGTATCACAAAAGGTAATCTAATGACATCGTAACCATAGTTAGGTTGGTTTATCAATTCTATTTACTTTTTTTGCAGTTCGCTATGAAAAATCACAGAACTCAAGTGTGAATGCACACTTAGCTCCACATTTAACTATTGTCTGTACATCTTGGATGGCTTTATTATATGCAGACTTTACTAGTAAAAGTTCTTATGTTTTTTTCTGTCTTAAATGCAACAAAAACAATTGATGGCAAACAGGAATCATGAAAAGTAAAAGGAAATAATGAAAACTGTCAATAAATATGAAACAAAAGCTTGGGCATAATTAATCCATTAGCTAAGGCTAGCAGTTGTACTACATCTTACAATTCAATCAGTTGAAGAAACCAAAGAGAGCATGTAATCATACTAAAACATCTAAAATATTTTCATAACATATCCCACGGCTTTCTACATCTCTGTCACAATCGACTCTATTTACAGAAAGATGCTGCCATCTATCTCTACCAGTTTCCCAAGGTGTTGGAACATATTTGACCACTAGTTTTAGCTCTTGCTCTAGTATTACCTTTTTGAGGAGCCAGATTTTGTGGAGCAATCTCAACGAAACAGGTATCTCTGAATGAAGTTAGAAGACATATCTTTGCTGCAAACTGCATGAAAACAACATAACAAGTAAAACTAAAGCAGTTCTTTCTATTGAAATCAAAACTCAAGGCATTGGAAAATCAATCAGTGCAATGGTCTCTAGAACCTTCACTAGAGAATCATTTAAAATTTTGAAAGACATCTCAGAACATAAAAAAGAAACGGTGGCAGGAAAGAAATGGTGAAAATGAACAATGGTTCAAGAGTGTCATTAATATTTCTATTATAACCTCAGTGATCACATGTTTTAATTACTATAGAATGTTGTAACACAGAAAAGGTTATAGAGCATAAAAGTTGCCATACCACCAAATTAGGAATTAATATAGCTGGCAAAAATGAAATTGCAAAGTGTAGGGAACTAATGTTTGATGAATATGTAAGAGCAGGCTTATTAATTCTGCAGCAAATACTTATCCTCAAAATACAAAACAGAAAAGTTAATGACAAAAGGAGCTTAATCTCATGAGGAAACAGGAGTGAGAAATTAATAAGAAGGTCCTGTCAGAGACAAGCAAAACTATTCAGAGGTGAATAATTTCCTTCATGAGGAATAAAGACAGTTCAAGATGCTCATTTCATTCCAATTGCATCTTCCTAACAAGACTGCACGAAAGAATTAAGCCTCCTGAATATTGTATGATATTTAGAAAGTAAAATCATCTTAAAGAAGCCATCACCATCTAATGTTTGTCAAAAACTTACATTTAATGGAAACTTATTAAAGTAATTTCAGTGGTTGATACAAGTACAAAGTTTCAGAAAGAAAAAATGACAGAAAGGTATATACATCAGGTTCCTAGATATGCAATTGGACTAACTTGTAATGAAGCAGAAACAGGGAGTAATTATAATGACGCAGAAAGTACTGGACCTTGTCAGCTGCTGCTTGTAGTGTAACATGATCGCCCCATTCACCAGATCTGTAAAATGTGATAAATCAGTCATTGATCTTCAAGAATGGAGATCAATCACCTTAAAACACAGTCAGTGATATCAAAAGTCAAGGTTGAGGAAGAAAACATACTTGGCCATTTTCTTGTAGTAGTGCTTGTATTTCATTGGGACATAACCTTCATATAAAGAGCGGAAGTCCTTAAGCTGAATAAGAATAAACAGATGTAAATGTAAGAAGAAATGCACTACTATTTTTTAGGCCAAAAATAGCATAAAATTGGAAATTTTAATTGCCTAAATTTTGGCCTTCATATTGACTGATGCAAAATAAAGTTGAGTTTCATTTATCCCAGAAGAAAACTACATGCAGATTCACATTTCACACCCCTGGGCCAAAAGGAAAGGATAGTGATGCTTTATTCTTCATCACTGATAATTCATTTTCCTAAAATCCTTCTTTCTTTTCTAAAAGATAAAAAAGGCATTATGTTTAATTACAAATGATGCCAATTGAGGAAGCTTCAAAGCCACTATGGCCTGTAAGATCCCAAAATTTTAGCCTTTATTTTCATCTTAACCCAAGGTATAACAGCAAGTAACTGCAATGCATTGAGTACCTGTTTTACTATCTCCTTTCGGACATGCTTGTGATACTCTGGTGATCTGTACATCTGGTCTGATAGGGCACGAAACTACAAGATGGAGACATTAACTATAAATGAGTCAACCCATTGAGAGCTTGCATCACATGGTCTTCAAATTAGTCTATTATTATTATTTTTTTGTGCACAAAAAGAGTTAGTTAATGCGTTAGAGATTAACAAACCTGGCAATTGCCATCCCCAGAGACCTTCACTTCATATAAGCCATAAGCGTTTAGCCTAACAGAGAAATTAGAAGATCAAAGAAAATTTAGGTATAATTAATCATATTATAACACTAAAGCAATCACAAGGTTGTCAACTTCCAAGTACATGGTTGACGAATACTTCTCTTATAGCAGAATCTATGCAGCATAAACAGGAGTATGGCTTTGCCTATCAGAGAGGTGCTAGTGCATCCTAATTCTGACGAATAGCAAATAATACTTGCATTTGTTCAAATGCATTTAATCTATACTTGAGGTGTAGAACTTCTATACTTGAACATCTTGCTTATCTTTAACAAATCTTGTGGCAAAAAGGTCTGTCCTTGCACTAAAAACTGAGCATCCAAGAGTACAATTATAAATTCTTTAATACAAAACAACTTAAACTAAATGCAGAAAAGATAACACAAACAGACTATTGATTTCATATGTAGTGGAAGAAACTCTCAGAATGGAAACTGAAGTAGTTTCTTTCTATGCTAGCAGCTGGAAATGGAAAGCGAAGTATATATACTATATAAGCAAAGACAAACAAGTATACTTGTACCAATAGAAGGTGATATAATACTGACATTCAATTAACATGCAATCTACATAAACGTAGTGTAAAATCCTTAAGTGTGCTACACATCATAAGAAGACTCCAGTCCATGTAAACCAGATATGTTTCAAGGAGTAAAAGTACCTATGTAGAAGACGCTGATGATCTACACTGGCATCATTCAAGTTTGGAATAAAGGTGTTAATCCGTGGAACATGCTGCAGAGATGTCATATGGAAAGAAAAATCAAAATGAGCTCAATCACATTAAATAGCAACTAGCAAAACTCATGAAGTAACAAAAAGGAACTGAATAAAACAATTCAAACATGGATGAAAAAGAGTAAAAGTACATGCAAGAGAGCTGTTAATGTCCACTAATAAATACTAAATAGTATTTGATATAGCACCTTTCAGATGGATCCAAGAATTCGTATTATAGGCTAAAATCAGCTTTACTTATCTTCTTGATATCCAACAGAGAAAAATACCCACAAGGTACTTTGCAAATACAAAATGTACAAAATGAGAAACAACTAAGCAACATTTTACCGATACATGACATAGAACTCCAGTGTCTTCTCTAAAACATCTCTGCCATGAAGAGGAATCACTCTAAATTGGCTCATTATCATATTTTCACCTATAGCCATGTCAATGTATTGACAAGAATTCCAACAAGTGCATATGAAAAGAAATTTTAGCGTCAAGATGAAAGTTACAAGAAGAAGAATCAGATACTGATTACAGCTATTAAATCTCCCAGATACCAACAAGAGAGAACAAAAGAAGCAATATGTAAGTATCTTACTGGGATGGAAGACAAGTTGGAAAGGCGTCTAGCAATTGCACCATCTAAATTGGCATATTCTTCTGAAAGAACAACTGCAATCATCCTGTCATCATCTGTTGTTTCACTTTTTTGGCTGCTCAGGGATGTTGAGCTAGATGAGGCGCCTTCGTTCTGAACAACATTAGTCATAATGCAGCCTGGGGAACATGTTATGTACGTCTTCATTAAGAAGTGATTGAATGCCCTTTCACATAAAAATAAAAAAGATGTTGCCTTCAAGGAAACAAAACCAATCTAGCACAGAAGTTCTGAAAAGACTTTTATTTCATATTTAACAAACATTTCATAAGAAAGAGTAGCTGCATGTATATCCCTAACAAAATATTCCTAATTCCCAATAAATGCATAACTACTTTGTTCAGAACTCTATAGAAGTTACAATCTCCCACATTGATCACAAATATATTAGTTACTCCATTTGCACCAAGGTTATACAATCTCCCAACAACTTTTGTTCGGGACTCTAGTTAAGTACCTTTTACAATTTTCTGATTATAACCCCTTAAAAAATCAATCTTACCATTTCATCTTTTTCTAATCAGCTCTTTCTTTCACTACCCAACATTAAAATGTGGCCCTATCCTGCATAAATCTTGTACTTAATTCAGTATTCTCTTTTCTTATACTTAGTTCAAAACCCTTCATATTCAGTTATTCACCTTTATAGAGATATATTCTTAATTAAAACTGATCCATCAGAAACGGCACACATGCTTGGAGAAAACACAAATGCTTAGTGTAGTAAAAGAAGCTTCACAAGACTTTCCAATATGCGCGACAAGACCTGGGACTGGGAGATATTTTTCTTTCATTATTTCATTCCCTTAGAATGTGCAATGGAGTTAAACTGATTTGCTCAAGTAGATAGTCAAAGTTGGACCACTACTGCAACCCATGCTCCATGAACACCATTTTAGCAAAGCCTCCGTCTTCAGCCCTCCTTCATGTAATACCAATCAAAATGCTGGTCTATGTATACAACCATTCAAACAAATCCTTATTTTGAGCTGTCCATCATGTATGAGGGCATCAGGTTTCAGCTCCAGTTAAATATCCTTACTAAGATTACCCAATACATAATATTATAACCATGGTTTTCAAAGTGATAATGATATGATTTCCAATCTCAAGACGGGCCACTTGAAATTTGACATATCTTTGAATGAGCATGTGATGACTTTTTTAAGTTTTGTGGCTTAACTCTAGAATGACCATGCCTATGGGACTTTCTGTAAACCAAGATACACAGCATTCCAGCATATAAGGTGGTTGGTTCTATCTACATGGTTTTGAGATTTATCTGCATTTAAATGGATCACATTCTTCTAACCTAGGCTTCAGCTGAGCAAGCATTTATATTTTTGGTCCATGAATCGGGAGGAAGACCTTACAGTTTCTCATTAATTCGCCCAAGCCCGGAATCTTTACTAAGCTAAATGAGGAGGATTCATTTAGTTTCGTTTCCCCAAGTCTCATAATTGGGATTTCGATTAAATTGGATTGTTCCACAGAAGTTCAGCAGTATAGTTGATCAACCTCATTCACCAATAAGGTGCCGACTCTTCAGAGGTAGCTTAACACTTTGCATAAATTTGAGAATCTATTGCTCAACTAGAGTTCTACTACTACCTCCTGGTAAGTAATCATTGGTTTGTCAGCTCGATTCATTAGTTCAATGAAAGGAGTAGCTCATTGTCATCCTAACTTTTCTTCTCCAAGAAGAAAGAAAACTTCAATTCGCTGCTCTGAATCAGATTCGATAAGGCACAAATTGCCAAGAGAGCAATGCAAGTTACTCAGATTCTCGGACTGACAAGGAAACCTTTGTTCAAAATCCTACTTTTAATAGCAAAAACTACGATTCAAAACTATCCATCAGAGATCCGCGAAAGGAGAGGTCGATTACATAGCAAAAGATGATTCCAAGGGGAAGGAAGAGAGACGTACCGTCGACGGATTGTAAATAAGATAGAAGGAAAGGGAATCGCGTGATCGGAATTCAAAGATTGAAGCTTTCCTTCCCTTCTTCCCCCGATGCGACGTGCCTCTCAGAGAGAGATAGGAGAAAGGGAAAGAGGAAGGAAGGGAAGAGAAGGGAAGGAAGGAAGGAAGAAGGAAAGGGAATAAAAATTCAAGAATACATGGAAGATTTCAAAAAGGGGGGATGAATAGAAGAACGTGGATTTAATGGAGAGACGCACGAACCACGAAAGGTAGAAGATAGCGATTCATTAGTTTGACTTAAAATCTTAAAGATGTCACAAAAGAGAGTGTACACGCGGCGTATTATTAATGGTAAGTTAGATCGGCTGTTCGGTCGTGCCACGTGGACGTTTGTTATTTCATGACCGACCCTAGAGAGCTAGCAAATCGTATGCAGCCTAGATTGCAGGAAGTCCCGCTACAGTCAACGATTATTTGGCATCCTCACATGTGTTGGCAGACTACAACTTCGAAGAGTTTGGATGATTTTGTTAACGGTCTGCTTGTAGAGGATCCACTGACTCGGGAATGATTAAAAACGAGTTCATCGGATCTGACTCTCTAACTCAAACAATCAATTAGATAAATACCTTTTCCTCCTACCTCAAATAATATTAGAAAAAAATTATTTAGTGGTTAGATGGTTTAGCTTCATTCAATTGATGGTTTAACAGTGCGGTTAGATTCGAGCTACTAATCCATATCTAGTCTTCGAGCTCATGAATGATAAAAAAAAAAAGACTCTCTAACTCAAGCTACCAACCAAATATCTTTCTTATGATCAAAGAGATTATGAGTTTAACTCTAACTTCAAATAATATTGTGGAGAAAATTGTTTAGTGGTTTTGGCTCGACAGTGCGGTTGGCTTGGAGGAGCTACCGATGGCTTGGAGCAAATCACGATGGCATTTGATTCGAAGTGATTATTCGACAACGCACATGACTTGAAGCTTCGACTAGACAATTTACTATATTAGCTAAACATTTGGTAGAGCATAAGTGCCTCTGTATCTACGGATAGTTGGCTCTTTATCCAATCCATTATCTAGCTTTCGAAATATATATATATCAACTAAAGCCAAATTCAAATTTCAAACTCCATAGGCTTGCTAGAATAGTTTTAAGAACAGGAGCAACTCTCTCTCTCTCTCTCTCTCTCTCTCTCTCTCTTAACATTATTAATGCTCTTCTAGATCTAAATTGCGCTTAGGCCCAAGACAGAAGAAGTGGGCCGGGCCTTGTCCTTTCTGATACCAGCCCCCACACAATAAACATTTGCTTGAAATAATTCGTTTCCAACCTCGATTCAAGTAGTTTCAATCAACTTCTACAATTTAAAAGATAAAATTCTAATAACAATCGAATATGAGATTCCAGAGTTCAAATCTTATTAAAACTATCTCCAATTTTAGAGTTAAATACATTTCACCCCATTCTATTTTTATTTTTTAAACTAAAATCAGTTTACCTCTTAAATTTTATTTTGTTTTGACTAAGTTTTGCAACTACTCATACTATTCTCCCTCCACCTTTAGATGGGCCAAGATCTAACCACCGAAATTTTCTATTCTTAAAACAGGTTTGATACATCAGATATTATGGTCTCCCTCAAAACAAATAGGTTGGTATCTATCTCTTGCCATAAACAAAGCTAATAAATTGTCAACTTTAGTGCCTTTTCACACACAATATGTGTGTATTAAAGCATTTCTTTCGGCCTTAATGCGTTGCATCATCCTTTCTGTAGCATACCTCGAATTCACCGGCCCTCATCCCTCACTTAGTAACAATGAGAAAGGGAGACTTTTAATACGAGGAGATGCAAGTCGTCTGTCACACAAAAAGAAAGAAAATTCTTGCAAACTAAAGCAGCAGTCCACTGGATTAGTGGGTTGTTGGTTAGAACTTCTTTGATGGAGATAGAGATGGTAAAAGATTCATGAGTTGCAGATGTGGCATGATACATTTCAAAGGGTGAACTCGCCAAACATCATTGATTGTTCTCGAGCAATGCATTTAACCCTTTTGACCGATCGATGTCCTTTGTTCGCCATTGATTGTTCCAAGGTTCGCATTTCTATGCTGGTAAAAAGTCTCAAGGCAATTTAATCAAAGGAGTACTATTCAAACATAATATTTCTTATCACTTCAGCATTTTTATCAGGTTTCATTCTCGCATTTCAATGTTAGAGGTCTTTTTCAAAAACTCCCATGCATGCATTGAAAAACAATAAACTTTCTATGATGATGATTCCCAAGCCGTTTTACTACTACTACTACTAATAATAATAGTAATTTAAGGCATTTCATTTGAAGGAATTAAGTGATGAGATATCTACGTTAAGCTGACATAGGAGCACACTATCCATACTCTACAAAGGACCTAATTATGCGTGCTCTATTAGCTAATATTTTAATAACAATCCAAAGTCTTTACTTAGTTTGTGGTAGTTGATATTGACAAAGATATTGTTATCTTTAGATATCGATCCCAGATTACATTCCACTTCCAAACATGAAATTAACACATAACATATGGTCCCTAACTAGCACTCTTCAAGTTGCCATACCTATCCAATATTGCACCTTTGGTGGCATGAAACATTATAAAGTGCTAAAGCAAATTATAAAGATAATTGGTACCTTAAGACAATATTATTGTCTTATAAGTCAGTTGCTGTCTTAGAAAGTGGTAATCTATTGTCATATATCAACACAACACACTCTTTTGGCAACAATTATTGGAGGTATATCATACGTACCTAATCTCTGATTGCTGGCAATGATACCATATGTCATCTCTACTAATTAATGCATGCTTAGATGACCATTATCAATAATTTTGTTAGGTAAGTTTGTATTTCTTTATCCACATCAATTGATCTAAATTATTAAAGAAGATGAAGACAAAGACAACAGCTGAACTCTCATGTGGGCAATAGATAGATCTAAATGTGAAACCTCTTGCATTCATTCACGGTTCACCTCACCTACCAAGTTTCAAACTTAGAAGGAATCCAGTTGATGGATCTCAATCCAGGAGCAGGATTTGGTTAATGTAGGAGATTTGTTCTAACTTGCACGGGTTGACTTTGACGATTATTGTAAGTGGAAGGAACCACGCGGTCATCCACCTGGCGGTCAACATCCTAGTCATTTTTTTTACATACCTTGCCAATTAGTTAGCATTTCTTACGTCACAATCACATCTCTTAATTTCTTTATTACAAACCCCAAAGTCGTAATCTAGCTAGATAGAGGAGTTGAGTTGGTTATTCCTCTTCCATATGACCCAAAAAAAAAAAAAATGAAGTCTCACCAACCAACTTATACTCTTATTACTAAAACCTTGCACATATAATACACGTAAGCTGCATGGTAGACACATATACAACTCCTTCTATAATGTTTGACTATAAATTAAAGAGCCTCAAGCCTCCTAGCCCACGGTTTTAAGCCTACCAATTTAAAATAACAAAAGAAAATGATTCATCTAAATATTTTATTTATATCCATATAATTGACAAATTATGCGTTATGTTATATCTAGATTTTATGTATCGATATGAAAAATAGATGAACATAATTGAACAATTAGTAGCGATGAAAATTAGTATATGTTCCAAAGGATTTGGTTGGAAAATATTTTGCTATGTTTTACAAACATTTGTAGTATATTTGGAGAAATTATAATACATCTCTTTTGCATTATTTGGCTCTCCTCTTTAAAGTTTCGAAAGAGACGAAGATGAAGAAACCTCAAGGAAAGGTGTTGAATTATTTTCTACACATTCTATCTATTTCACACCCTAAAGGGCTTTATTTTAAGAATCATTGAGATGGAAGCATTAATCTAGAAGGTTATTAAAGTAAGAAATCAAATCAGGTAACATAGGCTCGAACGAGAAAGAACTTATTAATATTGGATAAGTCTGCATAAACCCAATATATAATTTCTACATTGATATTAGTAATTGATTGTACCCTTGATAGGCTAGCTTTGGGGATTTTTCTACAATAAAACTCTATGTACTAAGATTTTCATATTTTTGTATTGATATCTAGCTGTAGATTCGTTTCCTAAGTATTTAATTATTTTTTAATTTAGAATAACAATTCTTTATGCTATATATATATATATATATATATATATATATAATAATAAATTCTAGTGTGTGCACCTTATGATAATAAAATATATGCACTCAATTTTATATACTAAATGAAAAAAGGCCTAAATGTATTAAATTACAAAAGCCACACACACACACACACACATATATATATATATAGTCAATTAAGAATGACACGATTCCATGCATTTCTTTAATTATCATGGTTAACTTCTTCTGATTAGAGACAAAAAGCAATGGATATATATATATATACATTATATGGTAATGACTGCCATTAGTTTGATGGGGTCGATAAGTTTAGGATAAAGATGAGGTAGCAAAGGCGAACATCAAGGGGTTTGTCTCCATTGTGAAAGTAGATTAGCTAGCAAAGGAGTGGACTATTTGGTTTAGGAGAAGGACGTACGTGTGGGCATGACATCGTTTTCTTTTGTGTTGTTAGCTGTGGATTGGATAAATTTCCAGGCAGAGTTATTAGATAAGAAGCCAGAACTTGGAGAGGATGTAGAAAAGAGAACATGAATTCGACGCCCATGGTATCAATATTATTCATTTAATTCGATCTCCGTGAGCTAAAAACAGGAGGCCATTAACGATATCGTCGTCGATCGTTTTCCAACTATATGTGTGTGATAATTACGTATATCATATTAATTTACATCAACTTTGCTAATTAAATTAATCTTAAGTTCCTTATACATGTGTACATGTATTTTATATATATATATATATATATCTATATGTTAGCTACCTAATTATTATGTATGATGCCCTTTCAAGAGATGGAAAGAGAAAGAGAAAGAGAAAAAGAGAGAGAGAGAGAGATTCCAATTTCTATAGCATTTGAATTTCGCACGCCACCTTCAATTGATGTAGGTTAGATTTGTGATGGATGGATGACATCGGTGCTATCCTGACTTATTAAGTATAAATTTTATTTATTTTTTAACTCTTGAGGTAGCAAATGCTATTTTATTACTGCCCTTAAGGCTGTCGGCCTTAGTTTTACTAGGATTTAGTTACTTTCATTCTCTCCTTCTAGAATCCGCTCCCTTTTCCCTCTTTTCTTTTGACTACTTTCTTTGTTCTGCTTTCTATTTTCTCAACTCTTTTTTCTTTGTTTGTGAGAACTTTCTTTCCTTTCTTATTATTGTTCTCACCTTTCCCCTTTCCTCCTCCTCTCCCTTCTTACTGTCCGGCCTATCTCTTTTGCTCCATCGACTCCCATTTGCGCTCCTAGGCTCTCCATTCTCATCCTTCTCCTCGTCTTCCTCATCTCCAGTGGATCACACAGCATCTCTGCCTTCGCTCATTTGCCTTTATGTCGCTGCTGGCTATGTCGTCTCATTCATCTTGCCTCGATTGTTGTCATTCTGCTTTTCATTGTTGCTACCTTTATTACAGCAGTCTCTGTTGAATATTGTTTATTATAGGTTATTTTTTAATGATGCGTTTCATGAACTGCCCTAATTTTCAAGGATCTTGACAAAGCCATTGGAAGCCTAGTGTTGTGGCATGTTTGTATTTACTTTTATTTATCTTCACTCTCTAATCTTATAATATGTTGTGCTGTCTATCTTCACCAAGTTGTAAGTCTTGTTTAGGGGTGTAAACAAGCCGAGCTTGATCGAGCCTGGCTCTAATCAAGCTTGGATTAAAATTAATTTTGAGCCTGTCTTTGTGATCAAGCTTGAATTGAAATACTTTCGATTCGAGCCAATTTCGAACTTAAACGAGCTGCTCAATTAGCAATTTCAAGTCTTATCAATTTTAAACCATTTTTGAGCCTCAGCAAGCTTGAATTAATTTAGGCTTGAATAAGCTTGAAATAAAACCTAATTCAACTATAAAGATATAAATATTACCAAATATAAATTACAAGCAATAAAGATAAACGGGTTAGAAAACTACAAGTAACTAAAATATAAATTACAAGTAACAAAGATAATTGTGTCAAAAAACTACAAGCAACTAAAATATATATTACAAACAATAAAAATAATTCTATCAGAAAATAATAGCTAAAATTCTAATGGATGAAAGGGTTTTGATATGATAGTTCATATTAGTTTGATATTACTCATATTATATATATATATTCAAGCCTTATCGAGCCGGCTCGGGATCAAGCTTGGCTTGAATTTAATTTCAAGCCTAGCTTTAATGATTAAGCTCGACTTAGCTTATTTTAGAGCCGAGCTCGAGCTCGAGCTGGCTCGATTATTTTGACAGCCCTAGTCTTGTTTAACTTACTCACATTAATACAATATTCTTTTATATATTAGGCTCGTAATTTTCTAGTTGAAATCTTGCCAATACGCTTTTTGTCAAAAAATAAATAAATAGATTAGCATATGCTTATCATCAATAATTCAAGGAGTACATTTAAATGATTTCCTTATGATCTTAATTATATTTAAATTTAACTTTAGTTTTCATCTCTTTGGAGGAAAGTGTTCTAAATATTTAATAGAGATAATTTCACTTAGATGGTTAAACCCCCCTAAACTACCAGACTCATTTTCAATACACTGTCTAAATTTTATAGTGTATATGAAAATGGACAATGATTTGAAAATGATCTTAAGTGCTTAGAATTATCCCATATTCAATATATATATATATATATATATATATATATATATGTCCACTCGCCAATATGTTTTCAATATTTACATTGCGCAAATGTCATGCTCACGTACATCCACCAATATCTTATGTATATATATATATTATTCCTCGCTAATAGGCTCCTAGGGTATTGTTCCTAACTATTAAGCGGCCAATCATTTATGAAGTAATAACTTCCTTAATTTAAAATTTTATAAACTTCTGTGAAGAATAAAGTTAGACGTTCTTTATTCTTTGTTATAGATTATTTACACTAGAAAAAGTTACATGTCAACTGATTTTCAATTGAGCGGCTAATATTTCATCAATTATGCATGGAATTCCTCCAACCAGAGCTGCAGATGATCAGGTGTGCGGTGACTAAATTCGACTTAGACTACTCTAAAAAAAATTTATTTGGATTTATAACCAGGAGGTCATGAGATCGACTTCAACTCTAAATAAACTTCTCTGAAGAAGTAGCTCAGCAATACGATAGCTCAGTATGACTTAAAGTCTAAGCTAAGTTACTTATTATTTTTATTTAATTCACGTCTAGTCTTTAAGCTCAACAATTTTTTAAAAAAAATTTGTTGGACTTCTTAAAAAAAGAAGAAAAAAGAAGAAAAAAAAAGACAGTTGGACTTCTCAAAACAAGGTAGGCGTTTGGTCCGTGGTCGTGCAAAAACCTGGTTCGGATTTAGATTAAGTATGTTCCTATCATTTGACTTTGAGGCTAATAGTCTTTGACTTTCGCTTAATTGTGAGTTCTCAGTTATTTTATTAATAGAAGCTTCGCAACTGGAGTCTAGTTTATTTTTCCACATTGCCTAATTCCAAAAGATTTAAACTAGTTCTTCACCTACCTTTTGATTTCTGTCTCTTTTACTCTGATAGCTCACAAGGAAAACTCCTAATCTTGATTAACTAGCATGCAAAATTATAATATTATATTGAAAATAATAATATAAAAGATGATTGAGAGCACCTATGTATTTCTCTACGCGTTATGCAAACTTTCTTCCACCTTAATTTGCATAGAAACTTGGAAAAAAAGAAAGAAAATGTTGAATAGTATGGTTGACATCTTGCTAGAAGTCATTATCTGAAACTAGAAATGTGTCGATTTGGTATTCCTCTGCGTCGGTCGTAGCTTTGTTAGAGTTTAGTATAGGTCTCTTTTCCTCTATCTCAGATAATTTTTTCTTACTTCTATTGTCGGTGCGAAACCTTTTCCCTTTTCCCTAAACTAGAAATGTGCGAAACCTTCTTTTGCTTATTTCTCGCCCCTTTTCCTTAATCTCTTCTTTCTAAACTTCTCTCTCTTCTCCTCTTTCTTTCCTCTTTTCATTATCAGCTCATTTGTCTCGCTCTTGTCAGCGGTGTCCTCTTTCTCATCATCATTGTTTCACCTCTTATTGTCATCATTCTTATTCTCAACATCACTGAGCTCTCCTTGTTAGATAGCTGCAACTCCTTTTTTATCGTCATCGTTTGTTTTCTATCTCGTCATTGTCGCTCCTCCCTAGCTGTTAGCGTCTCCCTACTCACCATGGTCGACCTCTCTCTTCTTGGCAACTGCAACCCTTTCTCTCTCACCATAGTCCACTCTCATACTTCCCTCCTCCACTTTCCATCGTTCTCTTTCTGTGTTTTTCTTCTTTTTTTTTGCTATTGAAGCACATTGCCAGCCGTCATTGTTTGTTGCCTCCCTTCTTGCTATTGTCCGCCCGTCAAGAATTTTCCCAACTAGCCGTCTTGTCATTGTCTATGAATGCTCCCTCATCACCGTTGAGTGTAGCTATCCCTCTCTTGGCAGCAACAATTGATGGTGTGAGATCTTTTATTTTTGACTCATCGATTAGTCTATTCTTTTATAGTAGTATGTCATCGTTTTGTTGATTGGAGATTATTTTTTAGTCTTTATAGATCAAAGAGTTGTGTACCTATAATTATCGAATCACGATAGAGCCACAAGTTAATCTTAAGTCATTTATATCTCGGTATCTACAAGAGCTAACAATTTGTTCATAATGTACTTTGCTAGCATCCTAGGGCTTGATATCTTATTTTTGTATGTCATAGTATTTACTCGTGTAATAAGTAGAGAACTTGCGTTGATGAGCCGCCGCTCTGTCTGCCCCCTCTTTGCACAAACCATTCAACGGTGGCTAAAAGACTTTTACTCATAAAAAGAAAAAAAAAAGAAAAGAAAAGAAAATGTCGTTATATATGATGCCTTATGTGGGTAATGGGGTTTGTAAGGATGAAATTAAAACTTTTTACACGGTTTGGATGTTTCCATAGAAAGCTTACGTGGGAACTATATGTGCTTTTCCCGTCTATTCCCTCTTTTTGACGCATAGAATGAATGGAGACGCTTTGCTGTCATCCAAAACAAATAGTACAGTAAATAATTAATCTTCCCCACGAGAAGCACGCATGTTTTATGTTTATTGAGAACATTAAGGGTGTTTTTGCATAAATAAGTAAGCAAACGCGCTGCTACTAGCTAGTTGGTGTATTCTTTACCGTTACCGTTACCGTTACCATTACTTGTGGGTGCCGGTTACCGCCGAGCCGAGCCGAGCCGAGCCGAGCATTTTATCTCATTCAAATCTCATCCGGGTCAGGAAGTAGGAACACGCTCACGGCTGGCTGGTTCACACCCACTCCAAAAAATTCATTCCTTCTCGATCTCTCGGTCAAAGTTGTCCATCTCATTTCATCTGCTCTCCACCCAGACCCCCCCTCCTTCCTCCTCTACGGCACCTACTCCCCTCCCTTTCCTCCTCTCTTCTTTGGCTTTTTGTCACCACAAAGAACGAACACTAGTCCCTAATAACTACTTAATTCCCCCGCCTATATAAATATAAGACACCATAACCAACGACCTCATCGTCCAAATTCAAGACACACGAATCGCGAAACAAGAGATAAAGAGGAGAAAGAGAGAAATAAAGTAGAGAACGAGAGAGAGAGAGAGAGAGAGAGAGAGAGAGAGAGAGAGAGAGGAGACTTAGTTGACGAGAGATGAAGGCCGAGAGTATCGAGCAAGCCGATATCGCGGAAGTGGAAAGCTCCGACGGTGACCGCATCCCCAACAGCGGGCCCCTTGCGAAGCGCGGCGGGAGGAAGAGCGCCCGGTTCAACATGTCGTCCGCTAGCGCGTCGCCGTCCGCGGCGGCGACGGACGACGACGAGGCCTACGTGGAGATCACCCTAGACGTGCGCGATGACTCCGTTGCTGTCCACAGCGTGAAGCCCGGGGGGGAGGAGGACCCCGAGGTGCTCCTCCTCGCCCGGACGCTGGAGAAACGATCGGCTTCGCTTCTCCGCAGCGCGTCGACACGGATCCGGCAGGTCTCGCAGGAGCTCCGCCGCCTCGCCTCCTTCTCCAAGCGTTCTGGCCTGATTGATCGGTCAAAGTCGGGGGCCGCGCACGCCCTCAAGGGACTCAAGTTCATCAGCAAGACTGACGGCGCCGCAGGGTGGCCGGCGGTCGAGAAGCGGTTCGACGAGCTCGCTGTCGATGGGGCTCTCAATCGCTCCCGATTCGCCCAGTGCATAGGTGAGTGATCGCCGACGCCGATCTTAAATTTTGGTATCTAATTAATTTCTCGAAATTGAATGAGCGACTGTGTTGAGATTTTCGTCTAATTTTGTGCGAAATTTGGGCAGGGATGAAGGGATCGAACGAGTTCGCAGGCGAGCTGTTTGATGCGTTGGCGAGGAGGAGAAATATAACCTCCGACTCAATCACCAAGGAGGAGCTGAGGGAGTTCTGGGATCAGATATCTGATCAGAGCTTTGACTGCAGGCTTCAGACCTTCTTCGACATGTAAAATTATTTCTCTGGGATTCCTATTTTTTGTTTTTCTCTCTCTTTTAGATTACTGAGTTGCTGATAATTATAGTAATCATACAGGGTGGACAAGAACGCTGATGGGAGAGTAACCGAAGAAGAGGTGAAAGAGGTATAATAATTAATTCGCACTAATTTTGCAAATGTTTGCTTCACGAGCTCGTCAATTTTAAGTTGACTAACACGATTTAATGTTTAATTAACGAACCCAGATTATCTCCATGAGTGCCTCTGCCAACAAGCTGTCCAATATCCAGGAGCAAGCAGAAGAGTACGCCCGCCTCATCATGGAAGAATTAGACCCCAATGGCCTCGGCTACATCGAGGTAAATTAATTTATAATACCATCAATTTTCTCAATTCTTACCTGCAATTTTGGTAATATAAATGTTTGGCTTACATCCTAATTGTTTCAGATATACAACTTGGAGATGCTTCTGATTCAAGCTCCGAACCAGTCGGCTCGAATCGGGACGACGAACAGCAGGAACCTGAGCCAGATGCTGAGCCAGAACCTACGGCCAACCTTGGAGCCCAACCCGATCAAACGGTGGTACCAACAAGCCAAGTACTTCCTCGAGGACCACTGGAAGAGGGTGTGGGTGATGGCCTTATGGCTCAGCATCTGCGCCGCCCTCTTCACCTTCAAGTTCATCCAGTACAGGAGGCGCGCGGTGTACCACGTCATGGGCTACTGCGTCTGCGTCGCCAAGGGCGGAGCCGAGACCCTCAAGTTCAACATGGCCCTCATCCTCTTACCCGTGTGTCGCAACACCATCACCTGGATCCGAAACAAGACCAAACTCGGCCACATGGTTCCCTTCGACGACAATCTCAACTTCCACAAGGTTGGTAGTACTCCATTTATTGTTTGACCAATTCTCTCAATAAATATGCCCAGTTTCCTTTAGTTTAATTATCCGAACAGATATCAATAATTAAATGTCATAATTCAGCAAAGGTCAGCAGTGGTTACCGTTCCTATTTAACGAAATTGTGGTTTGTGTAGGTGATTGCGGTAGGCATTGCCATCGGAGTTGGGCTGCATGCTATCTCTCACTTGACCTGCGACTTTCCACGACTTTTGCACGCGAGCGACCAAGCCTACGTGCCTATGGAGCCTTTCTTTGGGCACACCCGACCCAACAACTACTGGTGGTTCGTCAAAGGCACGGAGGGTTGGACCGGGGTCGTTATGGTGGTGCTCATGGCCATTGCGTTCACATTAGCCACCCCTTGGTTCAGGAGAGGCCGGCTCAATCTTCCCAAACCCCTAAACCGCCTCACTGGGTTCAACGCCTTCTGGTACTCTCACCACCTCTTCGTCATCGTCTACATCCTCCTCGTCATCCACGGCAACTTCCTCTATCTCACCCATACGTGGTACAAGAAATCGGTACGTACGCCAACTACATACAATTTGATTTTATCATTTAATAAATAAATAAGTATGCTTAATTGAAAAAGTACTAACTAATTAGTCTTTTTCTTTTCTTTTTTTTTTTTTTTTTTTTTTTGCTGCCAGACTTGGATGTATCTAGCTATTCCGGTGATCCTATACGCGAGTGAACGGCTGCTGAGGGCTTTGAGGTCGACCGTGCGTCCGGTTAAGATATTAAAGGTCGCCGTCTATCCTGGAAACGTGTTATCCCTGCACGTTTCAAAGCCGCAGGGATTCAAGTACCGGAGTGGACAATACATCTTTGTCAACTGCGCTGCCGTTTCTCCCTTCCAGTGGTAATTAAGCTTAATAAATTACTAACAAAGTTTGATTTTTTGTTTTCAATGGACGTCGAGCTTATCTTAAGTACAAATGGCTGTTTCCTTTATATTTCGACAAATTACAGGCATCCTTTCTCCATCACATCGGCTCCACAGGACGACTACGTAAGCGTTCACATCCGCACAGTGGGCGACTGGACCCGACAGCTCAAATTAGTCTTCTCCAAGGTAGTAAATTAACTAGTCTTCTATTCTTGAATGATTACTTAGCACATAGTTCGTAAGTCTAATCATCCCTGACAAACAAATATAATTCCGGATTTGGTTGTGATTAGGTGTGCCAGCCTTCAACCGCGGGAAAGAGCGGGCTTCTGCGAGCCGATTATGATCAGGAAGACAACAACAGTTCGAGCCCAAAGTAAGTTGGCGAATATATATCTCTCTACTATTAGCTGTCGGATATTCTTTACGAGAAGATCTCTATCATTTGTGATGGGTTAGTTTGAGAATTCAACAAAAAATTTCACTTTCCAATTCCTAAATTGCCCTTATTGCTGTCAGAGAAAGCCCGTGTTGTTTTTCGAAACCGATTCCAAGCGAGGGGATACGGGCGCATATGTCAAACATGATGGCCACCTCTCTGACAAAATAATTAGATCCAGACGAAATTGCCCCATTCTTTTGTTTCCTTCCAATTCAATGCGATCCATCGTTCTATATTTTCCTTTCCTGATTAAACAATTTCTTTACTTCAATCCAACCACTTGATAAAAGTTCTTTTGTTTGGACATGGATTCCTCTTTCCGTGTGATCTGCACTCTACTCAATGCTACTCGATCATGTTAACTAGAAGATATGTCCGTATTGTTATCCACAATCGACTATTTATTTATTTATTTATTTATTTATTTTTGAGTAGAAAATTAATTAGTTAATTAACTAGGCAACTGTATTAATTTCATCATATAACTTGGACACAATTCTCGTGTGATGCAGCTTCCCACGTGTCCTAATCGATGGGCCCTACGGCGCCCCAGCGCAGGACTACAAGAAATACGACGTGGTCCTCCTCGTCGGTCTCGGCATCGGAGCCACCCCGTTCATCTCCATCCTCAAGGACATCATGAACAACATCAAGCAGCTCGAATCCCAATTCGACATCGAGTCCGAAACCAACGCCGGTAATGCTAGCAGCAGCAAGAGTAGCTCGTCGTTCAGGACTCGACGTGCCTACTTCTACTGGATGACACGTGAGCAGGGCAACTTCGAGTGGTTCCGTGGGGTGATGAACGAGGTGGCGGAGACGGATAAGAAGGGCGTGATCGAGCTCCACAATTACTGCACCAGCGTCTACGAGGAAGGCGACGCTCGATCCGCACTAATTGCCATGCTGCAATCTCTCAACCACGCCAAGCACGGGGTCGACGTGGTCTCCGGCACGCGGGTCAAGACCCACTTCGCCCGACCGAATTGGCGCAACGTCTTCAAGCGCATCGCCCTCAACCACCGCGACCAACGTATCGGTACGTGTACTCATTCATACTTCATCTCACCTACTCTGCTCCAAAATAATATTTTCTAAAATTAATTTTATTATCAGACCTCGTATAACCACAAGGGTGATTTGGGTCTAAGTTTAGAATTAATCTACAAAAGGAGCATTAATTGAGTGTAGAAAAATATCTCTAGATTCGTTCAATTGGTAGCCACTATATCGACATAATTGTCATTTAGCATATCACTATCTTTGAAATTTTGACTAGTTACGTGTTTCAAAAAAAGAATAAGTCTACTATAAATTATCGCTTTACGCAGCTGTAACGCTGTCAAAAGTTCTGTGGTTCCATTTAAACAATAGTTGGTATCGACCAGAATGACGTGCTTTATCTTCTAACCAAATTAGACGTGAAGAAATGGTCTCCAACCCTTGTGACTTTTTAGCTATCCTTTTGTTTTTGGGAGATAACCGACTTCCAATCATGAAAATAATATCACATTGATATGCTGCACTATAGTTTAAGAGTTGATAGATACAACCCATTTGCCTGATACATTACGCAGTAGACTTGGAAATATTGCATCTAGTCATCAACTACTATATATACATATATATGGTCATTAATATTTTTGGAACGTCATCCTTAATTAACCCCTACATTTGTCCTGACTGCAGGCGTATTCTACTGTGGAGCTCCACATCCGACGAAGGAGCTGCGCCAACTTTCCCTTGATTTCTCGCGGAAGACATCCACCAAGTTCGAATTCCACAAGGAGAATTTCTAACTCCAAAGCCAATTTACATCGCCAATAGCGTATCTCCCCTTCACTTTGTACATCTATCACCTTCCCCTAGTTGATCTTAAGGTAATTAATTGGTGTGTGATGCCATAGAAATATAGTTACCAAATCATCAATATTGCTTACGAGCTACTTGAGCCAACTACCCTAGAAGACTTCCTTGTCTTGAACGTCCAGAACAAACGCGTTCATTTGGTCAAGGCAAAGAACTTTTGATCATTCAAGGGGTGGTTAAGAGAAATAGTAGTATTACTAGTCCATCACTACCTCAAAAGTCAAAGGCTAACATAGGATTTTGGAGTATGTTACTAGCCACGCCAGGATAAGTGTTTCTTATGTATGTTTCTTTGATTTTTTTTTTGTCCTTATTTTTTCTAAACTATTAGTGATGGTGATTCGTGTGTGAGATAGCAATAGAGATAGAAGTACACTGTATCTCCTCCATTATGAATAAATGTACATGGCTGCAAGGCTGTCTATAGTTCCCTATGTAATAATGATGTATATGCATGGTATAGTTTCTCTGCATAGATATGTTAGTGGACAAATGCTAATTATTTTATCTATGTAATAATGATGTATATGCATGGTATAGTTTCTCTACATAGATATGTTAGTGGACAGATGGTAATTATTCTACTTCTCATAATACCGAAGTCAAAATGCAGAGAATTTACACAAAAGAAAATTAAAAAAAAGGTTCAGAGAAGGGCATGACTCCAAGTTTGATTAGTAGTCGCATGGTACTGTAGTAATAAGCAATATATACCAACTTGTTCATGCAGTTTTCGTACTAGTCATATTGTTGATGTCTACGATCCCCAAATGACAAAGATAAAGAGTGTAACGTATAGATGATGGATGTTTGCTAGATTATATTTTTCTTCTCTAGTAAATCCTAGTCATTAATCTATAACATTTTGAAAGATACTTTTACAAAGACACAAAGGCATCATCCTGCAAAGAAATTAAGCATCACAGATGCATACTATTCACTATGTAATCAGAAAGACAAAGTGCGTACTATACCCACTATGTAATCGGAAAAAGAGAGGTCTCTATTGAAAATTGATTGGATTTGGAGTGAAGACATAGACTTACGACTATAATTGAATATTTAATACGCCGTCCTGATCGCTTGTGAATCTAGAAAGCGTTTCTGTTAGCATATGACATATCAGCCCTGCAGCGGGGAAGAAAAGGATAGTGAACCTAACAATGTCACCTAAACATCAACCCAACTTGCAAACCAATCAATCACCATTAGAACAAATAATAATAATAATAATAATAATAAAATTCAAGGTCATAAAACCAACAATCAGGTGGGCCATTACTGCTATTGTATAACAATCAAAATGCGTTAGGAATAAAGCACCAGTTAAAAAGCAAGCATCTTAGGTAGGGAGTGATCGAACCACAAGTGCTCTTTCACCAGAATCAGTCACTAAGGTACTCTAATCTCACATAATATAGTAAACTATGCCTATGCTTCAAGTCTATCCAAGAAAAGTTATCCAATCTAGTCTTCGTGTTTGAACAACTGTGTATAGCTTTCAATCAGATTGATCACATAGAGCACGCCGACTAAACGGGTAGTATATCTTTTCACTCTTAGTGGCTGCAATGCCAGAGCACCTATATTGCTCTATAAAAACAGTATAAACCTGCCACTTTAAATGCCAATCTTTCCATGCAACTGATTCAAAATCTTTCACCTTCCTATTAGCTTCTGCAAGAGATTAGAGGCAAACATAAAAAGTCAACTAAGGAAGGTATGGTTTTATGTAAAATCCTACAATAATACTTCTTAGCTTATAAGCAGCAAGAGTTGTTTACTAATGAGGGTGTATCCAGGCTTGGCAGAGTCCAGCCAAGGTTTAAGTCTGGCCTGACACCCCTGAACTCAGGCCCAACCCAGATGGTTAGGCCTAGCCCAAAAGCCTGACCAGGTCAGGAGTTGCTCTGCTTATGCTGCAGTTCACTTCACTTCAATAGGCCAAAGAAGTGGATTTGAATTATACTGGATGGGCAAAAGACCAGAACATATTCACCATAGGGGATGTCCTAACAATTAAATAGTGTTACAAGGCTGCTGCTGTAAATAGATTCATAAAGAATGCTGCTGTATATGACTAGAACAAACTTATCACCTATGTTTACTTAAGTCTGAAACCAGATACATATCATCAATAGCGGAATTAATATTTTAGGGACTTCAAGAAACTAAGGATGATCCAGGCACATCAGACTCATTCTACTGCAATTACAGGTATTCTGAAGTAAAATACATTTTACATACCTCTACCTTCTGAGGAACCAGACAACTCCAAAGACACCATGCCATTTCTTCTCTACATCCATATCATTGATATCAAGCTTGAATTGAAGAAAAACAGCACAAAGTCCTTGAACAATTCTTTTTATTCAAACAAGAATCCGCTACCATCAGATGGTTGAGATCTGAACATTAACTTATTGGCATAGATTACTTTTCCATATAAACCACCATGTAGGTCCATCTATCACTATGATAATTAGATCTGTCATAGCAAACATAATTTTGTCCAACCAACCGATAAAAATAGCAAATATTAAATAATCAGGCAGCAGGAATAGTATTCATGTCCGGGAAAAAGGAGTTTCTTTTCAACAAATTCAAAAGGATTATACAACTTAGCATCAGTTGTCCATGCAGCATGAATGTAGGCAGGCAAAACCAAGAGAAGATCGAGTCTAAAGCTACAGTTAGTGCAACACCAGATAATGTTGAGCTCAATAGGAACATGTCTAAAACAAAGTCTTGGAGAAAATTGTATTCAATTCATTTAAAATGGTGAACAACCAAGATCCGATAACCAATGCTGAAACAGATTTAGGGATCTATATCAACAAGAAAAATTCTCCACTAGAAAAACAAGGAGTCTGCAGCTGAATTCTTAGATCACTGACGTGTTCTTTTTGATCCTAGAAATTGCTTCCTTACAGTTTAGCATAAGAGATCCATGTCATTTGCTTAACAAATAAAGCCAAGGTTCAACTGACATTTGCTTTATCACTTGAAAATTCCAGACTGTTTGTCACTCATATGGAAACCAAGTCAAATAAACAATGCACTAGAACAGGGAATCTATGCAACCATGATAAGTTTGCACAAGATGCTTCCTTGAAAAGTTCACTACCTACATCACTTTTGAGATTAGATGCCTCAGCACCGACAAGATTCTTGTTCCATTCCAGGTTCATACTCCACTGCTAGGAGTTGCAGGCAATGCAATTCTCCACTGCCACCACTATTAAGGAAATAGGAAAACAAGGAGACTGCAGATGAATTCTTAGATCACTGATATGTTCCTTTTGATCCTAGAAATTTCTTCCTTCAGGATTAATATAAGAGAGCTATGTCATTTGCTTACAAACCAAACCAAAGCTCAAGTGACATTTGCTTTGTCACTCAAAAAAATCAGAGTGGTGGTTCAGTCATTTGGAAGCCAAGTCAAATAAACAATGCATGGGAACAGGGAATCTATACCCCGAGATAAGTGTGCACAAGATGCTTCCTTAAAAAGTTCATTACCTACATCATTTTTGTGATTAGATGCCTCAGCACTGACTAGATTCTTGTTCCAATCTAAGTTAATAGTCCACCGCTAGGAGTTGCAGGCAATGCAAATCTCTATAGAGTATAAGTACTGAATTTCTCAAATCTATATTTTTCAATCTATAGCTGATTATGAATTTTTTATCATAAATGGGAGGAAAATGCTAAGATATTTGAGGACACAAGCAGAACAAATATAGGTTAAGGTGTTAATTTTGTTACTTAGAGGTATACAAAAGATACTGGACTAGAGGCATTAATCTCATCTCCTTCATAAACGTCGCAGGTATAGAAAAATTGACTTATATATAAAATTTGCATACTCAACAATAAAAATTCAATTAGTTATAACAATCCATTGGAGAGTTTACGTCTTTTAACAAGCACTAAAACTCAACATGGAGAATACTAATGTTCAAACAAAATGCATACATATATTCCAATTAAATAGGAACTAAGATTGTGAAACGCTCAATAATCAAACGAAATTGGAGTTAAAAATGTCACCTTTATTTGGAGTTCCTCTCAAGGCCCATCCTCCACCTGCGGCGATGGGGTCGTCGCCTTCGACTCCTCCGGATCAGTCAAAATCTCCGACACGAACTTGATCAGAGAGCACAACCCACCCAAGAAGTTATGATCGATGACCCCATCCCCTTCCAACACATGCGCGAAGTCTACCATCTTAACCCTCGCTTTGACCCCATCCGCCCTCTTCTCGTACACCACCAACACCGACGACGAGTAGAAGTGGAACAACGTCTGGTCCTCGAACCACGCCTTCAGCTCCATCAACTGGGCCAGGACCCCCTCCGATCCACCATACACCTCCGTCGCCAGCGCGCAATCTGGACTCGGGACCGAACCCGAATTGTTCGTCGACACGAACCGCCGCAGAGCCCGCCTCACGTCCGTCGTCGTGAACCGCTTGATCTCGTCCCGTTCGGGCTTCCAGATGACAGATCCTGGTCCGCTGATCTGGACGCCGGAGACCCGAAACCCGAGGGTGAGGCTGGTCGATTCGCGATCCTTATCGAGGCACTTGCGGAGGTAGTCATCATCAGCTTGAGGGTACCAAGTGCGGGATCCGATCTTGACGTCGATAATGGAGGGGGACTTGAAATCGGCGACGAGGTCTTCAAGGACGAGGTGGGGGTGGAGGTCGGAGGGGGCAGCGGAATGGGGGAGGAGTTGAGTGCCGTGAAAGGAGGGGAAGAAGGACGAGCGGATACGGTGGGGCACGCCGGGGTGGGAAAAGAAGGAGGAGTAGAAGGCGAGCTCGTTCTCCCCGCGGGAGTTTGATTGGAGGGGCTTGTAGAAGAGACCCGACCCGTCGATAAGTGGGCCAAGATTTCCCTCGCTAACGTAATGCCCCGCTACCTGGTGCTCCGGCGGTCGGAGCATCGCCGCGAAATGGGTGAGGCCTAACGCTAGGCAGAGGAGGGTTTGAGGAGGCCAGTGATCGAGGAACTTCTTTTTCGATATGAGAATCCGTTAACAAGGGTAGGGCCCAAACACGACTATTATCGGACTCGGGCTGCCCAATCTACCCTTGGATCCGAACCGATATGCGTCCTTGAGCCTAAATTAATGGATTGAGTTTGAATTTTATAATTTCATTTTGATTCTATTTTGGCCTCGATCTCAAATTTCGAGTCCAAGCCAAATAATTAAGTATGAACCGTTTATCAAGCTCGAACTAAGTTTGAATCGAATCAAACTTGGTGTGAATCACCATCCAGACTAACCCACTGACCCACCTTTCCCTTTCTCCACTTCTTCGACCGGCTCGGGTGAAGAGGGAGGGGTGTAGTAGCTTCCTGAATCAAAATTATCTTCGTGTATCCATCCCGTACACCGCGACCGACACGGATCCCGTACGCCGCGGCGCCATGTGTCGCGGAGGTCTGCGACGTGTACTCTTCCTCTCTTTCCTCCTATTCCTCTCCCTCCCCACTGCCCTCCTAGTCGTGGCCTCGCCTCCAACCGCAGGAACTCTCTCCAAAATGGTACGAGATCTCTCTGTCTCTCTCTCTTTCTCTACCTTCAAATCTTAATACTTGCTTCCTTTTTAAGCCCAAGATTAACATTTATCTATCTATCAATGTACCATGGTTGACGAAGCTAGATGTATGAAACTCAAGCTCAAGCCTTTTTGAGTTTAGTGCGGAGTCCGGTTGACCTTTTTTTTGTGGCATTTTCTTGATTAATTATCTGAATTATCTTGTAAGAAAACAAACATGCACATGGAAATCACAGGCTAATTCGTCAAAAGTTGCACGGTTATCTTTGTTGCATAAAGCCCATGGCTATTCTTATGTCCGTGTTTCCGGATACCATAAGATATGGAAGGTTGGGAAATAGTATACTCCATTCATTTGTTCCCTAATTTCCTTCAGCGTGGACTTGTCCTTACTTGTTCTTCTTTTCAGGTCAAAAAGGAGGCCCTTTCAGATAAAGATACCATCAGTAAAGAGGTCAGCGCAGAGCCAGACTTGAAGGATGCAATGAAGTATTTTGATGCCAATTTTTTCAATAATTCCAAGGTAGTAATAAAATTTCTCAATTGCAGAATAATTTGCTCATCCTTCCTTTACTTCTTGATAAGTTTAAGTTGCCTTCTTCTGCTTCTTTTAGTTACAAGAAATGGAAAAGGGTGCACAAGAATTTAACATACCTGCCTATAGTGTGAATCGTAAGTTGGTTGCTTCCGTAGATGGAGGATTGCATCATCCGTCAGTTCTAGTATTCAATTCATCATGGAATGGCAATGAAGCTGCACTCCTTGATAAGAAATTTGATTACCCTCATCTCTCTGGAGTCCGGAGACCAAGTAAGGATGATGATATCGCCTTTATGACCGTAAGGAATTCTGATGCCATACAATTACTACATGTAAAGATTGCAGCTTCTTGTTCTCATAGTTAAATCAATAATTTTCCAGATTCTCGAACTTGGAGAACTCATCAGGACCAAGCAGATTACTTCTCATGAACTTACTGACATATTCATCCACAGATTAAAGAGGTGGGGGGGGCGGACGATTTCACCTATTTTGCATCTTGCATATCTTTAATTCGTAGCCAGATTAAAATTAGAATTCTTACACTGATGAGGTAAATCTGGAATTCATTAGGTACAATCATGTCCTTGAAGCTGTTATTTCTTTTACTGAAGATTTAGCATACAGGCAAGCAACAGAGGCAGATGAGTTGCTGTCACAAGGAAAATATTTGGGTAATTTCAGTTCCCTGAGTGATTATGTTTTCAAGGGCAAATTTTCCAGTCCTGAGTGATTCGTGTTCTTTTTTGCTTCTTTAGACAGACATGTTGGTATCAGCATTCCAGTAAAGCTGAAAATGTCTCAAAATGTACAATTGATTAGTAAGTTTTTGCATTAGGAATAAGTTGGATAAGAACATACACCTGTTTAACTGGTTAGTGCTAGGATAGATCCAGATAATGTTTCTCTGAAGTTCCAATATTCTGTCCAATTGGGGTCTCTATCTCAATGTAAGTTACAGGAGAACAAGTAATGACTAGTTACAGAGGAATTTTAGCCTCTTCCTTATTTCATGACTATGTGTATGAATAGCCATATATCCAACTATATATGTCATACAGAGGAAAAAATTTACCGTCAACATTATGAATAGTCATACTCATACAGGGGAAACTTGATAGACAACATAAAAATTTCAAGTGTTTGGTCATTGCTAATTCAACTTCTGTTTATGCCATTTTAATAGTCATATATCCAACTATCTATGTCATAAGAGTTTGAGATTTAATGTATTTGGTTGGTTTCAGATCCATTTGTTCGAACAACTATAATTAGGAAACATACATGACCTTAATATCTTTATCTGAACTATAGGTCCTCTTCATGGTATACCTTATGGTTTGAAAGATATAATAGCAGTGCCCCACTATAAGACCACATGGGGTTCAAAGATATTCAAGGATCAAATTCTTAACGTAGAAGCTTGGGTTTATAAAAGGTACTTCATGCACTCAGCATATATCTCTCAAATGTTTCCAAGCTATGTTTCTAATCGCTGTATTAGCTAGGCTGAAATCCTCAGGGGCTGTCCTTGTGGCGAAGCTTGTTTCAGGATCACTAGCTTATGATGATATTTGGTTTGGCGGAAGAACTCGGAACCCTTGGAATATTGCCGAATTCTCCACTGGTTCATCCGCTGGACCAGCAGCCAGCACTTCTGCAGGTCCTTCTTATAACTAACTCGATGAATATTTCAGAACAAGATCTCTTGTTAATCGTTAGAAGAATCACAAGATCTATATAGAAGAAAACAATTTATTTTGAGAACATTCTTTTACTTGCAATAGGCTTGGTTCCATTCGCAATTGGCTCAGAAACGGCAGGGTCTTTGACATACCCTGCTTCTCGTTGTGGAGTAACTTGCTTGCGCCCTACCTTTGGGACTGTCGGGCGAAGTGGTGTCATGAGCATATCTGAGAGTTTGGTAGTAGCTCACCTGTCAATGCTAGGAGGTCTCAGTGTATTTATTAGTTTTCATTTAAGATACTGGAGCTAACATGGAAATTTGTATAACAGGATAAGCTTGGTCCATTCTGCAGAAGTGCAGCAGACTGTGCTATTGTTATAGATGCCATCCGTGGGAAGGATCCAGATGATCTCTCATCCCGTCATGTTGCTCTAGAGGACCCATTTCATGTTGACATCAGAAAACTCACTGTGGGTTATCTTGAAAATGCTGAGATGGAGGTGAAATCATTGCTTAGTCTGATCAAGTTAATGGAACATCTTGATCTGCTTTAATTGGCGTCAATTATTACTGTTTAAATTTTTTTGCCAGGTGGTTGATGTTCTGTCCTCAATGGGTGTTAAGCTTGTTCCTTTCAAGTTGGAATACTCAGTTGAATCAGTTCAATCCATACTTAATATTACAATGGATGTCGATATGCTGACACACTTCGACAGATGGCAACGAGCAGGACATGATGATGATTACGAAGCCCAAGACCAGTGGCCAGTGGAGCTTCGTCGTGCTCGCTTGGTGCCTGCAGTAGACTATCTACAGGTTTATATGCCAACATACTTTCTCTACAGCTGTGTGAGTCAGTAGCAGAATAAGTTATGATTCGATGTCAACGAGCGTAAACAGAAGGATCTTGTTGTTACAGTTGGCATTTTTCGTACTTGCATTCTTATATTATTGTCTTCCTGCTAACTTGGTTACGTACGTTAAGAATAGAGTTGTGATTCTCGTTTTTTTTTTAATTTGTTGACATGAGTAATTATCATCTGCAGGCACAGAGAGCACGAGGAAAATTGATCAGTGAAGTTCGTCAGAGCTTCACAGTAGATGCATTCATCGGCAATGCCACTGATTGGGAGTTGGTTTGCTTGGGAAATCTTGTGGGTTTACCAGTGGTTGTTGTTCCGACAGGTTTTAAGAGCATTGAAGATCCACCTAAAGGCGGTACCCACCGGAGAACCACAATGCAGACAGGCATATATGCGCCACCTGATCATGATCACATCGTAAGTTCTATTTCATTTGGAATTCTCATATTAATACTGATTTTGCTGCTGCTACTTGAGAAGGGTGTAGTGGTTTTAGACTGTCTAATAACTAAGAGTTTTGTATTTGCATGGTGGAATTTTTAATAATGGTTAGAAGTCTTTTTCTTTCATTATCTTTTACTTGCAGACATGGACATACCGCAATCTCTACTTACTTTTGGACTAAGGACCTTTTTTCGAATATTTTATAACCTGAACAGCCCATTAATTTGGTGGTGGTGGTAATTAATGTCAGCTAAAAACTGAAGCCTTACATGGTTGAATAATCGAGACCTTTGTCTTGTTCTTTGCTCTTTAAATATAAGGAAGATATGGATTTAACGTTTACTTCTCATTACTATCTTAATTTTTGGAATTAAGAAGCAATTGATGACTATATAGAAATGAGTGTTTAGATATGTACATGTTGAGTCACTGATAAGCATTTGGGCTTACTTCTGTTCTCAATAATAGCAGCTGGACCGATGTAGTTGAGCTGTATACTATCTACTGGATGTATCTGATGTCAAAATTTTCTGGTGCAATTTCCATTAAATTGAAGTCGTTTAATAGGTCATGGAATATTAATTGAGTTTCTTTTTCCATCACTAGCTTATATATTTATGTTATAAACAATGAAACTGGTTTGTGCATCTTATACAGGCCCTTGCACTAGGCATGGCGTACCAATCTGTCACCGATCACCACAAGCAGCGGCCGCCAATTGACGATGATCTTGGCCAAAATGATAAGATCTCAATTGGAGATATTGTTAATATCTAAACTTCCTGCAAAGCAGACGTCTCGTTTAGGTCCAAGTGTAGAATTGGCCAACAAACCTTTGATTCACCGTCACTTAGATTTCCTCTCATCAAGTTTGTTTATGAGGGGCTTCTTAAGAGGTCTGGGAACAGGAAGAGTATTTCTCTACTGAATTGTATTTCTGCATTCTGGTTGAAGGTCCTGTACTGCTACTGTACACGAAAACAAAAATAGTTCAACTTTTTTTTTTAAGCTAAAACATGGAGAAGTTATCCATATGTCTTGCGGTGGATTTTCTCTCGTCTTCCTTGAGGTTGTTTCTCCAAGCATATGAGAACTATTCCACTTCAACAAAAAGAATGTTGAATCTGAAATTCTGAACCATAAAATGAGATTAAGGTATACTACCAACATCATCGCCATTGTTAATTGGTCTGAGATGAGCTAGACTACACCATCAAGATTCATGGAATTAGCTGAAGTAGTGATTGATTTAGTGAAGCAGAGTATCTACAAAGCACAGGGAGCTACTATTAAAACTCCCTAGGCAACCAATACCACCACATGTCATACAATGCACATACTCTCGAGTCTTGTTGTACGATTTTGAACACTAGGAATGTATTTGGTACTTGAAGATTAAACTACGTTCATCATCTCTGTGTTCTTCCCCATGTCCTTAGTTTTCTACTACCAAGACATTGGTGTGGGTGCAGCCTTGAGACTTGCCATTGTTGTCAGTTTGCCACCCTCTCATGGGTTCAATTCTAAGTAGAAAAAAGAAAAGAAAAGGAAAGCAAACCCAAAAAGAAAAGATAAGAGATTCTATTCGCAGAGACATAGGAATTCAAAAGATGCCTTTAAGCTTCGAGGTTTTGAATGTTTTTGGACATTTAGAGTTTTTGTCTCGTTTGCATCGCCTTCTCTCTCTCTCTCTCTCTCTCTCTATCAAACAAATGGTTATTAGTGTCTTCTTTTAATGGAGATAACCCCTCGTGCAATGGAGTCCTGTGGATAGAACTTCTCATCCGGGTGTTACTCTACGTCTAGTGCTCCGAGCTTTCTTTATGTCTTTAAGTGGTCAAACACCCCAAAAGAAATTGTCTTAAAACTAGTGCTGCTACTCCACAACCACAACCACAACCACAAGCAAACCTAACACCCACTTTACTTACTACTCTCTCCCACCAGACCAGACCCAACTCAAACCTAATGAGAGTTTTATATCCTTGGGCCACTGAAATGGCTTGACTAAGTGTAAAGGCGGCTGAGATCCTAAATCCAATTGGAATCAATCCTTTTTCTTCTTTAGCTGCAGCAATGCATGCCATTTGTGGAATTCCAGCTATAAGTGGTGGTATGAGACCCACATAATCTAGAAGGTTCGGCATCTAGAAAAGAGCCAAACTTAAGTAAAGATTTTAGCTTTTTTGAATACTTTTTGTTGAGAATTTACATATAATATTCTGTCTTAATAAAATTATAGTTTATATATTATATTTTTACTAATTTATAAATTAAGCCATATAATTTATTAAATATGTGTAAAAAATACTTTGTCATTAAATCAGTTAGTTAAACTTAATTAAATCTCTGCGTTAAATTAATTATATTAAGAAAAATTATAAAAATATTTTAACCAAGTCATATTGGAGGTATTTTAGTTATTTTAGAAATAAAATATCTCTATCTAATGGAATATTCTTACGGTGTTAATTTAAATCTAACACATAGTGTTTTTTATACATATTCGTTAAATTATAAAGTGTAGACTACAATAACGTTATAGAGGTCATAGACCTAACCGAAAAAGATTAAGTTGGACCGGGTCTATCCGAAGTCCAAACAGGACCGAGCGCCTCACTTTGAAACCCGAATCTAACATCAGATTTTGGTCGTATATGGGCGGAATATTCTCAAAACTAGAGCGGATTCTCAACAGCCCTGATTGTGGGAACTTTGTACAACAGTTAACATATGCTCCCAAATAAAATACTAATTCTATCGCCTCCTCGCAGCCTATCTAGAAAAACGACGGTCTATTGATGGCTTCTAGAGATTCGGATCAACAAACTATATATAATTATTAATTAGACGCACAATCCACAATGGAGAACGTAAGACCTTGCAAGAAATAAAGACGAAATTAGTCAAAAATGTCAAACTTCCAACCTATCCACAACGAAATAATACAGAAAAATAAATAAACTTATATGCCAAACGTAGTTTAAATTGATTTAGTTTTTAAAATGGTAGTTTATTCCCCTAAAGTATTTTTTCTTTCTCTCGTCTAATTAACATTTGTGCGTAAAATATATACCACTTTTATTAAATAATTATTACTTTAATCATTCTCTCTCCCCCTCTCTTCTCTTCTCTTCTCTTCTCTTGGGCTCCTCATTTAAGTTGAATATTTACTAAAATTATTATTGCCGAAAAATACCTTGAGACTCGGCTTGGGTGCTTACGTCTTATCGAAAATATAAAAGAATGAATAAAAGCCTTCACATGACTCTGCCTTTCTCCAATGGACGTACGTCACCAACCATCCTGTATTCTATATATTACTCTTATCTCATCTCATCTCATCTCGATCAACTTCTCCAATCTCCTCTTCGTCTCCAGCCAGCTTCTTCTTCTTCTATTTTTGGCCTCTTGGCTTCTTTCTCTTTTCTCTCTCTCGCTCTCTTTCTCTACGTAACACACGAGGCTTCATGGAGTGATCGAGCCAAGCAAAGAGATCGATCCATGGGCATATTGAACAAGTACACGCGAACCCTTCCCGCGCTCCCCTGGTGCTTCCACTCCAAGCCAGCCACGTGTCATCCTGCCCCACAGCACACCAACCGGGGCCTCAAGCCGGCCCGGCTTGTCGGCTCGGACGGCCGCGTCCGCCTCTACCACCGCCAGGTGTCGGCCGCGGATCTGATGCAGGAGTTCCCGCAGCACCTCATCTGCCGGTCCGACTCCTTCTACATTGGGCAAAAGGTCCCCGCCCTCTCCCCGCGGGATCTGCTCCAGCCGGGGCACTCGTACTTCCTCCTCCCCTCCCACTTCTTCCACTCCGTGCTCTCCTTCGTCTCCCTCGCCTCCGCCTTACTCCTGTCCAGTAATAAAAAAGCCGGCGCCGGTAACACTAAAAATAACTGTACAAAGTTGAGGCCGTTTGAGATAGAGAAGACGGCGTCGGGTACGCTTCAGATAAGAGTCCGCGACGAGTTCATTAAAGAAGAGGAGGGGGAGGAAGAAGGGAAGAGTTGGAGTCGGATTTGTGGCACGGAGGAGTTGGAGAAGGAGTATAAGGAGCTGGTGGGAAGTAGAGCGAAGCAGTGGAAGCCAAAACTGGAGACAATAAGGGAGTACGAGACGAGGAAGAGGAGAGGCAACTTCTTTACTGGGTTATGGAGGAGGCGGATCGAAGGGATCGATTAATACGAAGCTCTTTTCTTATTTTTAATTTTGTCTTCTCTCAAGGCATTTTTTAACCCAAAAAAAAAACTAATTTGGGCTCTTTCCTATTTCAAGTCTTAGAAGATGTATTTAGTGGAGGGTCTAGTTTGTAAGTTTGAATCTGTAAAGTATGATGGCTTTATGTGGATGGGGTAAGTAACGTTACTTTGATACTTAAACAAATAGTATGAGTTTAGTTTAACTGGCCCTCGTTAGTTCCTGCAGACAAAATAGTTGTTTGAAAGAGGACTACTTTCTGTTGGGTGCCCAACTTAAGACGAGTTTGAAGGAGGATTAAGAAAAAGTTTAAGTCTCTCAGAAGAAAAATCAGAGATGCACACTCTGAGTTTATATATATATATATATATATATATATATATATATGAACTTTTCCTGACCTACAAATCCGAGTTACCAATTAACTTTTGAATTCTACAGTTGATACGCTACCGCTTCAACTGGTGGGTAAGCACAGGGGTATACCATTTGGATAGTAAGCTTCTCCCGCAGGCAGATCAAAGCGGCAAATCATATATCATGTCTAACAAATTCTTGCCCCAGTGGCTTACAAAGATCCACCAGACCGATGTAAAAAAACAACAAATTCTTAAATAATACAAATAGGATGGTCAATCCATAAGATTCTTTATGCAATCTAAGATTACACCTCAACTTGCTAAAACATTGCATTGTTTGTTAGGTTTAACCAAACAGACCATCCTCTTGGGGTAAAATAACATCTAAATATTCCTGATCGTTTGTGAGTTGTGACCGGAGAAAGATGATCAGGATTTCATATACACTCAAAACACTAAAGATTAAAAGGCACATAATACCGGAAATTCTACTTCCAAAATTGAAGATCTATCTATACTAAGTCTCCCTCCTGGACCTCCTACGTGGGGCAGATGCGTCCTCTTTCTCGTCCTCCTCTTTCTCATCCTCTTCTTTACCAGCGCTGGTTCCAGGGACGTCAGTCTCAGCAGTCGTGGCAGTCTTAGATTCAGTAGTGGTGGTTTTAGCTGGAGCCTGCAACAAGCCAAGAGAAAAATTGTAAGGGTTTGCTTAGAACATGATAGAAAAGAAAAAGGAAGAACTTTAACAAGCTGAATGACTTACTGCTGGCTTCCTCCCACCAAACAAAATTCTGAAAATCAGAGTTAAAAGAACGACGACTACTGATACCAGAACTCCGATTGTCAGGTTAGGTTGTTTCTCTCCCTTCTCTATGACATCCTGCAATACAGAAGACTCCGAATGATAAAAAAGGAGAGGCAAACAAATGAAATAAAACTGCCAATCTGAAAGTATTTGAGACAAAAAAATTAAAACCAAGGCAGTATCATCTATCAATTAGTTAAAGTGAAAAGGAATATCAGATAATATCTCAAAGCCAAGCAGTCCTTTAATGCAAAAAAATTAAACATAACTTAATACTTACAATAATTTTGATCTTGTATGCCGCCAGGAAAGGAATATCTGCTAACTTGTAAAGAACATCAAACACCTTCTTCTGCGATAACCATACAATAGTTAGAAGCAATACCATCTTCAAGCAGGTGTACATATACAGAATGTACAGCATTACTTAAAAAAATTTCATAATTGATAGAAGCACATGAGAGGCATCACCTGGAAACCAGAAAGCCCATCTGACAGACCTGCAGCTTCATCATCAGCCTTCTGCTTTTCCTTCTCAACTTCGTATTTGGGCTTCCATGCATTATCCCGATAAGACCCCGCAACCTTCTCATCATCAGATATCAAAATATTATCAAACAAAATGCCATCCTGCATCGTCCAAATCTCAATGCCGACAGCTGCAATTGGCTCAAAGTCTGGTTTGTCAAGCTCAAAATAGTCAGGATTAGGAATCTCCTGTGGTTTCCAGATTCCCTTGTAGTTGGGATTGTCAATTAGAGGAGCATGCCATTTTCCCTTATAAGCAGGGTTCCTCTTCATGGGCCTCTTCCACTCCCCACACCCAGGTGCTGCTTCACACTTTGGGTTGTCAATCTTAGGTGCCTCCCATTCTCCATCCTCCTCGTCATCCCAATCTTCTGGTTTGGTGGCATCAGGATCATCGATTTCCTCAGGCTCATCATCCAACCATCCTTCTGGCTTAACAGCTTCCTCATCCTCAATTTCCATAGGGGCATCTTCATCCCAGTCATCAGGTTTTACAGCATCGGGATCCGGAATTTTGGCCCTCTCATCCCAGTCCTCCGGCTTCTTATCATCAGGGTCAGGGATAGTCTTGAGTGGGATGAGTGCAGGCTCAAAATCATCAGCAGACAAGAAATTTGCCTTTTTCTTTTCTTCGCCATCTATTAGTATCTTCAACTCATTATCAGGTTTCAAGATTGCAGTGTAAACATGAGAGAGCTTGTCAGATGGTACGGATGGAGGAAACTTGAGATGATGCTCAACAAATTTTCCAGTCTTAGGGTTCTTGTGCTGAAAGATGAAATGCACCTTATTTGTTGAACCACACTTGTCAGGTCCAAACATGATACTGTAAGGAGACTCATTGTCAAAACCCTTGGGAGTCCATCCAGCCTCCTGAAGACGGAGATACTTAAGATATGCACCTCCACATTCAAGACCATTCTGAAGCCGTACTTCAGACTGCAGAACAATGGTCCCATCCTTCAGACTGATTGGCTTGTCAACTTCTTTGACTATTGCATACTTCTTTGCCTTCTCACTCACAAGGAGCCCAAAATCTTCATGTCCATCACTCTTGGAATGTTTCCATACACCTGAAATAGAAAAATGTTGATGAACTGGGCTGCCGATAATTCAAGGAAGTAAATGGGAATCAATTCAAAGTTGGACCAAAAAAGTAGATCTGAGTTTCTATACAAGGATAACAACACTGATATCCAAGTCATAGTAGCAGTCACACATTGTTGGCAAAATAAAACTAGCCTAACAATAATAGGAACACCAAAAGAGCTCAACAATATATGATAGGTGCATTCCACTGCTTCCATTAGAAACAATACCATCCCTATTGATATAGTAAAAGAAACCACCAGGAGTGATTTTTCCAATCCATATAGGAAGGATAGGTGCCACTGCTTTCGTTATCCCATACGTCCAGCAATACTTTCATATTGTCTCTGAATTCTAGAATGGATTTCTTGCTCGTATTTAATCTCTAACATTCATATGATTACTCACTCTGTAGAAGTAAAATACATTAAAGAAACACATGTTAGAAATTGCCCATCAGGCAACAGCACAATCTCAAGGTTACTAATCCAGAATTTTAAGTCACTTCCTTAGATACGATCGATCGCTGTGGTTTTCATTGCATGCATGATCTCTACACCTGATGTTTAACAAACTCCTGTGACCATGTCATACATAGCTGCTATAACACTTTCAGCCAAATGCTTTCATTCATATCAATATGTAATGAGCATATATAATAGCTAGTTTTTACCATTAAATTGCTAGTTAAGTTGTTTTTCAGTTTATTATTGAACTTAAATAACAAGTAACTATATTGTTCAAGAAACTTAAAATATGCTTTCAAATTGTAAGCTTCTCAAAAAAAGAAGAAGAAGAAAAAAGAACAAGCCATACTCTACTTGAACAAGCTTCTCGAAAAGTGTTGTCTATTCGGCCCGACCTTCGTGCATAAAGAATGTGCCTGACATTTATACCCATGAAGTACAGCCACTTTATATTTGCAATTATAAATTAAAACATTTGTGAAATGTGCCATTTAACATTGAGTCATTGACACAGTTTGTTGTTTCAATATTTCTGATTGAAATTTTCAGACTTTCTAAAATGTGCCCTATAAATTAGATAGGCATATATTGAACAAACAAAATGAAATACATCTCCAATGGAGATTTCTGTCAGTAGTTTCTTCACGGATAATAAGCTTATGCAAGATATCATCTATCCTTGGAGCAAAAACCTACAGTAGCATAATTTAAACCCGCTAATTTTTTCATGAAAGGAATATCACTGAAGAAACTGATACTTCATATAAAGGGTGAACATTAATTCTAGATGTTTACTAGTCACATCCTTCTTCATGCAATAGATGCTCACACCTTGTACACCTTGCCCATGCAAAGTAAGACATCTTAGGAGAATTTTGCCTAGAGGAGAGGTGAACAAGTGCATGATGACATGTAAGCCAAAACACCTTGTAAGTAACCCTCTATACAGCACATCTAAGACAAACTGAGATATTGATACATCTTAGGTTTGGTCCCAAGATCACAACCTCTCGTCACTACCATTAAAAGACTAACACAACTCAATTCATAGTGATTGCATGGGTTCCATTGCAAAATATCAGTGTTTTAAAAAGCGGCCAAAACAGCTGCTTTGGCAGAGCAGAGGTAGATTGGCCATTGGGCCTACGAGGTAGGCTCGATGGACCAGGCAGCCCACTTTGGTAGAACCAAGTGGCAGCAAGCAGCGACAAGCGGAATTGATGGGCCGTCAAGTGCTTAACCTTCTTCTTCCCTTGTCCTCCTCTTCCTCCTCTTCTTCACTACTTTTTTTCTCCTTTTCTTTGTCTCTCTAAAGTTAGGAACCACCACTTCCCTTATTTTCTTTTCTTTCTCTCTCACATTGAGAACCACCACTTTCTTTATTTTCTCCTCATTCTCTTTCTAACATTGGGAACCACCACTTTCTTTATTTTTTCTTTCCTTTTCTCATGTTGGGAACCGAACCACCACTTCATTTAATTTTATTTTCTTTCCCTCTGTTTTTTTCTCTCCCTCTCATTGGCTTATAAAAGGCCATGTGCTCATTCGTTGTTTTATATATCCCTCACACTAGCTAATATGCACCCACTATTATCAAGTTCTTTTAAATGCATTAATAAAATACATGTATATATATATACATATATGCATATTTGTAAATTGTGATATTTTGCCGTTGGGGTTGTATGTTGCACTACTAATAAGGTTATATATGCTATATTAGTATATTTTATATATCATACATAGCTATCTTCTGTTTTGTATACTAAAATGCTATACCGCTTTAGAGCCCACCTTTTGTCTTGTGCTATGTGGTGGGGTGACTGTTCATAACGCACATTTGATTTTCAAAACATTACAAAAATACAAGTTTGACTCTCTCTAATATACTTGTTCTTTCATCCACATTTATCTACCAAATAACAACCACATTCATAATACTGTCAAGCATCTAGCCCACATCCTAAGCTTGACAAGCGGGCCTTAATTGTAAAACAGCTATTCAAACTCCCGAATAGGAAATTCTCTTTGATCTATGAGAAAAGTTAGACTGAAGTATAGATCAACCTTTCAACTAACTGTACCAATAATTACTAGTGCTTGTCTCTTACAGAAAAGGTTGAACAGTTTGACCAACATCCTCAGCTTGACCAATTGATCTTAATTGTAAAACAGGTATTCCAAACCTCCAGGTAGGAAATTCTCATTGATCTATAAAAACAGTTGGACAATAGTTTAGATCACCCTTTCAACTAGTATCAATAATTACTGGTAATTGTTTCTTGCAGAAAAGGTTTCTTCAAGAACGAATCTCAACACTACAATTTAACAAGTACTCAAGTACAGCTTCCTGTCCTACATACCCATTCCTTTTATTCATTGTAAAGGATTTTTACCCATTTGTTCTCGATTATGTGATCAACAAGATTACTAGTGACTAACTGAATGCATTGAAGTATTTTTAACCACACTAATATTCACACTTATCAAGAATTAGATCATGGACTACTGATTTTTTTCAAATAACAGAATAAGAAGACTAATCTTACTCACAGCACAGATCCAACAGTCCTAAAGGTCATTGCATGAGAACAGCCCCCACCATTAGAAATATACAGCTCACTGTTCAACACGGACCGTTGGATCAATGGTTGAAAATTTAGAATGCAAATTTAGCAACTTGGGCAGGAACAGCACAGGTGAGTGACCATCTTGTCAACTACTGTCTAAATTGCTAATATGCATTCACCATCTCTTATCAACAGATCGTCAAAGAACAGTACTAGCAAAACAGAAAAGGCCAGTTTACCTTTACGCTAAGTTGAATTCATCAACTCGTAAATATTATCGATCTGTCATGGATCTCGCAAAACAAAAAAATTACGGTTCACAAAGATCCGGAAACGCAAAGATCGGACCAAAAAGATGAGATCTTTACGCAACTACACTTCCATCAAGACGAAAGTCCCATGCTTTTCCACTACAGTGACAAATGACAATGTGGTCAAAAGTTTTACCTTGGTAATCATCCTTCTCTGAGACAGTCCACCGCCCATCGAAGGCCTCGTCGAACGATTCGTAGAACAACTGAAACAAGCCAACGAATCCTTCAAATTAGGACCACAGATTACGCAGAAACGGGGGAAATGACACCAAATCGGCATCGAAGAGAAAAGTTACCGGGTCCGAAGCCCAGATCTGGAGTGTGAGTGAAGAGATCAAGACCAGAAGGAGCTGCGACGCGAGTTGCCTCCTTCCCATCATAACCCTAGATGATGAGAACGACAGATCAAGGAAAATGTGAGATCGGATCGCAAAAGCCCTAGGTGAGGGAGAAGAAGAAGAATGGACGGATACGATCCTACGATAATAAATCAACGGCAGAGATACCCGGGATAGCTTCTATATCTCTATGGGGCTTCCCTTCGGTGCGCGGAAAGGGTGGGAGTAATAAGAACTTAAGAAAGGTCGTTAGTGACTTGTTTCGTCCAATCACAACAGGGGCCACGTCGAGGCCACCAATGGGAGCGCGACACGTAGCCGATCTCCCTCGTTGCCTCCACTTGATGATTAGAAGGTGGGTTAGTTGCATATTAGGATTTTAAAAGTTGATCCCTCCCACGGTCCCACCAAATGAGGATAATTACACAAAGATCCCCCAAATTATTGCACTTCTCAAAATGCACCTCCCAAGTACACAATAACCCTCTAAACTATATATATATATAATTCCCATGATGCTAACAAAATAATACTAAATAGCAATTTCATCATCAATGTTTCTTCTTTCTTTTCTCTAAAATAAAAATAAATAGTGTCCTAAAAGATCTTAAATTGATAGGTATTGTGTGATAAAAAATAAATGAGAAAGTCTATGTGCTAGATTAAAGTATTCCAAAAATAAAACTCAATATTACAAATGGTTAATATAATTAACGAGATCAATGTGTTGTAAAAATTAAAATAAATAAATTTATATATATATATATATAAAAGAGGTATAGTTCAAGGATCTGCATAATTATCTCTTAATAATAAGACTGTTAAATCATTCTTTAAATTGGGTTGTATAGTGGCCAATAAAAAAAAAAGAAGGAACTTACAAAAAATAACAATTCAATTGAGTTTCAACCGATTGAAAGGCTTACTTGCAAATTATCAATTTACTTATAATTTAGCAACTTGGCACGAAACTCTTATAATTTGCAAACTAGAGTCACTGTTCTTTTTAGTGCACGTTGTGCAGTTTGTCCAAAATAATGCCATTATTTTGCAATGCTGGCCTTCCACTTCTCCTGTCATTCTTCTGCATATCATTCCAGTAAATTCCTAAGGACCACAAATATGATCCACTTGACACGAAGTTAATTTTGGAAGTGCAAAATATCAATTGCAGAACATTGAAATGATTAGATCAAATACGCTACCCATTATTATAAGCAAGAAAGTAATCCAACCAATTAGGGGTTAGTATAGTTCACATTAGATTAGTGATTAACATGTTGTGGCCCAAATAATAATAATGTTTCTTACAGTTTGATGTATGCAGTAGCTGGTAAGGAGGAGGCAATGGTATGATCACGAGGGTGATAGAATTTTTTGAGTTGATTTCAACGGCTTGGTTGGGTTTGATCGAGCCGAGCTCAAGCTGCTCAACAAGCTTCACAGCCCCATATATATATATATATATGGTATTCGATAAGATTTAAACAGTATAATGGTATAGTAATCAATTCATATCACAAAATTAGGAAAGCACATAGAGTAAATTTCTTTCTTTCTTTTTAATATAATTACCAAGTCCCACCAAACGAACTTTCGTCTACTAGTCTCTATATACACAAGTCCAAATTAATAGAATTCACCGAAGCTTCTCGAACTCCGGGTTCAGATCGTCTGCAGCCCAGGTTGCAGCACTACGTCTCTGACACGTGTCTCAATAGGAACACCGACTGTTCCATCCCTCCGCCTGGTACCGGCAAGAATCCGGCGGCGCATTATAGCAACCGCTCGTGTTATGAGGCGGATAACTACCCAGCGGAGGATACCACCCACCAGTAATCGGCAACTCCGGTGGAGGTGGATAATAGCTGGGCGTAGAATAGGACCCGCCACTGGCCGGCGTTTCCGATGGATATAAACACGGCGTAGGATAAAGCCCAACAGAAACCGGCGTTTGCGGCGGATAAAAACCCGGCGCAGGATAGAGTCCGCCGGAGGCTGACGATTCCGGTGGATAACAAGTCGGCGTAGGATAGTACCCGCTACTAACAGGCGCCGTTGGTGGATAATAACTCGGCGTAGGATAGAAACCTCCACTAACCGGTGGCTCCGGTGGATAAGAACTCGCCGCCTGTTCGATAGGCGGGTAATACTCCAAACCCGGGGCCGGCGGAGGGAAGTGGACCCCCATGAGATCCCCCAGTGTCAACGGTGGGTAAGCGGATCCCGACGCCGGTATCGCAGGCTGGCAATTGGGCTTCGGGTTCGACAAGGGCTGAGCCCGAGGATCCTGTTCCGGAACCTCTGGATCCCCCATCTTGTACGAGAAGTTAAGGAAACCGTTAGGCTTGCCGTCCGGGGACTTCACCTGGTAGCTGACGTGGTGGACATATCCGTCGGCCACGAGATTGGAGATGGGCACGCGGACGACACCGACGAGCTTGTCGCCGAGGATGGTAACACGGTCCTTGAGGTCGAAATGGAGGATAAGATCCGGGTTAGGGATATCGGATCCGGAGTCAAGGTAGAGTAGGATCGGCTGTTCCCACTCCGGGTTCTCCCCGCCTTTCTGGTCGACGGCGGTCTTCTGGTAAGAGTGACGCTGCTTGGCATCGGATCTGACGGAGACGGCGGCGTAGAGCGAGGGTTTCTGTATGGGGAGGAAGGATTTGACCCCTTTGCACGATATCCTCTTCAAATGGATCGATCGCTTATCCATCCCTCTTAAATCTCTCTTTCTCTCTCTCTTTATCTCGATTTCTTAGATTTCTCCCTTTCTCTTCTCGTTGGTTTTGTCGCGATGAGAAACAGTTCGGATTTGATTTCGAAATAGTTGTGTAAGAAATTGTTATATAGAGGGGGGAGCTTCGTTTCTGGGAAAGGAGGGGAGATTTCTTGACGCGGGTTATGGGAGAAGTTAATGGTATCGTCGTTCGAAACAGTCTCATTGTTGACCAGGATGATATGATGAGGTTAACAATAGGAAGAACTAGTCTCCAACGGAAACAAACCGTGAGGATACCATCACGAAATTACTTCAATTTTATATCCTTTTTTTTCCGTGTATACACTTTGTCTCTGTACTTAAAACATTGTTATTTACATTAGATACTCTGATAATTACTTTTTCAAAATTAAGTGTCAATACTTTAATAAATATATGCTTAACTAAGAGAAATATATAAAAAATAATATAAAAGTAATTTTAATTTTTAATAGTTAACTCCAAATATATAACTCGATGCAGAGTAGTTTCAGGCGATCTTGAAACATACCCGGTCAGGGAAAGGCGCAGATATCACATGAGAACAATCTCCTCTCTAAGCTGCATTGGAGCATAGCTGAATCAATGAGCTATTAATGCTTGTGTGAAGATCGAGGTAGTGATTCAAGATTTTCGTACCAAACATTTAGTTGTTTCTTATCGACCTTAATCAAACCGACCGTTTCCATAACCTGGTAGACTTGACGTATTGATATACAGAGTATTATTTATCTTAAAACTAAGGCATGCTGATGGACTAAATCTTATATACTGTACACTGTTTAAGAAGAATTTATTCGTTTGCTCCTTTCTCTACACACATAAGACTATTTATAAGGTATATAGTGGATAGGATCCAATTCTAGAAGATAAAATAAATCAGGTGGAATTTGTTCCTTGTGCTACTGTTGATTTACTCTTAGCAAAAGATAAATTTGTTCTCACAAATAGGTAACCGCAGGAAAAGATACTGGAACAAAATATGAGCATACACAAACCGCATTGAGGTGAATTCCTGACAAACGGAGGGCTCAAGTGGCAATATGTCGCATTAAGAACAATAATGTTTTCACATCAATCCACTCTTTTGATCATCAGAGTAATGTAAATTTGCTTGTTGGAAATAACAAATTCAAGATGTTTACATAGTCAATAGTAATAGGAAACCAGTTCCTGATTCAAAATTCATAAACTTCAGTCTCTCTCTAAACTTCAGAAGAAAAAACTTTTCCAAGATAAGAAAACTATGATAAGTTATTTTGTCAAGTATTTAGCAGTAAAACCAGAAAATTAATCAGTCAATTCACCAATAGTAACATCTGAGACAAGTAGTCATTGCGTACAAGTTTTCTTTTTAATTTCTTAATAGTGTTCATATATATATATATATATATATATATTTATATACTTCAGGAAACCCATAAAGCAGCTGAAAATGTTAAGAATTGGGTAGAATGAGTAATCCAAAACCAGGCACTGTGCCTGCAGCCGTTGGCACGGGTGGATATATGCAAAGACAGTGAAAGAATTACATCTTGAAAGAACTATAGATCTATACATTCATGGTATACAGACATACAAGTAAAGAATGTGCATCTTCCTGAGAAACAACAAAATTTACCGTCAGTCTTGCAGCTTTATGCAAGTAAAGATCTTGTATCCTGCATTTCTGCGTCATCTTCATCAGTAGTATTGTGCCAATCAGAGTCTCTTAAAGGAATGAACTTTGCCCGATCAGAGATGGCTCCTCTAAACCCTGTTGTCCTCGAAGAGACCATAGGCATGACAAGTACTGAGGAAGCACTAATTGACTCCTCACCTAGGCCTAATGAGACAGAGCAAGCAGCCTGCAGTAGAAACCAGATTAAATGAAAAGAGAACTTCTAGAGCGCAATCAAAGACATTGCAAAAATTGATCTCCTTCCTAGACAAAGCACCTTTGCCTTCACTAATATAGATTTTGCCTTCCCCTTCAGTGCATGCACAAAGGTGTCCATATCAATTACTTCAGCTTCCTCTTTTTGCATCTTGGAAAGCCTACAAAACAATAAGCTTTCATGTTATTTCTAATTGAAAGTAAGAAATTATACAAGAAAGGGATGTATTCACTAGTAAGCTGATAATCTGATTAATCCACATCTCATTGAGTAACAAAAACTAACCATGATGAAAGACATGAAAGTATAGATATTCAAATAATCACCTATGTATTGAAACAATTTAGGACCATAAAAGACTTATGAAGTACCTGTTTAGATCAGTTGCAAGACCTTGACTTGTGATGGAAGAATCCTTTGTGTCATTTGCTGATAAAAAAATATTCATGAACTGAGCTTGATTTCCAATTATAAGAGCACTAAAAGGAATATTAGCTGTAATACCTTTCGTGTCATCAGGTGCTAACAAGGAGATGCCGATGAATACAAACATCATACCCAATAGGAACATTGTTATTCTTAGTGTGTCAAATACCTGTCAAAGCAATCTAAATTTTTAAATCCCAGAAGGGAAATTAAGGAGAAGATGTGTTAGAGATCTCTATGAATAAATGCTCACTTGATATTCCTGAAAGTACACAAATCCTGTACAAATGGAGAAGAAGGTCCATGCAATCTGAAACATCGGCACAATAAGAATTGCATCAAATAGAGACAACCCCTCATTCAATCTTGTCATCTGCAATATAGAGAAGACTAATCAGACAAGTTGAACTGAAAAGCTTTAGGTAAAACTTAAACAAGAAGTGAATGATCAAATACTATTGTTCTGCGTCACGATATTACCCAAAACCCGGCAGTGCTGAAAAATAGTAAAAGCATCGAATATGTAAACCAGCTATGCAGCTGATAGTTGCTGCCAACTATCAACCTCAGCATGTTAGACCTGAATAGTATTTTTTTTTTAAAAAAAACAGACAAAAATAAATGCATGTCAGAGAAAAGATAAATTAGAAAACAAATTGTTACGTCTATCACGTGTAAAAACTTTAATCCATTATAGCTGATCAACTTACAATGATTTTGCAAACAATACCGAGCAGGATCCAACAGCACCAGAAACGATGGCATAAGAAAATGGCAGTAACGTGTGCCAATAGGCACTAAAATCATGCCCACAAACTGAGAGATTAGCTTCACCTCTCCTGTTAATGCAATTTAATTGTCAGGAAGTTCACCGTTGGTGCAAATAATATACTCTTATAGAGGTGAAACACTCTGAAGGCATGCCACATGTGGAAGCCAACATGAAAGAAAAGTTAAAAAGTATCAGGCCTCCACTGTGTTAGTTGATACATTTAAATATATGAACACTGTCTCACCTGTAGATATACTGATTGAGAGCAACCACTAACACCAAAGACAGGCAATACAGAAGAAAGATCAAATTACTGTATTTCTCGATCAATTGCTCTGGTGTGTAAACTGCAAAAAAGAAGTTGAAGAATTCAGCAACTTTATTCTAGATCCCAGAACTGATCAATCTTCCTTGAAAGGTATGTCTGGTTTAATGGTGTTTTGAGATCTATAATATTGACCACTCCATAAATAAGCACAGATTAAGTTGATACCAGGTGATTGGTGATTCCCGAAAGAAACTAAGAAGATGTTACCGAAAACAATAAAAGCTGTCGCTACAATAACCCTGAAAAGAAAATTAAAATCTCATTGATCAGATTTTAAGTATATGTGCTAACAGATGGTCTATAACAATTGCAAGGAAGAGAGCTTACTTCATGGATACTGTCTTACTTAATACAAAGTAAGCAAATGCAATATTAGATACAAACTGAATCGAGCCCAGAGCTGCAAGAAGTGACTGCAATGGAAGAATAATAAACAGTTTCACAAAAAGAGAACAGAAAACAAGGACCAAGCTCAGTACCTTCCAAGTGAACAGAAATATAGTAGGTAAAGTGAAGTTCAAGAGTACATTCTACTAATACTGTTTTCTTTGGAAATTAAAGCTTCAAAATTATTTACAGTGATTAAGAGAAATTGAAGATTATTTGAACCTTAATAACTTGAGTTGTTCAGATGCACATAGACATCAGAAGTGAACAACAAAAAATTGATAACAACATGCCTAAATACTTAAACATGTCACCAGGCATATCTTACTATCTTGTGATCTACAAGACCATGCAACGAGCTTGTTTGCAAAGTGAATATGTATTAGTGCATTGCATAGTGATACAACTGAGATATTTAAGACAGCATCATCAATTGTCCTTCAATATGTATTAGCGTGTTGCATAGTGATACAATAACCCTGAAGACCAACTCTCTTTCCTTTTAGAAGATATATATTTTCTTTTTGGCATAGTTGTTTTGTAAGCATTCAGTTTAAGTCTAATAAATCAATAAAAAAAATGCATGTTTGATAGACCAAAGTGCAATAATGCATAATGGCTCATGATTACTTCTGATGCTGGAATGAATGATACAGCTTCTAGTCATGTTAAGAAGGTACAATTATCTGCACACTATAAATTAAGAGAAAAATATGTAAGAGAACCTGCGCTGCATAGGCAAAGGAAATGAAGTTAAGGCAGTTGCCCAGAGCAAAAAAGAGTATACCTGCATCAAAGTTTCAGCATTCAAAGTAAATAAATTGCTTTTAACTTTCCAGTAACCATGAGTGGTAATAATGGTATGTTGGATTAAAAGAAATATACCCACTCTCCATGTCTGAAAATGTATAATTGGCTTCAGAGTAATTTTGTCATTGCCTTCATCGCTGCAAAGTATGGAGAGCCTCTCTCGCTACCAAAGAAATTATTATAAATTTAGAACGATAAAAAACATGCCAAAATGGACCAAGGGAAAAGTTGGATAGCATATGCACATATGATGTATATTTACTTTATTACTTCTCAAGTCTTAATTGCAGGGAGGATGCCGATGGATATATCTTTTTTTCTTTCCCTTCTATGGGAAGTCAAGTACATAACAGAGCTAAAGAGAAAGATATACTTGGTTTCTTACGAGTAAAAAATAAGAAGAATGAAGAAGAAAATTAAGCCATTTCTTCTTTAACAGAAAAGGATTTTCTTGCTAATTTACTTTTCATGAAGGTTTTCTAATATCCCTCTTTTCACTTGCTTAGACTTATTAAGCAGATTTACAAAGCACTATATGTATCACGTTTAGAGAATGTGTAACTCATACAATTGGCTTTCTAGCCACGTATGTCAACCAGCTATGTCATGTTTGAAATTTGTGATCCTTTTAGAATTTGGATTAATTTGGAAAGTAATTTGACTTGTTTTGCCCAAAGTCAAGGAAATAATAGCATCAGCCAAGAATTGTCCATAGCTGGCACGACATGTGCAGCGACACTTGCCAACCACACCGCAAGAACAAAGGCAGCCCTTGTCATTGCCCTACTCGCTCCTTAGCGATCATCGTTATGCCCTATCTATGGATAAGATGAGGCAAACAAGTTGTGATATATAGGATCTGCACAGCGGAATTTTTTTACAAGATGATTCACTTGAGTACTTCATCACCTCAACCCTTCACCGCCATTACAACTTCCCAATCCTCTTTGTCATGATCTCCTCCACCTCTCCGCTGGTTAGAAATGCCTGTGACCATCCTCCGCCATTACTAGCCTCTAGAAGCTTCTTTGCAGCAGCGAATTGCTGCCAAGAGGAGAGGAGGGGTGTCATATGACACCCCTTGTGCCACATACTGATACTGCACCGGCAAGACAAGTGTCTACTAGCATGCTTCATGCCATTCGACACGACAATCCTGACAAGCTATGTATAACCTAATGGGAAGTAACTAAGTTTGTTTACAAATAAGCCAATAAAGTTCTAGTTACAACCATGGTTTGAAGTTTAATCCAAAAATGATATGTTTCATTGAGTTTTGGTCCTATCCATTCAAACTATCCCCCCAAAACTAGCATCCAACCGAAAGAAACCTAATAACATTTTTTTGAAGAAAGTTTTGGCTTCAAAGCTGATTTTAACTTCAATCCAATTTGTACCTAATTCAACATCAACCTCATTGCTTAAATATTATTAGGTCTTATGTGATGCATTGAAAAATAAATGAAAAAGACTATTCAATAAAAATAGAAAACCAACAAAACTTAATGTAATGTTTCATTTTCTATACGAGCTGAAACTTGAAACTATGTTATTACAGAAAGGAACCAATACAATTAATTTCATTATTGTTGCTGCTCACACTCAAGTCATCCTCTAGCTTCTAAGGTTATAATACATGGTGGAAAAAAAATGTAACATATTACTTGAGCAAAAGAACTTGTTTCTAAAAATAGAGTGACTGAGAAAAGGAAAATATCAATGTTTTGTTATGAAAATTTTGGAGGAATGAGAGCAATTTTCAAGATCAGTTCATGTTCCCGCCTGGTTAATTTATTTTCCTATAAACCACTTAGCAAGGGAGTGAAACCAGAATACAGAAGGTTGAACTCACCTAGAGCAAAATTGTGTACTACACGTTGTGACAAGTTTATTAGCAAACATGATTTATTATAGTGAACCATGAATGCAGTTTAAATCGTTTAGAAATCCCGACCCAATGAAACAGCAAGGTAATGCATGCATTTTAAGTCATTCAGAGAAAACTTGAGAAGCAGAGTGCAAAAGAAATTTTGTTGATATACCAAATGATGAAATAAGTAAAGCACATAAGAAAAACTTATCATGCAAGAAATTCAAAAAGGAAGTAAAAAATTAAGTACCTGATCATGACCCAATTTTAGAAGGTTAGTCCCAAAATTTATGGCAATACTCCCAACTATGTTGATCAGGGCTCCAATAACCCACTCACCCATGGATCAAAATGACTAAAGATCTCCTCTGGATAGGTTAAGAAATGTTCTTTCTATAAGTTTTTTGTTGCCAACAACTCCATCTTAAGGTGATATTCAGCTGCAAGTTATCTTTCCATCATTGTAGCTGACAAAGCTTCATCAAGAAAATATATGCAATCTACAGTCTATAGCTTGAAAGTTGAAACAACCTGCACAATTCCAAAGAATCAGTGTATCCACAAGTCTTCTACATCTGGAGCATGCCTAGCTGAATCTAATTTAATGAATTTGAGGTCCCATATAAAATCACCATAAAATAGTATGACTTTGCTTAAATTGCACATGAACATAATTTTTATTTGATGAAGGAAAATGAAAAGATGGAACAGAGGTTAGATTGTCCATAATTGTGGGAATAGAAATTTAGATTATGAGAAATTCTGCTAGAATGGATTTTGTAATTTTGTGCTTTCTAATAAGTTATTATGTCAATCTATTTTCTTCTCTATATTTACAATGTCTAACATAATGTGAGCATTCTCAAAGATGTGCATCTTTGCTAGGTACCACAAAGCCAGACAAGTAAAAGGATGTAAATTAAAAACAACGAAGCGTTTGGGTATAATATATTGGTGTTGCAAAATAATGGAGATCTATACAATGAATTATGTGAAACCCCAGTCCAAAGACAAGAGAAACGAGCATCAGTTATGAAGGCCTTCACAAATGGTTAATCACCTAACTTTATTGGAAGCCAAAGGGTGGGAATTTTATTTCAGCTAGTGGTGCTAAGTTAAGAATTTTGGGAGTGGATGAGTCGTAGTACGACATAAATAAAACAATATGACTAAATAGACAACAATTAGGAACTAGCATCACAAACTAGTAGATTACAAGAAAAATGGCATATAGAAGGGAAAAAAGAGAGTATTCAACATGAAGGTTCCCTGAAGACTAAAAGCATTGCAGTGATATGGAATAAGAACTGATGAGAGACTAACTGACAGCCATTGCATGCTAGAGGGATATAGACAAATTGCAAGAAAGATGTCACATGAACTTTCCTCTTCACTTCATATTTTGTTATTCCTTTTTCTTTCGAGTGTTGGAAAGAATCGGCTGCAGAAATTAAACCTAACTACATCATTCCCTTTCTTTCTCAAAACTGATTGCAATCTATCTTCCACTTCTGCCAAAATCTCTGAATCTAAACAACAATGTAGTTGCCCGGATGTGTCTCATTTAATATTAGATGCATAAGAATTTGCTTTGACAATAATTAGAAGAGCAGACACTGATCACGTAAAAGATAAAAGGCGAAACTTTACCCATCTTTACTCTTAAGCAACCAACAAGAAGTAAATCATGGACAGATCTCATGAGATCCTTCGTCGAGATCTCAGAAAACGAACACAGAAGATCGACAAAGCAAAAACAATCACATTATATCACCCAAAAAACGAACCGAGATCCAACTCTGAAATCAAAGGATAAAACAGCATAGCAGAGCATCATGAAACTTAAAAATTAATCGCATAGAGGGAGTTTAGCTACCTTCGAGAGATCCACCCCCGAATCCGCCTTATCGAGGACTCAGAGATAGATCAAAGAACGATTAATAGGAGGAGGAGACGTAGAGGAAACGAAAAAAAGAAACCCTACTTTTTCTTCCTCGCCCAGAAAGGGAAAGGAGAAGGGTGCGAAGGCAGCTGAGGTCGACGACAAGAGATCGGAGACGGAGAGGCAGACGGAGACGGAGACGGAGACGGAGACGGAGACGCGTGCGAGACCGACCAACCTTCAAAATTCGTGGTTATGATGCGAATAACTTTAATTATGCGAGCTAAATATCCGAATCCACCCTCTTCGTTATTCGTTGATGGTTACGTGCTCTCGCTAAAAGTCGTTAAACTATTTATTATCTGTTTAGCTATCAATTATTTTGTCAGTTTAGTTCCATCTTTATGGGCCTTAATTGAATCGTTTGACTATTATTTTAGTGTACAATACGCAACGCATGCCGGTGATGGTAATAAATAATGATAGAAAATATTAGAGTTAAATATATTTTACTGTACAATATGCATATTATGTATATAAGTTAAAAAAAAAATTTAACAGTGTTACTTTAATCATAAGTACATTTAACTTATTAACTTATTTGAGAACTTTTGAAGCACATGGATTAAATAATTTTAAGCAGGATGATAAAATATATTTAACCCAAAATATTATTATTTATAAAATAGAGTTTTTCTTTTAAAGGAACAAAATTATGTTTAGTAGTTAACTCGGTACAAAAGTCTCCATCAGAATAGGAGACCAAAAGTTGAACAAGTTCTAAAGGAAAATTCTCCTCTTAAGAACACCCGAAGCCAATGATTTTTCTTTTTTCTACGAGCCAATCAGCAGTAAGATTACATTGACGAGAAGTAGACATATGAGTAACTTTACAATTGTTGAAATTGTTAGTTCGATTTTTAATGACATGGATGATAGAGAAAATAGACCACAAAAACTATTGACAATCTTTCAAAATATTGATCAAGATAGTTGAGTCAGACTTGAGCCATATATTTGAGTTATCCCTATGAACTATACAGATAAGAGTCTCTTTCATTGCATTTACTTTTACGATAAGTATCGATTTGTAGGATCCATATTTGCACTCTGCAATGAGATGACGATCATCAGTTTATTGGATTATGAAGTCCCCCACCAGCCACAGATCAATTAACAAAAGAACTATTTGAATTCACTTTAATCCACCTAAGGGATGGGGGATCCCATTTAACATATGCGGGTGTTGGGCTAGATTTTATTTTTCAAACATATAGTTGAATATAATATTCATTCGTAAAAGCTATAGTTCAAAACGAAACATTCTGAAGCTTTTTCTTATTAGAAGATGTGAGTTTATTTCTTAACTTTCATATTTGCTATAGTAGAACAACACAACAACACTAAACCTAGGTCTTCTCAGAATTCAGTAACTCGTTACCCACATGCATCTAAAAATCAGTATACTATCTCTCCTCTTAACTGACATAATTTGCTAGATGAGCTTTTAGAGAGTCACAAAGATTTGATGCCACTCTATAATTAAAGAAAAGATGGTTGATAGTGAATTTTTATCGCAATAGAGCACATATGTCAACTAGTATCCGACGTCAATCTTAAAGAGAATAAGTAGGCTTTAGTAGGTAAACGGCTCTAAACCATCTTCCATAGGAAAACTTTGATCTTAGGGAGAAGAGACCAAATCTTATTCCAGCCATCCCAGCATGGAGATATCTCACTAGGAGACTTAAGAAATTAATAAGCCGATTTAGATGAGGCGTATTCGGTAAGAAACTAATAAGTCTTAATCCACATATCATCAAGATTCTGAATGAAAAGATTGATACTAAGGATTGAATCGATGTGTTAAGGACTAAACATGGTCATAACAGTTTCATAGTCCTACTGGCTATTCACAATGAGCTGGGAAACATATGTAATGGAGTGCTTTAATTACAAGTTAATATAGGTCAGCCACCCGTCAAGAGGAACATGACTCAACTAAGAATCCTTCTAAATATTCATGGAAAGGTTATTTCTAATTAGTTTAATAAATACACATTTTAATTCATTTAAGGCAAAAAGAATAAGATGTCAATTAGAATAATAGTGCTTGAATTTCTAGAAACCCAAGGGTGGGGAGTACCATCGCGAGCCGTCAAATTTTTAATCCAAAGGTCATGCCTGCCATTGAGACATGTTGGATGTTCTTAGGCATTAAGGAGACATGAGTATTATACATATCCCTCATAGTTAGACCTCTCTTACTTTTAGGCTTGGTAACATAATCTCAACTAACTAGGTGAAAGCCGATACTTGAATTGTTCATGTCCCAAAGAAATTTTTGAGACAACTTGGAGATACAATCTCATGCACAATAGCATTGGACATTTTAATGATCATAAAATTATTTTTACAGTTAGAGAAATTTATATAAGTAACGATCTCATGCACAATAGCAATATTATTATGTATGTGTCTACCGATTATAAAAATTATTTGCTCAAAACTTATCAACTTAGGTGGGAGAGGCTTTAACTAATTAACCAACAATTTAGTTTAGCTAGGATTCTATAGTTTATATTATAGAGTGAGATAAATCTTACTATAAGAAGAATTATATATTTAGTAACAAATTTTTAGTAGCTGATTAGAATATTTGCTAGTATAAAAATCATATAGTAGCAAAATTTAAATTTGTAGCTACTTTTTTATTTTACTACTACGTTTAGATATAATAGCCTTCATAAGTAAATAAAGTAGTAAAATATAAAGAAATATTGCTATTACATTTGTTTTAGGAATACATTTTTATATTTTTAGTGATGATTTACGCACGATACTATTTATTCTTATATAACAACAATTATATATTTTTAATGATGATTTATAAATACCACTACATCTAAAGTTCACCACGCTAGCCAGGTTATCCTTTTTAGGATAAATAAAAGATAGGTTTGGCTCCAATAGTTTGGCAAAAAGGAAGAGTTTTAAAAATCAATAAAAGAAGCCACTAAATCATCATCAATAATATCTCAATAATGTTTGTAAAATTCAACTTAGAAATCATCGGGGCTAAAAGTTTTACTGGTCAGTATAGACTATAAGACTTTTCTAACCTTCTCAATAGTAAACCGCCTGAGTAGTTCATCATTGCAGGTGGGATGTTAAATTACAAGAATATATCAGTAAACTGATGCTTGAGGGACATCGAAGTCCTTAAGCTACAACTCCTTGTAAAAGCCAACAAAAGCATCATAGATATCAGAGTACGACGAAAGAACCAAATCATCATCCTAATATGGAGTTTTTGACCAAACTATATATACGTCTCAGCAGGAAATATGAAATTTATATCCAAATAGGTCACTTTTGAAGAGTTTTGACCAATCTAGATCTTCCTTCTTCAAATAATAAAGGTTTTAGTAAGAGAGTCGGATATTGGATTCTAACTTTCCAACTCCGCGACCCACCCAAAATATACTAGCTAAACCCGCTTCGGCATCCTCGTGAGCTATAAGCCTACAAGGACTCACCACGTAGCAAAATTTCTCGACGCGTCCTAATCGTGATTCGTGAATCGCAATCTTTCCTATAATCTCTCTGGCCTTTCCCATATCTTTCCCGCCGCCCATTTCAAAGCTCGATTCGTTCATTAATCGAAAGCAAGAGGAGAAGACAACGACGGCGACTTCGCATCTCATCTCCTCCCCCTTCGATGGACTCCGAAGTCGGCGTTGATTCACCTCTTCCCCTCTTCGAGGAGCTCGATGAGAATGGCTTCCCCATTGCTTCCTCCTCCTCGTCCGACGAAGTCGGGGGCGACGATGGCGATGACCATCCAGGTAACACCGCGATCTCCGAATCCTTCGTTGGCACGAGTAGCTTTTCCGCCGATTTTTACCGGAGCGGGACTGATTGGTCCAGCTTGGTGGAGGCGGGGGAGGAGAGGAAGAGGGGCCTCGTCCAGAGAAGCCTATTCCAGATGTGGGGTATCAAGAAGCCCAAGAAAGAGGAGGTGGGATCGGGATCGAGGGCTTCTTCTATGGGGAGAAAGAGACGAAAGACGGCAGTTGGAAGTGCCGCGGATAAGGATCGTGTGGATCAGAAGGTTCTTCCTCGATCGAAAAGGAAAGGGTTTGAGACGAGGTCTGATCGTCCTCGCATTTGCCCCTTTTACAAGAAACTGCCAGGTGATATTGTTGTTTTGATGTATCTTGTTGATTATTTTCTTTTTGGTGGCTCAATCAAAATGAAGTCTATATCTAAAGTTTGCATTGTGGTCCAGTTATGATGATAGATTGACTAGAAATAGCATGCATTAGTGGGGATTACATAGTTATGAGATGGCTGTACTGAAAAGAGATATCAAGTTTCTTTTGTGAATCTACAGTTTTCATGCCTATATACAGGAACTTTTTACTACTTCTGGTTGACTTTATTATCTATTTTTACTACTTCTGGTTGACTTTGTTATCTATAGAATGATAAGGTTGAAAATAGAGAATGTGGATGACTCTATGTTGGATTCGGTCCTATTCTATTATCTAATATGATTGTAGAATACATTAGACATTTCTCCACATTGTGCATCTTTAAGCTTGTTTGCTTTTCTCAGGTTCTGCTCCCTTGCCCAGAATACTCTTTGTTGATTTCTTAAAATAATTTGAAAGAACAGGTTTGCTTGACTCTTGCTGGCATACATCTAACCCATAATATGAATAGAGGCTTGTCTGAGTGCTTGTTGTTATTGACCTATTGTATTCTCTTATAAACAATTGATGTTTGGGATGTGCAAAGTTCTCATTTACTTTCTGATATTTCCTTAATGTCATTTAACTTTGTAGGCACACCTTTTACAGTAGATGCTTTTCGGTATGGACGAATTGAGGGATGCTCAGGATATTTTCTGAGTCACTTTCATTATGACCACTATGGTGGCTTGAGCAAGAGATGGTCCCATGGTCCTATTTATTGCACTGCACTCACAGCTCGCTTGCTGACATTGTGTCTCTCAGTAGATTCACTGTATGCTTCATTTGAGTGTTACTGAAAGAGTTTTGGTTACAGTTTACTAGCGTCTTTCCTATAATAACAGAATATGTGATATTTGAGTGTCCTCTAATCTCAAAATAATTTGGTTCAACCTTTTTGTTTCAGTTACATCTGTCCTCTGGAGCTTGATACTGAATATGAAATCGAGGGAATCAAGGTAACCATGTTGGAAGCCAATCATTGTCCTGGTGCAGCTCTACTCCATTTCCGCTTAACCAATGGGACAACCTATCTTCACACTGGAGATTTTAGGGCATCTAAAGTGATGCACTCCCACCCGCTTCTTCTCAATTACCGCATTAATGTGCTTTATCTGGATACAACATATTTAAACCCCAAGTATAGGTGAACTCATATAATATTTCTTTAATTCTGCAGTGCACCTTTCCTTCCAGGGATTGTTGTGAAAGTTGTCTTTATTCCCAGGTTCCCACCTAAGGAGGATGTTGTGGATTTTGTCGTAAGGACCACTTGTAACTATTTAAAGAAACAGCCGAAAACCCTTGTCATTGTTGGAGCTTATAGTATTGGCAAGGAAAATGTCTTTGTTGCAATTTCTCAATATCTAAAGGTATGTGTTTGCAGACCAGTTATAGTTGGAAATACTCAATAAGTTTAAAATTCCTCTTACTGTTAGGTGCTAAGGTTTATATAAAATATATATGCTAAATGATGGACGTTTTATCTTCCTAAAGTTGTTCGCATCTTTTTTGTGCTTATCAACATATTGGTATATGTTCGAATAAGGACTCCCTGGCAGGTTCACTTTACTTTCCTTTTTCACTTTGATGCACAAGCCTAAGCTTGACTAGGGGTGGAAAAATTAATCTGACCTGATAATCCGACAAAATAATCTGGCTTTTAAATGGATTTGAGTTTAATATAATAGGATTTGGGTCATAAATGGGTTAACCCGTTTAACCCGATTATTAAACGAATTGTATTTTTTGTTTGTTATCTCAACCAATTAATCTGTTTATGGCGCGATCCGCCAACATGTTTATGACCCAATAACTTGTTTATGAACCGACCAACCCATTTATGACCTGATTAACTCATTTATAACACACAAAAATTTGTTTATAAATTGAATAAATCCATTTACAATTCGAATAAATTCGTTTATGATCTGAATAACTAATAAAAATTTGAATAACATATAAAAATTCGAATAACATATAAAAATTCGAATAACATGTACCACCCGATAATTCGTTTATGATCTGTGTAACCCATTTAATAAACGAGTCATGTTTAGAAATTTCGACCCATTTAATAAACGGGTCGTGTCGTGTTTCCATTATTATGGCCTAATCCGAACATGGCTAACCCTTCTTGATTGCCACCCCTAAGCTTGACTGGTTAGTGAACAAGACCATTAGCATGATTGAAATTTGCTTAACTAGATAATTTTCTATTAGGTCCTTTTTCCAATGTTTTATTTTTTGCATAATACTACTCAACATGTGTTATTTTTCATATAAATCCAATTTGACTTTGCATTCATGTTTCTCGTATTAAGGAGTTATCTTTACATAGAAAATTTTATGTAACCTTTGAAGTTTTAGAGGGTTACATATGCTGAGTTTAAGCTGCTGCTGATGTTACATTTTCAAATATTATAAAATACTTGAAGGAGATATATTACTTTTCATTTTATAGGGGAGTAAATGCTGAAAAATAGAACTATAACAGAAATATGCATGATATGTAGCAAATAGTATGTAATAAGATTATGTAGAAATTAAGATGTACAAAAGGAAGAAAAGAACATTTGATATGATAAATGGAATTAAGAAGCCGTGTTTGCATTCAGCTCTATCACATTATGCCTCTCATCTACTATTATCACTATGTTCTCAGTTATCATAACTTCTAAGTGTGAAAAAGACGTGAGAAAATTTGAAGATCGGTATACATGATATTATACTCGAATTAAGAAGCTCTATTGTAGTTCTATCACATTGTTTCTCATACATGATCATTGCTTCTTTTTGTTGAATGATGTTACAATCGCTCTCGAGAAAGATGATTTCAATTCGAGTTATAGTGCTGGACAGAAATTATCACAAAACTTTCGAAGACAATAGGGATTGATCTAACCGTTGAAATAATATGAGATTTAGATATGTTGTTCCTCTAGAAGTTAGAAATCCAACGCCACCAAAATCTTTTCAATTAGGTAAGTAGATCAAAAGAAATGGTAGAAATACTAATCAAATGTCAGGGGTGGTAGAATGGACGTGGAAGATGAAAATTGGTGATGTGGGTAGGGTTATGGAAGTGGAAGTTGGCTATTATGGATGTGTTAGTACTTTGAACAAGTTGAAGGGGAAGAAGGGGGCTTCCAAGTGGACTTGGTCACTGGAGTGAGGTGGGAGAAACGACGGAGGTATAACCTCGGCCATTGGTTGAATCTTAGAGCGGGTACCGAGGGGGAGACAGGAGGAGGGAGAAGCTTGGCTCAAGCCTAGATATAAAACAAATATCAAATGTTCAATAATACCAAAGTGATTCCGATTCAACATATATAGGGGCTAGCCATACATCCACATCCTTATTCTTCAAAAATAAAAAATGATCTAATTCGAGGCAAGTTGGTCAAGTCTAATCCGTATTATAATCCGGATAGCAACAACTTATCATGTTTTCCTCACCTTGTTCTCAAGATGCAAAGTGGGAAAAAATCGGTCCATTAAGTTATTTATCTCCCACTTTGCCTCATCCGTGGGTTGCCCTAGCCACTCCACCAAAACCTCTGTCTCCAAGTGCCCATCATGTTGTCGTCGTTGCTTGGCTAGGATTCATACTAAGCTTGTACGTCTTATGCTTCTCAATAGGCTTTGGTAAGTTAGTTCCAATGGCTAGATCGGGTCCGATCCTAGCTTTCAGAACTTAGACATGGAAGATTGGATGTACCTATGCCTTTTCAGGCAGCTCCAAGTGATAGGCTGCGGGTCTAATATGCTTAAACACCTTGTATGGGCTGAGGAATCGATAGGACAACTTCTGGTTTTGTACATGCCGCAATGCCACTTGACGATATGGCTACGCTTTCACAAAGACCCAATCAATCACTACAAACTTACGCTTGTAATGTCCATGGTCATAGACATGTTTCATCCGACTTTGAGCTGTAGTGATGTGCTCATGAAGTAGTCTCAATGTCTTATCCCGATCTATTAGCTCCAAGTTTGCCTCCGACTTATCTGCGGCTGCTAACCTATCGTATGTCTATAACACAGGGATCGTTTGTCCATATACCGTCTCAAATTGAGTCATCTAAATATTGTGGTGGTAGATGGTATTATAGGACCACTCCGCCGAAGGCAAACACCACAACCACCTTTTCGATCGGTCCGCCACGGAGCGTCTTAAATATTGCTCAATGCTTTGGCTGACTACCTCGATTTGGCCATCTATTTGTGAATGATAGGTCGAACTGAGTATCAACAGTGTTCCCTGCAATCTGAAGAACTTCACCCAGAAGTCACTGATAAAAATACGGTCATTATCGAAGATGATCGGCCTTGGCATCCCATGGAGCTTTAGTACATTTTTCGCAAAAATTTTAGCAACTGTCGTTGCTGAAAAAAAGATGTGCTAGAGTCAAAAAGTGAGCAAACTTGCTTATCCTGTCGCACAACTAGCAAAATCATTGAATATCCTCGGACCTCAGGTAGCCCCTCTATTAAATCCATCTATATGTCTTTCCAGATTTGCTCTAGAATTGGCAATGATTAGAGTTGCCCAGCTGGCTTAAGAGACTCCATCTTCGCTTGTTGACAGATTTGACACTTCTTGACGTAATGTTTACATTCGCATTTGTTCCTATATAGGTACAACTTTGAGAAAGTTGCTTATAGGTCCTCTACACCTATTTGTGGCTTGCTGTTGGAGTGTCACATGGAAGTACTCCAACAGTCGGTGGTGCGCCTCCAAGTCTGTGGGCACGCTGATGTGCCCACAATAAAAAATTAGCCCATCGTGCGCCTCAAGCTCCGGATGTCACGTTAGGTCAGCTATGATCTATTGTAACAGCTCAAAATAAAACTGGCCAGCTATACTTGCATGCCTCATGCCCTGTAAGAAGGGGAAGGTAGGAGCGGAGAAGGCCGCAAGTTTGGCTGGCGCCGGGTTGCGCGATAAAGCATCGGTAGCCAGATTTTTTGTTCCTTTCTTGTACACCATTTTGTAGTCATATCCTATCAATTTGAATGCTATCTCTGTTGTGTGAGAGTGTATACGTGCTGCTCCAAAAAGTACGGAAGACTCTGCTGGCCCGCATGGATCACAAAGTGTTTTTCAGTGAGGTAAGGACGCCACTTGGTGATAGTGTGAAGTATCGCCAACATCTCCTGCTCATAGGTGGACAACTGTCTCGATTTCTTGGATAAGGCTTTGCGCAAATATACCACTAGTCTTTCTTTTTGTATCAGCATCGCTCCTGTACCAGCCCTGATGCATCACACTTGATGAGGAATCGCCTGAAAAAGTCCGACAAGGCGAGAACAAGGACCGCGGTTATGGCTAATTTGAGCTTCTCAAAAGCCGTTTTAGCCTTTTCTCATCACAAAAAATCATCCTTCCTAATAGAGCAGTCGGCTATCTTTCCGTATCCAGCAACAAAGCAATGATAGTATCTTGTCAAACTGAGAAAACCCTACAATTCATGGGCGTTTTTGGCTTCCGCCACTCCACCATGCAATGTATCATCTCAGCGTCGGCGGCCACACCACCTATTGAAATCATGTCCCAAATACTCTATCTATTGCTCTTCTCATAAACACTTTGATTTTTTGACTTTGAGTTCATATTTTTTTAGCAAACTCAGCACCTTTCTCAAGTGCTGCAAGTGATCATCTCAAGATTTGCTATAGAGAAGAATATCATTAAAAAACACAAACACATACTGACGAAGCAAGGGATGAAAGATATCGTTCATCAAGCCTTAGAAAGTCGTTGGTACATTCGTTAGGCCAAACGGCATAACCTGGAACTCAGTGGTCATCATGAGTCCAAAATGCCATTTTGTGAACATCATCGGGGTACACTAGGATCTGGTGGCATCCGGCCCTTGAATCCAATTTGCTGAAGAAGGAGGTGCCTACCAACTCGTCTAATACCTCAATGATCGAAATAGGGTTCTGGTTCTTAATAGTGATGGAGTTCAGTGCCCGGTAGTCTACATAGAACTGCCAACTCCCGTCCTTCCTCATCAGTAGCACGGGTGAAGAATATTCACTCCGACTGGGTTGTATGATCCGCTGGTCCAGCATCTCGGTCACCAGTTTAGAGATCTCTTCCCTTTGAATGTGAGGGTAGTGATAATGCCTCACGTTCACTGGCTTAGCGCCTGGCATGATCTCTAGGTGATGGTCTGCCTCATGCGTTGGTGGCAACCCTTTCAGCTCCTCAAAGAGGACTAAAAGCTCTTGTAAAACAAGCCAAATCATCAGGTATACTTGACTCATGTGTCTCCTCAAGCTCAGTGTGAGCTAGTTGCATTGTAAGTTGAGTCCACAGTGCTGGACAAGCTAAGTAGCGGCTGCAAGGTAACTCCGTGGTGCGGCCGAATGCCATCAAGTCGCACCCTTCTGCTGTTGTGCCTAAAGGTGAGGCGTATCTCCCCAGCGATGGAGGTGTAACATCAGCTCTAAGTTGAATCTCAAAGTGGTGCCGAGGGGGAGATAGGAGGAAGGAGAAGGTTGGCTTAAGCTTAAATGCAAAATAAATACCAAATGTTCAATAATATCAAAATAGCTATCATTGGACATACTAGAGGTTAATTATATGTCCAAAAATAACAAATAACCCTAATACGAAATAATCCAGTCTTACAAAGTTGTTCGAATGGCCAAAATAGTGCCTCCGTATATGCGAATGCAATGTAGGCATTCGAACGCCACGTTCAAATACCAGGAAGTTCGAGGCGGGTTGGTCAGGTCTAATCCGTATCATAATTATGAACCGTAACAAATGAGTTTGCAACAAAATGTGAATTTTTGTTATACATTGGAAACAACTCAAACAAAATGGCCCAACATGGTCGGCATCCATTTGATTCCCTCCTCATCGAAACAAAAGTTTAAAGTAATAATGCATAAATAATAATAAAGCCAAATAAGGATTTCTCCATACAGACAAAATTAGGGTGTTAGTTATAGGGAAGTAGAAAGATGTAATTGATAACTCACCAATTACTTAAAAGTGTGAACTGCTAGAAAACAGTAGTTTTCGTATTCTAACAGTAATTCATCTCTTCTCTTCAGCAGGTAACTGCTGTATCCTTGATAGCATTGTACCAGACACACTTGGCATAGGCCGGGTGTCTAGTGAACAGCATTAGCATGTGCACATGTTGGTGCCTAGGCCACATACCGGGATGTCCTCCTCTAGTCACATAATAAACATAAAGCGGTGTGAAAAGATGCTCCTATATGTTTTTGGTAATCTTGCAAGAATGTAGATGCAAATAGTCAGAAGATACAAAACTCTGACATTTAACTGATTTATAAACGCTATTACTTGGTTCTTGAAAATTTAAAGCTAAGATTTATTCTAACTTTGCAGTTGGTAGGTTGGTTGGAGTTGCTTTGCTACAAACACAATTATTCTCGTAGTTCATTGTGAGAGTTCTATACATATGGAGTCTAGCATTTTCAGTTCTCAAAGTAAAGTTCTTATATGTGTAGATCCCTATATACATAAATGCATCAAGGAGACGAATTCTTCAGTCCTTTGGCTGGCCTGAATTGTCTGGAAGGCTTTGTTCATGTGGCCAGAGTTCTCCGCTCCATGTCCTACCTCTTTCATTCTTGCGGCATGAGGTCTGGTGTTAAATTTCCTTGCATTAGCTAATGGAGTTTATCAAGTCAGTAGGGCCTTCTTGTCAATCTATAACGGTTGTATTTTTAGAATCTGAAGGAGTACTTAGGGACTTTTAACCAAAGATTCACAGCCGTCCTTGCTTTCCGGCCCACAGGTGAATTATTAATCTTGCTCCTGGAAATCAAGTTTTGTGTTGCATATTTTCTTGTACCTTTTCATTGCCTCTCTAGGTTGGACATACTCTGGGACTACTGGAAACCAGCTTGAGCTAATCAAACCAAGTTCTAAAGACAACATAACCATCTATGGTACGTTGTATGACTTGAACTTGTCTAAATACTATTTTGCTTCACTTAAATGTATTTATTCTTTTCAAGAGTACATTTCTATTTTCCACAAGCATCAGACAAATATTTTGATGGAGGGCCAAAAGAAAAGGCCTCTCTTTCTATGCAATTGATTGTGATCATGAGAACTGGTAAGATGAAAGGGAGTAGTAGGCAAATTATATCTTAGCTACAGAACTTTTAGTTAAAAATTCGAGTCTTTGTTTCTTCATTGGGTTCTTCATTTTAGCTATTGCTTTTTGCAGGTGTTCCTTACAGCGAACACTCGAGTTTTACAGAGCTAAAAGATTTTGTGAAGGTACCAATTTAAGCTTCGTGACAGAAATTTTGGTTTCAGCTCTATATTCTGCCATTTTGATCCCCATTCTTTTGACTAGTTTCTGAGACCTGATAAGATAATCCCAACTGTTAATGTTGGCAATGCTGCAAATCGTGATAAAATGCAAGCATATTTTAGTGAGTGGCTGAAGATTTCAGGCACAAGTAAAAGTTGAAAGTGCCTTCAGTGTGTAGCTGTTTTTGACAAGTGGAAGAACTTTGTTGCCATCTTATACTAAAGATCACACTGGCCAAGTACCTTCCAGTAAGTTTAGTGAAATATATAAGCTGCTTGCCAATGGGTCTGCTGCAACAGCTAGTTTGTTCTGCACAGCAATAATTAACACATTTTTGAATGATGAAATCTACTGTCTAACAGAAATGAATTCTTCATTGTATCAGATTAATCTTTGGATTTGTTATTTGTATTTCTCATTGGTATTTCCTTCCTGGAAATTGTATTGTTATTATCACATTGTAGTTCAGTTTTGAATTTGTAATTGTATATCTACAGAAGATGCTTTCTTCATTTACATCAATTTGTCAGTTGAATTTCTTGTTTGTATTTCCAATATTTACCTCCTTAATGGAGATTCCAATGTTTCAACTACATTCTATTTGGTGAATTCAATTGCTGATTAGTAATTACATTCCTCCTAAAGAAATCGTAAAAAATGCCCAATTTAAAATACCTAGAATATCTAATTATTTTTTATATACTGTTTCCTTCCTAGATATTAATTTTCTTCTGATTTGGTTGATCTAGAAAACAAGAGCATTGAAGGTGTTCTTTGACAAAATAAAGGTATATCAGGAAGCCTCTTCACAAAAATGTTATCGTCTGTCATTTACTTGGACTATTTTTCTCATATATTGGACGAAAATTCCCTTAGGAAAGGATGATAATTGATTGAATACTAGAAAAATTGATTTGGGAATATGATAAAGGAGGACAATATATATATATAGGATAAAGGAGGAAGAGCCCAAATAACTGTAAGGTTTCTTTACAAATAACTACATATGTTTTAGATTTATTCTGCAAACTGTCCTCTTTTTGTATGCTTGCAAATTGACTTCCCTTTTATAGGTATATAATTGCCTTCTCACAAACTTGACTTTCTGCTTACATTGCCTCTGACTTCCTTTATCTCCCATGAAAAAAAAAATATTCTCACATATCTACAGTAATATTGACTGTTAATATCGACAAAAAGTTAGTAGCCTACTACAGTTGCCTTTTACTTCCTTTCAGTTTTGGTGAATTTCTAACTAGGAGAGAGGGATGTAGATCTACTCATCCATATGTTCTGTTCTTCTCTTCTATGTTGAACTGTTACACGAACACATAGAAGAAGCCCTTCTTATATGTCTCATCATTTACTGCAGCCACTACAATTTCATCTCCCTTGGAGACAGAATTTAGGAGTATGAGTAATGGGCAACCATATTTGGTTTTAAATTTTTAATTACTGAAGAACATCTGTTTCTTTCTCCCTTAAACAAGATTAAATACAGTTGCCAGTAGCTACGTTCATTCTTCTAGTGGTAAATGCTCATAGAAGATTGTTATTATAAGATAATTCAGAAAATCCAAAATCTCCAATTATAGTTTTTCTGGTAGTATGGATCTTGAATTGTTCTGTGAAGTAGTTTTTCTTTGGATGAGTGAAATTGTGAATTATCAAAATTTAAGATCTGTGGTAAAAGGTCCCTCTGCAGCTTCTTATGCACATCTGGGCATGGTATGAATGTAGACTTATTTTCTTCTGCAAATAAGATTGAAACCAACTTCACTTTAAATCAATCTTTCCCATTTCATATAAAGATAGATCCACATGGAATATTTACTAGGATATTTGATCGAAAAGTTTTCTCCATCCACTCGGATGGGATTTTGGATTTTCTCCATTCTTCTCAGGGTAGTTTTATATAATTAGTGATGCACCTGCTGTTTGATAGATCCTTTGATTTTATTTCATTATTATCTACAAAGGTTAGTTTAATGACACCAATTTCTCTCCGCTTCAGACTATTTCCAAGATAATGTCACATTAATGGTTCCGGACGTGCTTTCTCATAAAAAAATACTATTAATTCACAACTCAAAATAAGAACAGAATCTCACATGACTTTGTCAAATGAAACTATTTTATGTTATTTCTATTACTAAGTGTTTTATACCAACTTATCATCTTTGTTTAAAGAAAATCGAATAATTTAATTAACTCGTTGCAACTTAGAGATGAGAACTTTTCTCTCAGAACTCTGGTATTCTGGTATCATTTATTTGAATGTTCTATAGCGATCTTATCTTTCTTTGAGTTTATATACCCTATTTAAGCAACTTCAGGAGTCAAATACTCTCTTGAGAGGATCTTTTGCTGAGTTGAGATACCCTAAATAAAGCAGCCCTCAGAAGTCAAATACTCTCTAATAAGAGGATGCTGTAGAAAGAGGCCTAGGATCAAATTTTCTGTCAAATTTTATTGCAAACTTTCAAAATTTATGCACATGGAAAGTCTAAAATGAAAGTCGTTTATCTTCATTTGTGCAGTGACATTATGGCTTTAGCAGAGGATATCTATGCTCACATTCAGCTTGAGCAGATGACTGTGGAGCATATAAGTCTAAATTTTTTTCTTATTCAGAGTTCAGCTTAAAGATTGGTTAGCCCACCAGCAGTTTTAACATTAACATTACGTATGATGTTATTTCTGTATGGTAAATTGCTTATAATGCTGGAGTTTTCGAGAGCAACTCATACTGCTGGAGTTGTGTATTATTTTATAAGATATTTTACTGATAAACTAAGTATTCTAGGATATTTTACATGATAGAGTAGGAGTTCATGCATGACAGTAACTTCTTGTTCTATCTGACTACTCTTGCTTCACATTGATATTTCTTTTGTTTATATATCGATTTGTATGTTTATCATATTTATCTTAGACTGAATATAGAGCTCTGAATTGCTGGTTATTTCTGTTCTGCAATATTTTGTTAGATTTCTTTTTTATTTTTATTTTTATGAAAGTATGTTATATTTCTTGATAATGGTCTTTACACCTTACACACATCAACATGAGCAAGGTTTCAATCATAAACTACATTACATATTGCATCTATACTAGATTTAATGACACTGGTACTTTATTGGGCGATGGAGTGGAGTGTGCATTTTTGGTCATATGGTACTACTGGATTTGGCAGATATTTTTCTTTTCTTTATGAACTGATCATGGCAGTTGAGAACTAAATTTTCTTTTTTCTCCATTAGACATCCTTTCCATTGGTTGATAAGATAGGATAGACATTTTTTTTTAATTTATTTCTGAGACAATTATTCATTTTATCTGGTTTCAAGCTCTGGAACAAGTTTATTGGGTGAATGGCAGGAGACTGATGCCCCACTTGTTTCCGTTCAACTCCCTTCCATGAGATTTTGGAGCAACTATCTCATCCAGGCAGTAGAAGGATGAACACACACATTATATATACAGAGTTGAACTGCAACCTTTACATGAAAATTTTGACAAAAGTTTAACAACTTTTTGACCACTGAATGCACTTTGAGATCTGGAATAGCTCATGTTAAGATGAAATAAAGTGAGAGTAACAACTTTTCCTCTCTCCATGTTAGGATTAACTTTTCACAATCGCAATTTGCAGCAAATGGCTAAGAAAGTGATAAATTTCTTGCAAAGAAAGTTCCCGGTCTAACTCTTACATAAGCAGACATGCACACACAAACGCAGAGAGAGAAAAGACACACCCACACTGCATACATAGGTTTACATATATCTAGCATTTCATGTGAGTAGTAGATGGGAGCTTTTCTGACATTTCTCCCTTACCAGGAATGTGCCGGCTTGTCGTCGTTGATGCTAGAACCAGATTTGTTGAAGGGATAATCTCATTGAGATACGTTTTTACATTTCTCCTTGGTTGATATCTTTGTATAGCCCTCTTATTTATAGTGACATTTTGTTAGCAACATTGGATTAAAGTAATAAAATCTTCATTTGAGCAATTGAATCTGTGTTTCCACTTCCAACTCCAGTACTGTCGAACGTCTCACTATCCTCTTTTTGTTTACTTCTTGTTTCTAAGAGCTCTGGCTTATTAGCAAACTCCACGGTACACTGTGGTTATCGTCAAAATTTAGCTGTGGGCGAGTCTTGTAAGCATTTCGCAGGCAACCGCATCAACCTGCACTTAAAACATCACAAATCTGATCCACCTCAATGGAACTACAACCTACATTCTTCCTTACTTTCCTGTCATCCATCAGCTTCCTCATCCTTGCAACATCTTCCCATCTCCTCGCAGTTGCATAAATTCCAGCCATGATAGAATAAATCCCACTGTCTTCAGGGTTCAGCTCCAACAGATGCTGAACTGCAACCTCTGCAACCTCTACATTTCCATGAATCCTACAACCCCCGAGCACGCCACCCCATACGTAAGTGTCGCCTTCCATTGGCATCCCTTCTATCATCTCCATTGCTTCTTTTATAAGTCCTGCCCGACCAAGTATATCAGCCATGCAACCATAATGCTTCAGCTCCCGAACTACCCCGTAAACTGTCTCCATCTCACCGAAGAGTCTCCTCGCAGTTTCTACAAGGCCTAAATGGCTACATCCGACCAGGACGCCCAAGAAGGTCACCCCATCTGGTGGAACACCTACAACTTGCATCCTATCGTAGTACTCAAGCGACAGCTCCCCATGCCCGTGCATGGCAAGTCCGACAATAATGGCATTCCATGTGAACAAATTCTTGTGACGGCTCGACTCAAAGATCTCTATGGCAACATTAATGCAGCCACACTTGGCATACATGTCTACAAGCCCCGTTGATAGATACACATTTAAGGTAACTCTATTTAGCTGTATGTATTCATGAATACCTGTGCCTTTATCCAACGCCCCCAGCTGAGCACAGCAAGAGAGCACCGACACAATCGCGACATCATCAGGCCTCGTCCCCGATTCCATCATCCTCTCGAACAGCTCAAGTGCATCTTTGAACCGCCCTGCTTGTGAGTATCCTGCCAAGAGCGTGCCCCACGACACCACATCTCTCTTCGGCATTCCGTCAAACAAGTAACGCGCCACCACTAAATCTCCAGCCTTGGCATACCCATCAATCAACGCGTTAGAAGAGACCACATCTCTTACGGGACATTCGTCGAACAGTTGCTGAGCATCGGAAACAGAAGCGCAGGACGCGTACATGGCGAGTAAAGTGTTGCTGACGAAGAGATCACCCGCGAAGCCAAACTTGAGGAGCTGGGAGTGAAGGGTCTGACCGAGAGGGAGGGACCCGAAGGCGGAGCAGGCCTTGAGGGCGAAGGGGAAGGTGTGGGAGTCGGGAGGAACGGCGAGGCGGCGCATGCGGGAGAAGAGGAGGAGGGATTGGAAGGGGAAGGAGAGGAGAGTGTGAGCGCGAATTACGAGGTTGTAGGGGAAGGTGGTTGGGCTGGGTATTTGGTGGAAGAGGGAGAGGGGGTAGGAGATGGTGGCGGGGGAAGGAGGAGGGAGGTGGTGGCGGAGATCGGTGAAGGCGTGGAGGAGGGCGGTGACAAAAGAAATAGAAGAAGAAGAAGAAGAAGAAGAAGAAGAAGAAGGGTGTAGGGAGAGGAGGCCAAGGACGGTGGCTTTCGCGTGGATGGATTTGAGATGGTGGAGAGATTTGAAGCTTCTCTGCTTCTTGTTGTTGAGGAGGAGGAGGAGAAGGTGGTGATGATGCATGTGGAGGGAAAGAGGGCCATCATGAGAAAGTTACAAATTTGCAAGCCTTATATATAACCAGAGAAATTTACATTTTGATCCCTCAGATAAGATATATATATTTTTTAAACCTATCTTATGTGCGAATTTTTAATTTTTTTTAATTTTTTAACTCTGCCCTTAATTTTTTTTTACACATCTAATTTATTTCAAAATTTTAAATACTAGACCGTGATAATCACTGACTCATATAAAAAATTTAACTCCTCTAAAATAGTATGCTAAAATTTTGGGAAGAAATTTCTATATAAATAGGTTTTTAGGTTAACGAATTTCACCGACTTATATAGAAATTTCTCTCATATTTAAATAAATTTATTTTAAAGAATTTAATTTTTTTTATATAAATCATTAATCTAGTTATAAGTCACTTGCTATCTCTGTAGTCTTATATTTACATTTTGAAATATGCTTAGAAACTTAAAATAGATATTTAAAAGATCTAGCTCTAATATGACAGCAACTACATAGATACTTTCTTTAAGCTAGTTTTGTATATAAATACCGTTCTAGGTAAGGTTTCCACGGCATAAGCATCGGTAAGTTCTCATTTTCCTTTTTGGTGTGGGAATGGTAAATGTAGTCTTGAGAGCTAAAAAACGTTAAACATAGATTTAATGGGGAAAAAAAAAGTAAAATATAAAACGTGGTCGGCAGGATTCGAACCTGCGCGGGCAAGCCCACATGATTTCTAGTCATGCCCGATAACCACTCCGGCACGACCACTTGTTATTAGTTGGGGCACTTGGATCTTCTCTATCCTCTGATTACTACTAGATATATTTTAGGTTGCACTCACCTCATTTTATATTTTCATTGCAATTTCTCCTTATTTTATTATTTTTTAATCATTTTTCCCTCACATAATCTCTTAAAAGTTTTTACAGCTCTGTTTCACTTAATAAAGTACAAAATAATGATAAAATGTCGTTCCACATTCATATGCAAAAATATAAAGCATTTTGTAGGAAAAATTATTCTTCATTAGATGATGGATGTGAAGAAAGAATTATGACTATTTTTTGAGCTCTTCGTTCTTATCTCTGTCCTCCTCCTTATTATTTTTTTTAAAAAAAAGTTACAATATAATTTTTAAAGTCTTCGTTTATCTTCTTACTGTAATAGTGCTAGAATCTTGCCAACTGCCATCTGTATATCTCTTCCTTCTCCTAGTATTGGTATTACCGGGAGGCAAATTATAATGCAAATTAGGACCTTTTAAGATTGCATTGGCTCACATAGAAATCACTGGCTTACTATATAGAGATGCTCTAGGTATTTTATGCCCCTTTTGTTTTGTTAGGTAATGCATTTGCCTTTTAACCCAAAAAAATAAATAAAAATGATCCGGATTTTATGGTTGGCAATGAAGCATTAAGAGGCTAGGTAGGCTAACAGGCTCCACCCATACCTTTTAGAAACACTTGAGCATTTTTAGCATGCGTATATTATTATCTAGAAGACATGTTGATGTGGATCCTTTATATCTATTAGAACTATCCAAAACCTTTAATTTGGAAATTTGAATAACACCTCTCAAACATAACTCTTTTATTTAATTTTTAGGCAATATACAAGTATCTTGCAATTGGATGAATAAACTTCTATGCCAGTGTTATGTTTCCAATTGTCTATGTCCTGTACCCCTAAGTGGCAGTGCTTTCCAAAAGCAAAGTTGGTCACCTTTATCCCCCTTATTTGTACAAACATTTGGCTAAAGTCTAATGCCTAGGTGGTTAGGAAAACTACTCAAAAGCATGAGAGCTAGATGGCCCAAAAAGATGAATGTGTGGAGATATGCAGGAATCCACCTTGGGGGTTTTATATTCCCATAGCTTTAATACTTTATCGATTGTAGTAGTTGGTGGAAGAGGTGCAGATGCACATCTCACAAGGCATCTCCTTGGATATAAGGAGGAGGGCCAAAGAGCTCACTGGCAATCATAGAGTAGAGAAAGCTCAAGGATGTGGAGGAAGAGGAAGAAAAAGAATGGAGCAGCATTTGAGTTCAAAAGATCATGCCTTCCTCTAATTCTACAAGCTATATAGAGGATGGACATGGATCAATGAAACAAGTGGCAAGTCTTATGGGCAAAGGGAAGGCTAAGCCTTTCTTCCAGATCTCTCTTTCTTTCTTTCTTTCTTTCTCTTTTGAGTGTCAAAATATTTGTACTCAGAGAGCTATTTCTTTCTCCTTTTCTTTTTTGAATTATTTTGCTTGTAATTAGTTGTGGTTTGGATTGGAAGTGCTTTGAGTGTGTTATTGTGTATCAGTGTGTAATTTTAGCCTGGAGCTACTTTGTTTTGATTTTTTTGGTGTTCTAAAGTGTTAAGTGTGGTGTTGCAGAATGGACATGGCAAGTCAAGTTGATGCAAATTTGTATGCTTCTAAAGGCATGTCATTCAAATAAATACTAAACTGATTGTGGGAATCTACATAGCACTTTGATGGAAGAAAGGGGTATTTGAAATATACTTTCTTGATTCAAAGATTGGCATTTTATGAATTTGAAATAGCTTCAGTTCACACTTTTGTGTTTATGAAATACCATAATCTAAGGGTTAAATAAATTTTATCCTAAGAATTTTGAACAAAATTCACTCTTATGAATTATTATTATTATTATTATTATTATTATTAATTAGGCTTTTAATCAGTCTGTATCTATGCTTTATCTTAGAAAGTATTACCCACTTGAAAGAAAATTATTTTTCTCCCATACTAAGCCACCTTAAATTTTCTCTTAGAATACATATTTACTTAAGAAATATCATAATAAAGTTTAATTGAGATATTTGCCAATGACATTTGTAGTTGTAGTTTAGTTAAACTTTGAAGAAGGCATAGTGATTAAAAAAAATACCATTATCTTTATTTTTCTCTATCATTAAGAACATTATCAAATAGAATGTTTCATTAAGAACACTAATTTTTTTTCAAGGCTATCTTACTAAATAATGGTTAGTATGAGGTCAGGTTAGAAAGTATCAAGGGTTATTATTTGTCACTTTATGCATAGAGTTAAATAAGCCATAATGTGGGGTTCAAGGGCTGTTAATCAAAATAACAATACAATGCCATATAAAAAGTATAGATAAAAAGAAGATATAGCATTAGAAATACCTCAAAAAAATGAGGTGTTATTAAAAATAAAACCACTAAAATATAGTTGTCAAAAATGTTTAAAAGGCTTAATGATCTTGAAAAATATTTTTGAGAGTAAAAATGATTTTCTTCCAAAATATAGGAGAAAAAAATATATTTAATTTTTTTTTTTTTTTTGAGAGACGAGGATAAAAGAATTATACTTTTAAAACAACAATTTCATCTATATGTTATTCCCATCAAAAGAAAATTTACCAACTATATAAATTAAATAGAAGACAAACGTACTACAACCATCTAAATTTTATTAGTTATTGAAGGATACCGAGGTATAGCATTGAAGAAGACATAAGATGCCAAATATGTGGGATATTTAATATTGCGGTTGCTTTTGCTAAAAGCTTTGTGAAGAAGATATAGAGAGATATTGAGAAAGAAGAGTATGAAGCCCTTTATAGTTTATCCTAAAGAAGGAGATGATGACAAAATTATCTATAAAATATTTTTTGATCTTTATGACGGTAATTTCATCTATCTAAAAATAACTTGTTGTTCATATTGGCACATGAAATTTAACTCACAGAAAACAATCAAACTAGTTTAGTTGTAGTTTTTCAAAAATTTAGAAGGTACTTGTACGTTTTTATACTATAGGAGGGCAAAGTGGTACCGAGTCAAAAAAATAAAAGAACAGATATAATTAAGCCCTATAATTATTAATTATGAAATCTATAATTAGTAACTATTGAATCCATAGTTATTTATTATAGAAACCGGGATATTAACTATAAAATTATATTTGATTGTGTATCAAAATACCTATTGTTATGCACAAATATTTTAGAACTTTTAAATTATTTGTTGTTGTACATAAACATTCAGAAATAGATTATTACTTCTGTACACAAACATTTCAAACATGTATAGATTATTATTATTGTACATAAAAATTTCAACAAATCTAATAGAAAGAATGATTGTATTTTTTAAGTAGTCTCTGTTTGTTCTTAATAAAAGCAAATCCAACAGATAAATTCTTTCTGAATAGATGAATCGATTTCAAAATAAGGTGAACTTGAGATTAATGGCAAGCTTATTGTCCGGATATCATGATTGGAAGGTTTAATTAAAGGATAGCAAATAAAATAGCCTACTAAAATATCCATGCTACATTTGCTTCATGTATACATAGATCAAATTGGAAGAGTAAGAGACATGCTTCATTTAATACAGTTAATGAATCTCTACTTTATCAAAATGCAGGGAATGATACATTTGTTTTTAGAATTTTTAATAATATTACACGATGCTCTTAGTTTTCTTAGTCACTAGTTATTATATAGATGAGTTAAAATAAGTATACGTACAAAATGATCATAATATATTTGAATAATTTTTTTAAATTAAAATAAAAGTATATTAATGACTATATATATATATATATATATCAATTTTTCTGACTCAAATAATTTGCACTTTCACATTAAGATCACTCCTATCGATCAAAAATAATTTTTCTTTTACTAAAACCATATGAATTATTATGAATATATGATCACAAGAACTATGCAAATCAACAAAATAATCAAATAATTTTACCACCACGTTGAACAAAATATTTAGAATTAATATGATTTATAATATTAAATCTATGACAAATTGAAACATATTATTTTTTATTTAAAAATTATTTTTATATCACAATTAATCGTAGATCTCACGGGAATATGCTTCAATTTTTAAGTCATAAGGGCACAAAAAAATGCCCTTAACCTAATACTCGCTATATAAATGCCAGGGTTTATCTCTTCAGCTTCGCTTCCGTTTCCTAGGGTTCTAAAATGGCTACCCGATCCCTCCTGTCGAAGGTCTCCTCTCTCTCCCTCCTTTCCCCTCGCTCCTTCCTCTCTTCCTCGTCGTCTCTACTTCGTCTCCGCCCCCTCATCGCTGCCGACCTTCTCCTCCACCGCCGCCTACCGGCCATCGCCCCCATTCGGTGCTTCTCGTCGCAGCCGACCACTTCGTCGCTCCGGGATTCCTCTCCGAACTGGAGTAACCGCCCACCGAAAGAGACCATCCTCTTAGATGGCTGCGATTTCGAGCACTGGCTCGTTGTCATGGAGCCGCCTCCGGGTCCGGCCGGGAATCCTGATATCTCTCGTGATGAGATAATTGATAGCTACGTAAAGACGCTTGCCATGATCGTTGGGAGGTTTGCGCTACCTAACCCTAACTTGTATTTAATTGGAATTCGAGGTTTAGTTGGTTGGGATGATAAGTGGGGTTCTGTAGAGCTTGAAAGATCTAATAGTAGCCTTTTTTTTCTTCTCCTTTTTTTCCTGAGGTGCTTTCGAAGATTGATTCGTTTTTTACTTGGCTCAGGAGATGTCTTTCAGTTTGCTATATATGTCTAAATTGAAAAAGAAGCTGCTATTATTCATCCGGTATTTACTTTAGATAAAATTTTCGCCGCCATATAAGAATAAGCATGTTCTCTAGAAGTCTATGACTTATTAACTTCAGCTGGTTGGTTTCCGATACTTGCCTAAATCTTTGGACTGGGATGATAAATTTGATTTAGGGATTAGAAGAACAGTAGTTTGTTGGATAACTTATTGAGATGATTGACTCTGTGTTATTGTTCTTTATTGTTTGTTCCTTTGTATTTCAATTTGCTGTTATGTTGCAGTGAAGAAGAAGCAAGGCAGAAAATATACTCTGTCTCGACAAGGCATTACTTTGCTTTTGGATGCTTGGTCTCTGAGGAGCTTTCATACAAGATCAAGGGTATGCTTTCTACAATCCTGTCCCAACTATGTATTGCTTTTGTACAAGCATAATGCTAATTTTTTGCCTTTTCTCTCAAAATAATGCAGAGTTGCCAAAGGTTCGCTGGGTTCTTCCTGATTCCTACCTGGATGTTAAGAATAAGGACTATGGAGGTGAGTACCAAAAGAAGCCTATAAAAGTCAACCTGTATTGTTTATTTTTTCTTCTAAGTAACTTTAGTATTTCTTCATGGATACAACAGTTGAGATGCACTTGAGATTTTTAATTTGTTTGATGTTTATTCTTATATGCACATACACAGTCTGTTTTGAGATGATGGTTTTCTACCCCTTTGATTTTTTTTCCTTTTTCTGTATGCGCTGGTGAATAGACGGTAATTCTGACATGAGAGGTTCCTTGGAGTTAAGGTCACTTCGAAGAAGCCATCTAATGGGGTTGAAAAACCTGATCGTTACTATAGCCACTATTGACTTAGCTTTTCTCTTGAGTTTTAATTACAGCTGTCTTTATAATTGGTTTCTATAAATTTGTGCCTAATGAGGCTTACGAATACAGATTTGAATTTTGCCATATATGACGCAATTAGGAGAAATTCATGTTGACTAGTAATGGAAAGAGATAGAAGTTAAGTAATCAATGCCAATTTCAAACCTAAAGCTCAATCAATCATCGCCGCCACCATTCACTTTCAATATAGGGCTGTGATTAAAACTTACAAACCCTAAAGGCATCAACATCTTGTTTCGGTTGAAACTTGATCCATTTAAATTGAAGCAAACTGAACCAATCTGATTCCTAACGTTTTTTCTGTATTGGATCCTGTTTTGGATCGAGATTGGCCGAATTTTCAAACCATGGTTGTTATTATCTTTTGTGGAGTTTGAACAATCATGTATGTCCGAGAACTTTATGTGCATAAGATTTTATCACTCTAAAAATTATTTAGTGAAAAGTTTGCTGGTTCATTTTCTAGCTTTTGTTGTATTCCCCATTGCTAAGAGGCTTGAACAATATTGGTGATGTTATTTTCTTCTACTTTAATTAGAACAATATTAACTTTCTCTGCTTCCGTTGTAGTAATGTTGACTTTTTTGCTTTTAGTGCACTATCTTTAGCATTTATTGCTTCACTTGTGGGAACAAATACTTGATGTTATTTCTTTGTTTTCATCACTACATTTGAAGTTATTGTTAATTTGCTCTAGAGGATTATAATTGGTTTTCAGATGCGATATTTTTGTTTCTGCCATGTTAATTGATGTTATTGGTAATTTGTTACTATGACTGATAATTGTTCTTCTGTGTTGATTCATATTCTTTCATCCACTATATTAATATATTGATAAAAGATATTAAAATTTATTCTTTACCATAGATGTGGTGACGGCATGGAGCCAATAACATACTCGAATTTCGATGACTTTGTTCCTGCCATCTAATTCTTGTTGTATCTTCTTCATTGATCAATTCCTTGATCCTTGATGAATTGTTTTGCACATAAAATTGTCCCTGTCGATCTATCAGTATTGTCCGATCGATGCCTTGATGCAATGCAATGTGGCTTGTCATTCGTTGCTAGGCTTACTGTGTGATATAGTTGTCAAATCAGACTCGCTGACTTTATATTCACATAAGTGCTTAATGTTTCTTAAATAAATTGAAACAAGAAATTAGCTGGTTTGCAGCCTTGATGCCAGAATGAATCTTTGTCTTGTGGCTTTCTTTATCTGAAGAAAATCTGGGATGAATTGGAATTGCCAGAAACCCAGTTGATAGCTGCACAACTTTTCTAATATAAGATTTAGGTGTAATCATTAACATGTAAGATCTAGGACTTTTGCTAATCCTCAATGCTCTACTTGCATGGCCTAACATTTATTATGATTTTGTATGCATGATGACTTTGGCGAACTAAAATAGGTGATTGTGGTGGACTTAGAAGGCTGATTCTTCATAAGAGATACTTTGGCTTCCTTGCTTGGATATTTGCTAGTTTTCTTCTATTGATTGGGGAAATGCTAAATAACACAGATAGTTTCTCATTTCCTATTTTTTTTATATTGTCGCAGGTGAACCTTTCATAGATGGTCAAGCTGTTCCTTATGATCCTAAATACCATGAGGAGTGGGTCCGGAATAATGCTCGTGCAAACGAGAGATCCAGGCGCAATGATCGGCCTCGCAATTTTGATAGGTCAAGGAACTTTGAACGCAGGAGGGAAAACATGCAGAACTTCCAAAACAGAGAAGCACCACCAATGCCAAACCAAGAATTCCAAAACCGTGCTGTTGGTTCTATGCCACCTCGTGATGCCCCTCCGATTTCGAATGCCCCTAATGCCATGCCGCCGCCACCTAATCGTGATTTCAATGCCATGCCAAATCGCTCTGGTCCTCCGCCGCCTCCTAACATGAGTGGTCCACCGAACAACTATCAAAACCAAATGCCTAATCCACAGAACAACTACATGCCAGGTGGTGGACCTGGTAATCAAGGAGGTGGTCAAGGCTATCAGGGAGGTAATCCTGGTGGGTTCATGCCTAGTGGCCCTGGTTATCAGGGAGGTGGCCCAGGATACCAAGGCGGTAATCTTGGTGGGAACATGCCTGGTGGCCCTGGTTATCAGGGAGGTGGCCCAGGTTACCAAGGTGGTAATCCTGGTGGGAACATGCCTGGTGGCCGTGATTACCAGGGAGGTGGCCCAGGATTCCACCAAGGAGGTAATCCTGATGGGAATATGCCTGGTAGCCCTGGTTATCAGGGAGGCAATCCGCCGTATCAAGGAGGAAACCCTGGCTATCCGGGAGGAGTCAATCAAGGACCTGGCCACGGTCAAGGAGGCAACCCTAACTATCAACAGGGTGGATCAGGTTATGGAGGACCTGCTTATCAGGGAAGAGATGTTCCTGGAAGGGATTACCAGTAAAACATTAGAAGTAGAGATGTGTAGAACTGAACAATTTCGGAAAAAATAGTAGTTAGTGTCTGGGACTTGCTAGAATAGCACTTGAATGGAACTTATTGATAATCATTTTCATGGAATGGATTATGTGCAGGTCTAGCTGGTAGTAGTGTCTATCTGTTTTTCCCTTTTATAGAACAGAGTTTTGCAGGGATAAGAAACTTACACCTATCAGTCAAAATGGAGTTCAGGCATGTGTCCAGTAACATCATTGTATGATATCTATATATTGTTTGTATGGACTAATCAGGCCAACGTGTATTGGAAGTTCTCCCTCTGTTTTGCCTATTCGATAGATGTTTTCTTTTTAATCGTTATGGGATTTTTAAGAATATACGTCATATAGAATTAGGTAGCTTCAGCCATGTTATTGGGTGCATATGTTTGTTTATCTAGTGCTTGATAAATTTAGTTGCTTTTTAGCATAAATTTAGTTGTTTTGTAGCGGATGTACTGCGTAATCTTTACCCTCTCTTGCTTGAGCAATATAGTCTTATTTGGTGCTCTAGTGTTTGTATCGCAATACTAGCTTTGTTCAACACATCTATTGTTGGATATCTTGTTTGATGTTCATATAGATCAAAATCACAAGGTTATTAAACGTGTGACATATTTGTTTTTTTTTTAAACGTCTTTGCTTTATTTGTTGTTCTTTCGTGAAATATGAGGCCATCTCTGGATTAGTGCTTCATTTATGCCTTGTTTTTCTTTACTCGTTTTCGGTATATTAGATGCCCAATATTTCAAAGGTATAAAAACTCACTACGAAAAGATTTATACCACTCTGTGTGATTTGTGAAAATAAATACCCTGATGATGTTTGCCGACATCAAAGAATTGAAACTTTCCTCGGATTGCAAGTTGCAATGAGGAAAGTAGTGGGAGATGCAACTCAGGTTTGTCCCAAGTCAAACTTGAGACAAGTTCAATTGATGAATAAATTGATCAAAATGTTTCCTTTCTCGACAGAAGAATCGATTTCAAGATCCGGTAGGCTTGTTTATCAATGGCAATGTTAATGTTGGATATCATGACTCGAAGGCTAAATCGATGAAGAACATCATAAAATATCCTACTAACTACATTTGCTACCAGGTTAGTTTCATGCATACATAGATCAAATTAGATTATTGATACACATATATCGATATTTACCAAGAAAAACTCCATTTTACAGACGGTAAGACATATTATAGAATGAAACTTGATACATTAGTGATCATTCTCAACAATCAGCACTTATATGGGACCCAGAAACAACTCTTAGTTTCATCTAAAGCTTCAAACTGTAGCTTTTCCTGGGGTAAAGTGAAAACTTCAACTAACAAGATTTTCCCCGTCTTGGAAGCAAAGTTAATGCCAACTGAGAGAAATACCTGTACAACTGGGATCCATCCAACGATTTAGGAATCGAAGACTACAGCCATCACTGTAATTTAGAGGCAACAGTGGATTTAGCATTCACATTAACATCCACAAGCCGATCTAGGAACTATCAGCATAATGCTATAGCTCTCTCAGCTGACTCAGCTGCAGTAGGCAGAATCTTGCACAAGGTTGATGGCCCAGGCAATTCTGGTGCAGAAGTCACAAGCTTACTCTCCGATAGAAATTGTAAGAGCAAGTCAAGTGCTTCACACATCCACTCGTACCGACAAAGTTTGTATGCATCCATCACAGACACCTATTTATGGAGGCATCATTCAAAATAGTTGGTTAGTTCTTAGCTAATGCAGCTAGTCTATGCAAAGAATAGCTTGAACATGATGCAAGAGTAACACTGACCCATCTCCTGCCATGGCTAGCCTGCTCTGGCCAGTAATTGAGCTCCTCGTTGACTTCCAAGGCAAATATGTAACCTTTGCAAGCTCCTTCAGGGCTGCAATTGTTCTGGCTGCTCTTGCTTCTGAAGATCCAATGACCCAATGGATCTTCCTGAAAAAAACAACAGTTCATGATCATTAATGTGTTTAGTCTTTAGACTGATGACATTGACTTAAATTGTTAATTTGATTCAATAATCTTACAAATGAAAGTTGAACTAGGTAAATTTCCTAAAGTAGTTGTAGATAAGTCAATAGCACGTGATCCTAAACAAACTACTGGGTTTCAGTTAAATTACTTTCAAAGTAATAGGTGCGGTAGAAAAACCAAGTGTGTTATGTTCCGTAAATCTGTCAAAACCACTAAAAGATAAATAACCACAAAGAACCAAATTTTCCCACCATATCCATTTTTTGCCACTTCATAGAATTATAACAGATCATAGAAAAGCTTACTGGAAGCAAACTTCAGGTATTTCAGTGTATGACTACAAGTTGATAAATAAGATCCTTCATCCCTCCATGACAGATTACAATAGGCAAATCAAAAGTAAGTTGGAAATCACAAATTTCCCTTTGAAACAAATATAGCACGAAAAAAATTGTTTTTTTTTGTCCCTTCTGTAATATTTTCAAACACCAAAGTAGACTTCTATTATCTTTTGCCTTATGAGATACGATGACAGTTCAACTATAACATTAAACTGCTGAACAACTGACAAGAGCATCATCACCATCAGGATAGGTACTACGTTGGTACGCCAACAGGAAACACGTCACATGCATACTAGTTAGGTGGCAGAGCAGATCAATGATAAAGAGCTTCTATGACTTGGGAGTTTGAAGAAATATTTTTTGAGGATAGGGCAGTCTACTGATGAATATCATACGATGGATGTAAATCAAGGGCATGATCTCCAACAAACAGCCAATAATATTACATTAATTATTGTCTAGATGCTCGCTGAATCGAACTTCCCAAACATAATTTAGTAGCCCCCTGGCATGATCCTTCAAACTTACACAAAATTGACATTAGATTTCACCAATTTAGATGAACGATTAATTTCATGATGACCGAGATCCAAAAGTTGAAAGCATTTGCTGATCTATAAAGAATTTCACTTAGATGCTAGGGTATCACAACTAAGTTGTTAAATGATACAAAAACCAAGCAAGGTTCTATTGTAGACGGAGAATTAAACTTGAATAAAAAAGAACTGATACAGTGACTTACTCGCATCTACTCACACTGAATTATTATGTCAAGAATGAAACTAGATGCAAGTACTCACACTGATTTTTCCCTTCACTCCGGCTTCCTCCAAGGCCTCACGGCATGCTGCTTGGTCGACCGTCTCATCATCTTCCCATCCACCCTACAACAATAAATAATCAATTTGAGTTTCTCATGGAGTGTTGTTCCTCAGGAAACTCTAGAGCAGAAGATGCACTTACTTTAGGGAACACAAGATCATTTCTTTTCGCTGTAGAAACCATGAGTACTTCCAACCTATTGACCAAGTCACCGAAATGGTTCTCTTCTTCCTTTAGCCTGTATGGAATACATCTGTTTGCACCATAGATAACAAACATGTTAAAACATTACTCAAAAGAATTACATTGCAGGATAGAGAATAACAAGAGAACTAAATGTGATAGATAATGTATCAAAAATTGCATCTGCTTTGTAGTTAGAGGTCCAGATTAAGGAAAGGCAATTCTCCAGCTTAGGTGAAATAATTTCTGCCCAGAGTAAACTTGTTTAAAGTAGAGGTGGCTACATTCTTTTCCAATAGATCATTTGCCAGAGATTGTTATCAACTACTAGTATGTAGAAGAAGAGTTCATCAAATATTACAAACAAGTGACAGCTAAAGCACCAGCTACTTCAACCTACAAGATCTCTGCTATAAGAGCCAATTAGCTTATTTCGTACAAATCCAGCACAAGGATGAAAAAGGCGTGAAAAAGAGTTGCATACGTAGAGGAAGCTCAACTACTTAGAAAGTTAACTAACTTATTTTATCGTCAATGTTATCTCATTCAACCAAAGTTTCCAGCTGAGAAGAAGTTTCACATCCTTCGCATTACAAAAACAAAATAAGGAGAATTCAATTCAGGGGGATACAGCAGCTGGAATCTAATGATAACAATAAGAACAAAGAACAATAGCAAAAGAAGGCAAAATACCCTGCTACAAGCCGATAGCTGTTATCATAACGCTGTCGTTGGCGGCCTATTCGAGCTAACAGAGGTGAAGCCATTACTCCAATGGTAGAGACCTCCTTATCTTAGGAAAGACTACAATACCCAACAAAGAGAAATGGGTAAGGAAGAGCTAAAAGGTGAAGATGTACTCAAGTAAGCAAAGAAGAAGGTTAAGCACAGCTCAGTTCACCTCATTGAAACCCAAAAAAGGGGCAATATATTCTCATAATCTCCACCTTATCCTCCTTTCTGCTTCCACTTCCTTTCCCAAATCCACTTGAAAGAAGAAAACAGGGAGCAAAACTGGGTCGATGGACGAAACCAGACACTTTCTCTAAAGCTGGAGCAAAAGAAGAAATGGGTGTTCTCAAGCCCCCGGTTAATGGCTCTTCTGCTACTTTCCTATCCAATTTATTGCTGCAAAGTTCCTCTTTTCCCCGAATAAAAAAAACCAAACTTTATTAAATTCTGAGATCTCCCGCGGCAACAGAGTAATGGGCAGTTGGGATCTTTCAAAAGTGAGAGATCGGAAGAAATTTCTCGTGAGACCAAATCAACTATTTGACGTATACGGGATTAAATTATCTATACCTCATTGTTTGCTTCCATACGGGAGAAAAAAAAACCAAAGGATAACGAAGCCGGAGAGAGATGGGAGTTGAGAGCTATCTTTAGCTCTTAAGCTATTATTTTATTCCCTGAACTCAGATTTTTTTCTTCTTCTTTTTAGAATTTCACATAATTATCACTAAACATTTCCAAAATATCATAATTGACACTGTATTCTCAAAACAAAAAAAAAAAAAAAAATCCTAATTGCAACCAAAATTATTTAGTTTTTTTAAACCCCTTGGTTAAATCTAGCTAATCACAATTAAAACTAAAAAAAAATGTTAGGAAAATACTATTTTACCCTTGTATAAAGGGATTAAAATAATACGAAGACTATCTTATATTATCCAATATCATAGTAAAGAAGAAAAGTAAATCATTACCTTTTTAGAAGAAAAAATAGCCATAACTACTTTAAATATTAAGAAAGAATGGTATTATAATCATTTATATGTACTGTTAACTATAACAACCATCTCTTAGTAATATTCTATGGATATTCTATCAAAAAAGTAAGTCAGAAAATTCCAGTGATAATTATGATATTTAAACATATTTTAAGTGGCTATTATATAATTACCCTTTTCTTTTAAATCCTTTTCCAAGTTATCATTTGCAATTCAATTATACTTAATCTTTAATTAAAAGAAATAAACTTTACTATATATATATATATATATATATAGTTTTATATAATAAATTAAAAAGATAATACAATTAAATTACAAGAGCCCTAATCATCTAGCTTTTACTATTTTAATTTGTTATTAATACTTGTATGAGAATCCTTGGAATATAGAGAATACCTTCAAGAAATAGGTTTCTTATGTGGGTCCCATATGATGGTTGGTGATAGAATGGGTCTGTTCGATAATTAAGATGTCCTTAGCGACAGAGGAAATTTTGTAAATTTTAAATTCGTAATAATAAATTTTAATATTCATTGTATATTTAAATTGCGCCGTTATAATAAAATATGCATCAAACTATATGCACTTAGTTTTATAATATAATATATGTGAAAATATTGGGTATCAATCAAGTTTTATTATCTACCATTATAAATTCATCACGTCAATATTACAAAGGACATTATTTAGACATTTTCCTCTCTTTCTAATTAATTTATATGATGGTGAAATGCAAAGCCGGTCATTTATTTTGTTGACAAATTGAATGGCTAACATTTGCATCAGTTGCTTGTACAGATGGCAGATCATTCAAAGAATCTCATATGAACGACTGGGAAATTGAGGTCTTTTCCACCAAATTCCATTAATTTTAGTTGCTAGAGATCTCAATCAATAACCAGACATTATCTCGAGAATCCCCAATTGCAGAAATTTCATAGAGTTGTAATATATTATACTCACTAATTATGCCAAATTAATTAAAAAAATATTCACTTATTTTTTTATTTGTGGAGCAGATGTAGTTTTAGTCTTAAATATGAAGAATAAATATAACGATAGCTTAAGCTTTCAGAGTATATACGGCGAGTTAATACTCGGTATTAGTTAGTCATACTACCATAATAATCTTCTTAATAGTTAGTAGTTGAGGAACTTATAAGATTTCAACAAAGAAACATGTCCATTAAATGCCTAAGGGTAGCCCAAGATTAGCTAGTCTTAGATGATACAAGAATCTCATCAACATGTACTTTTATTTTGAGACATTAACATGTTACTCAAATAGTTATATGAGATCAAGAATCTCATCAACATAACTTATTTAAAAGGAAGAAAGCTGACCGAAGACATTATTTGCTTCCAGAAGAACTACTAAAATAATATGTAATTGTTCATGTAACTAAGCAAGCAAGCAAACCAAAATAAGTCCACTAGAAGCTGTCAAAAACCAACATCAGAACAATCGCTAAAATGTTGAATATTTAATCATCAAATAGAGCCTCAGAAATCAAGTTTACAAGTTTTGAACATAAATCTAAAACATAATCAACTTAAAAGTTAAGTTTATATATATAGGATGAGGATTCATTACGATATATATCAAATGTTTACATCTTATAATTTATTCCATATTAATTAGTATTAACTCTCAAAGAGTGAAGTATAAAATTGGCAATGTTAATCTCATCAACGACATCATCTTGTGAAAGCAAATGCAGCTTTTGTTGACGTTAATGGAAACAGACGGCCACTTTGGTTGCAATCCGTTCCTATCCACATATAAGCGTCCAGTACTTAACTTTAATAAATCTTAACGTGGAGACTAGTTGGCCATGAAAAGGACCATATGATATTAACTAATAGGACTTGCAAATCACGGTTTAAGAAATAATTATCACAAGCACCTAATCTATTGTAGGGTGTCCTATTTAAGCATGACTTTTCCTCCTCGTTTAATCTTCTACAATGTAGTCTACACTAATAATTAAGTATAACTTGATGACTTTTTCACGTATATCTTATACCTTTTACGTAATGCATAACCTCCATACATGCATATCAGGGAAACCCTACAAGGGAAAGACTAAAGAGCTACTAGGAAAACCCTAAAATGATTCAAAACATATTACTGAATTGCTGAAGGAAGATTGTATCCTAGTCGGTATAATAACGAAGTGATCGATACTTACGTTATACTAGTTGGTATAATAATTCCTTTTAGTATTGAATCATACCATAGAAGTTTAGAGCCATTGTTCTTTATCGATCGACCTAAGTTTTTAGAGTAGTCTTGGAATATTATTATCGAATACTGCCACATCAGCACTTTGTTTGTATATAATTCTTTTGAGTAAGTATGGGGAAAGTTTTCCACCCCCAAAGATATCATTACCCACTGGAGAGCTAAAGCTAAAGATGCCATCTCCATTGCTGCCAAGCAAAGTGATCAAGGTCTCAATTATTTAACCCTCAATGATTGGCCCTAGGGGTCGGTGTAGTGTCCATATAAGAATAACATGTGGTAAGGAAAATAGAGAGAGATATATATATATATATATATATATATATATATACATAGATAGCGTTATGATCACCAACATGAAGCTTATGTTTTATATCTATCCTCTCGTCTCAAAATTCAATGCCACGTTGTTTTATATAACGTTTACTTGGGTCAATGCCTTTGTCATCTTTGTTGAGGTCCAAAGGGTAGAGATGTCAGGAGAAAGAGACATGTAAACTTATGTAATAGAGTGAGGTGTTTCTTTTTTCTTCTTCTTTCTTCCCTCTTAAATTCATCTCTATCATCGCAGGCATTTGTCCCGCAAGAGAACGACAACAAAGGGTGGACAAGTTAACTGACATTGTAGAGCTACTCTATCTCGGCCTCTTCCTATTTTCGTCTTGCTGACGTGGACGGTGGAAAGGAAAAGTACGAAACATCCCCAACACAGATAAACCAAAGCAAAAAATCCGACTCATATTAATATGTAGACCTTTTTGGTTTCTCTGTATACATGATTCACTTCATAATTCTGAAATTGTTTGATAAGAAAACGTATGTCCTGCGGGATTAAGCCAATAGCCCAAGGAGTTTGTGGCCAACGAGAGTGAATTTGTCTCAATCTAGCAAGGGTCCTCTGGTCTAAGTTATCATCCATAAAGAGCACCTGCAAGCTAGTAGAGCTGAGTGGCAAATTCTTGCTCATTGGTAAGTTTCTCGAACGCCTACCTTCGCTAAACCTATTTAATACAGGAAACCAAAAGGAGATGGGCTCCATTAATTTTTCACTTTCAAATTCTCATAGGAGAATGACATGCATGCTATGGGTCCTTAACTAGTGGCCAATGGAGTTTTCGAGGTATAGTCCTCAACTTAACTCCTTGGAAGCTGAATTTCTAACTTCAGCTTTTATCTACGAAATATATCTATCGGAAAGTTAACAAAGTAACAGACTGGCTATTCGACTTTTCCAAAACATTTAGTTAATATAAATTCTACCTTTTTATATAAAAAGAATTTAATAGGTGATACTTAATAAAAGTAACACACTGTTACAACTACAATAAGACCCTTCTTACCTTTCTACCTACCTATCTCACTCCTACATTTATCATGGTGTAAAGCTACATGACGAAACTTCCTCGAAAGCCTCAAGACCATGATTGTTGTTTGGCTAAACAAATAAGTTGTTAGAAGTGACGATTGCTAGGGACGCGGGTGTCCTCCTTGTCGCCTCCACCACGTCCAACTCTTATGGGCCACACAAGGATATGGGCCCACAAAAACTAGGCCCATCTAAATACAAAACATTGGGCCACTTGGGGGTGGGGGGCAGCAGTCCTTTTGCCTTTTGCCTAGCGATTGGAAACAGAGATTCTGACACCCTTTGTCGCGTCAATCATCTAATAACTTAAAGTTTTACATTGATTGATTATAAAGAGTTAAAAGATGATGAGTGATGAGGATATTTGTGCGGATGTTTCCAGATACACCTTATAAGGCTAATGTGGTGCTCTTTTTTTCTTATCAGATTCGTAACCTAATTGGCCATCCAAATCATTAATTAGTGGAGATATCTAATCGAGGAAGTCCCATTTTAGAGGGAATATATATATATAAAGAATATAATATTGTTTTGGATTAGAGGGAAGAGGACGTTTGGTGTGCAAGAGTTCGTCCCTATATTTATGTGTCTAAGAAATACTTAGAATAATTTCTTTCTGAAAATGTAAACTATAAGATGAGTTTCCTCCAATATATCAACAAGTTTTAGCTTTCAGTTGATCAACATTAGGATCATTCTAAACACGTCTCCCCAATACACATTCTCAACCAAGAGGTACAGTACACAATTTACATACTACACTTTCTGAGGAAGCAACATTGCGAGATTTACAACATATATAAGGCAGCAACACCTACAGTAATTCTACATTCAAAAACTTCTTGAAAACGAGACATAAGTAGGTCAAGGGCAGGGGGAGCACGCACCAACCTTTAGTCACCCTTGCGCCGGAAGGAGCAGCCCTCGGTGAGCCTCGCGCGCCCGCCGGTTGGCTGGCAAAGCACGGTCTGGCAGTTGCTGCAGACCACGACGGTCTGCGAGTGGCTGAACACAGTTGTACTGCATGCAATCACAACCAACATTAGCATCAAATTTGTGAAGTTGATCTTCTTCATTTCACCAAAAGGTTCTAACTTATGTAGTAGTCTAGATCATTCAAAAATATAAAATTTAACCACATTATGAATGTGACTCAAACCGTGGACAGAAGGTTAACTAGATGGTAAATCAAATCTATTCAAACTTTACACCGACAATACCATCGAACTAGGTAGCAAATTATGGATGATATGTACAACAGTTAATTTACTATACAAGGTGGTGAATCGACCATTCAAATATAGGAAATTGACTCCCTTTTTACAGGTGAATTAGGTGGTGAAATTGAATCAAATTTTCACATCAAAAAGTAAACAGATGAGCTTACATATTAAAGCATCCTTGGCACTTCACATCCTATAACAACAAATACAACAAAATTAGAAATTTAACCACAATTCAGAAGGAATCAATATTTCTGAAGGAAGAAAAAAGATTGAATTCAATTTTCACCATAAAGAACGAATTAGGAGACTGCAAGAGCCTCTTCTTCTTGTGCTTCCTCTTTTCCATATCCGCAGGGGGGTATAGGACATCTATATCGTTCTGGAGAACCTAAAAATTCGTTCAAAAATTACAAAACTAATTAAACGTATTGGATCGAAGTCGAAGAAGAAGTACTTATCGGTAACCTAAAGTGGATAGAAAAGATAAGCTCACCATCTTGATAGAAACCCTAGCAGACGTTCGAATGTGGTGGAGAAACGAAGCTACTATAGTCAGTGGAATGAGAAAGAAATGGGCCTGGATTTAAATAGGAAAGGAGTGAATTATAATAACCGTGGGATCGAAACTCAGGAAGGATCTAAACGGTTGGCGTTATGGTCGAGTGTCAACTGGTTCTACACGTACCACGGTCGGTTATCAGTTAGTGATAATTAAAAAAAAAAAAGGATTTGGATAGAAATTAGTACTTAAAAAATTTCTTTTCATTTTTTTTAATTTATCATGCCTTCTTTTAATCAAACTACTACTATAAAGCTAACACAAATGACAAAATAATTTATTAGATAAATATGTCTTCAGAGAAATATAAATTAAAGTGCATCTTAGTAATAATTAAAAATAAATAAATGAGCAGAGCAGTTAGTTATTTGTTTTGTTCAAAATAATAACATTTTTTTAAGGTACAAATGCATCAACACATACAAGATGAAAAAATTGAAATGTTGAGAGTGGGATTTGAACCCACGCCCTTTCGGACCAGAACCTTAATCTGGCGCCTTAGACCAACTCGGCCATCTCAACGACGAAACAATTTAGTGGATATATTATATAAAGTGAATCTAAGTAGAATCTATTCTTATTTTGCTTGATACGTACCACTTCATGCATTCCTCGTTCCCCGTAAACATCTCCAGATCCTCGCTCATGCATTCCGTTAATCTTCCCTCTCTTGTTGTGCCAAAACAAAACCAACGTACACGCACACAACTCATTGATCACCAACCTCTCATCTTAACTCATTGCATCGATCCCTATATAAAACCCCTCTACCCTCGAGGGACCCCTTCAATTTCTATTTTGCTCACCACCAAATTCGTCGCCATGGCGTTGCCCTACAACTCCTCTAGAATCCTCTCATGCCCACTTGTCTTCCTCCTCACCATCCTCGCCCTAGCCCATTGTATCGCCGCCCCGCCACCGCCGGCCATCCGCCCACCGCCACCCGCTGTCACCCCACCTGCACCTGCCGTCACCCCACCTGCGCCCGCCGTCACCCCACCTCCACCCGCTGTCACTCCACCGACTCCGGCCGCTACCCCACCACCGCCGGGCACCGCCCCCCCGGCGCCGGGAGGTAACCTAGTGCCCTGCCTAATAGACTGTGGTGTAAAGCTGACGACTTGCATCCTGAGGTGCCTAGATCAGATCACATGCTTGGCCGGCTGCGCCACCACGAACTTCCGGTGCGTCTTGGGGTGCGCCAGTGGATCTGCGTGAATTACCGACGTACAGATGAATAAATAAAATGAGCCATGTTGCAATCCTAATTATGCCAAGTTTTATCAATCATTCGTGATGCATGGTATAGTAGTCTATATGTGTACCGAAATCAAATGCAATTAATACCACACGCCGAATATTCTGCATGGAATTTACTTGATAGCTGACGTGCATGCATGCGTGCGTGTTGATGTGGATCAGTTGTGTTAGTAACTTGGCGTCAGATATGAGAGTGATGCACGAGTGCATTGGATTAGTCATCAATCCTCGATTACTCTTCACATTAAAGCATTGTAAGATTCTATCTGACAGATCTGAGAGCTCATTCTCTCTCAAAGTTATTTCTAGATTTAGCTATGATCCCCAAAAATGATCGAGTTGGATTGTATGCTCCCATTTAGGAAAGTCTGGTGAAATGAACATATCAAGCGATAAAATGAAGCTATCTAAGAAACAGGTTGAAAATAAAATGATAACTCTTATGCTCAATTAACTCTACGGTGACAAGAGAAAAATGAGAAATATTTTAGTAATTCATCAAACAAGAAATGATTTCATATTTTTGTCTCCATCCAGAAGAGGGATGCTACAATGCATTATTTTCCTATCAACACAAAACATAAGAAATGTTTTCTCTTTGACAAGTGCCATGCTTTCCAGTAATCGCTTTTATTTGCAGATAAAATTTACATATTTAATAAAAACTGAATTATCACATTTATTTTATATATGCACAAAGTGGTCTGCCTAATAATTAAATAAAAAAAGGGTATGAAAATTCTGTATGTCAAAGAGTTATCTTTTCTGGCATAACTCTGATATACATAACAACGATAGCAATTATCTTACAATGTAAAGTTTAATGTAATGGGCAATGTGGTCAAAATAAGATATATAAGTAAAAGAGTTTAGATTTTATGTATAAGTATTGTCACAATTTTATGTAATTGCAAGTATAGAGAGGAATTCAAAACGAAAATTAAAGAAAATTATAAACTGTTCAAAAGGTGTTAGAACACATATGACAAAGGTTTTTGTGTGTGCCAGACAATTGCAAAGTGTTCTGGCAAATTAACATTGAAAATAATAGAGAGACATTTCTCCCAGTGGCATTCACTTGAGGCCATTCAAGCGCATGACAGATCACTAATTTCCAAAGGCCAATCTATATTATTTTTAGCACAGTTATGACATTTTATAGAGGCCTGTATAAGGACTTGAGGTCTAACCCTAGGTCATTTCTTCATTGTTATTCACGCCTCCACTTTGAAGTTGATGAAAGATCAAGACTGCAACTTTGGAAAAATATGCGATGGAAGGAAGGTGCTAAAAGTTAAGTTCTACTGAGATCCAGTCTTCACCAATTCCTAAAGGTTTCTATCTTGGGTCACGGAGACGATCACATCAACTTTATGGTTATCGAGATTAGAAATCGATAATAGGAAGCACTAAATCACTGATTCAAGCGAGCGAGATTTTATGAATATAATTGTGGAGATTAACGGACAACGGACAATTTGTAACTCCATATTGTAATTACTACATTAAATTTTGTGATCGGATACATTTAAGTTAAGATCAATGATTTCTTTTACCCTGAGTTTAGAGGTTTTTCCATGTAATATCATTTGTATTTGTGATTGTCTATTTTAAGCTTTACTTTCTATATTATTATATCAAGAAACGGTTGAATGATCGGTTCACGGAGGGGAAACCTTCCTATATGACTATATCCTCTGAATCCTTATTCAGATGCCCTTTTTAGGAGCTCCATCCTCATTTTCGATTAAAAACACTTTATACTATTGTTTCGATTAAGTATAGTTTGTAAAAAAATTATAAAATTTTTAAAAGTAGTAGCCTCACCAATTAGATATTTATTAGCTCTAATTTGTAGCAAGAAGTTATGGCTAAAAGGATTAGGGAAGGTCTAAATTGGGCTAAAAGTAACTATTTGACGTTGCGATGATTGTCGTAGGGCAATAGACGACAGTAAGATAGTGGAGGTTGGCCGTAAGGGTGGGTGACTCATAGAGTAAGATAGTCGTTAGAGTTTGAAAGTTTGGAAGAGTTCTAAGGTGAAAACCTACTTTCAAGGAAATAAAGATGATCCGATAACTCAAACAAAATATAAATGTGAAATAATAAATTAATCATACTAAATATTCATTCTTAACATAAAAATAATTCACGATCTCTTATATTTATGGGAGTAGAGTCATAGTAGGGATATTCGATATTGTTGGAGTTACGAGATGGGGTATTTTTATAGCAGCGGCTGGGAAATGGGGATCAGCGGGGCCTACTAGGAGTGGTGACCATTCGCTCCGGGACGAAGTTAGATGGGTCGTCACGTTGGACTATTTTTGTGATGGAGCCGCAAAAGTTATGGAATTTCTGACTTTGTGCGTTGGGTGCTCGCGTGGGGTGGAAAAATCTATAGAATGTAGCTGGGCAGTCCTCAGGTTAAACGTTATGGATTCCAAATTAATGACAGCTTTGACTAGTTTGCTAAACGCATTAATTAGACCGTTATTCGTCCTTACATGGAAAATAATATATCTAACTTTCTAATCTACTTTGATTTGTGAATCATAATTTGACCTGCGTCCTCCTCATTGCTACCTAAATTTCTCCGAAAGAGCGGTAGAGTAGAATCTCATATGACAATTCTCACAACAGTTATATTATCACTTGCTACTTCTATAACCAAAGTGTTTTATAGCCCTTAATTTTTATTCGACAAATTTATATAAAATAAAACATCCAAAATTTTATTTTTATTATAACTAACACTATACAACATATAACTAATTATTATTCTACGATTTAGTATTTAAATATACATATAGTATTTAAATCTGTCTATAATAATGAACATATAGTATTTAAATATACAAATATCTAGAATCATCTTTAGATAAATTCATATAATCATGTTGGAAGCCAAAACATGTATGTACATAATATATAATATAACCTAATTTGAAAAAGGCATATAAGGGATAAGACTACTCACACTGATCAAAAGACGCAAACCACGTAACTCTTACATCCGCCAATCAACCGAGTGATACTCATCGCTAGCAAGGTCCACGAGGTCTTAAATAAGAGGATTGAAATTTAAAAATGTTTAAATAATACAAAATTAGTTATTTATCCAATTGGAATCCGTTTGTGTAACATATGATGATTTATTAGGTTTAAAATTTCTTCTTTTATTTTTATTAAATAATTTGATCTATATGATAGATCTAATTATAATAATATTAATATGTTATTATTCTAATTGTAGATTTATTTATAAAACCATAGTTTGCTAATTATATATTAAGTATATAATAGTCAATCTCTTTTGATAAAAAAAATGTAAAAGAGCTACATGCACAATAATATAATTTAAAATACAAGCACCTATATTATATGATATTATCTAATTATACTATAATTATTTTGTCACTACTACCCTTACTAAGCAAATTAAGAGTTGCATATAAAATAATCTTTACTTAATCATGTAATATAAACATTATATTACATGCATAATAATGTAATGTATAATAAGTTATACATATATATACCGAATTATAAAGAAATGTATTAATCTAATAAAAATATATAAATTTAAAAATATATTTATATACAAATATTTATAATTATAATTAACTGAAATTACACTAATTACACTTATCTAATAACCATGTTATCTATTCTTGAAAAATTAAACTAAAAATCTAATTTAGATTAACTAAATAACATAATTAATTAAGTTGAATATTGATACAAAATTAGTCCGGATTAGATGTTTTCCAGATCAGCAATTGACGTGATGTAATTGGGTTAGTTATTTACTTTAGATATAACTAGTAGTGGGTAGTTTCTCCTAAATTTAGTTAAGACATGGGTTGTGGGAAGTTATGTTATTGTTAGCTTAAGTGGTTCTGTAATTCAAAAAAATATTGCATCTTTGAGTTATTGTGTTAAGAAGTTTTTGTTTAAGCAAAAACTCTGTGTTTTGTCTATTTCCAGTAAAAATTCCAACATTGTGTTAGTAAAAATTCCAACATTTTTGGTATCAGAGTAGCAAGATACTTGGGGCGTTTTCAATGGCAGGAAACGGCATCATCATGATGAAGGTGACGCAACCAGCAGTTCCGATGTTCAAAGGAGAGAATTATGAGTTTTGGAGCATCAAGATGTCAACCTTGTTCAAATCGCATGGTCTGTGGGACTTGGTTGACAAAGGAGTTCCCAATCCAGATCCCAATCCACAAGAAACCACAAAGAGAGATGCAAGAGCGCTGTTCTTCATCCAACAAGCAGTGCATGATACAATCTTCTCAAAAATTGCTGCAACAACCAATGCACAGGAGGCATGGACAACCCTGAAAACAGCATTTCAAGGAAGTTCACGAGTTATGACAATCAAATTGCAAGGCTTACGACGAGATTTCGAGACACTGCAAATGCAAACAGGAGAATCAGTGCAGATTTTTCTGTCTAGAGTAACAACCGTTGTCAACCAAATTCGAACATTTGGAGACACCATGGTAGAGAAGACAGTTGTGATGAAGGTGTTGAGGAGCCTAACACCCAAGTTTGATCATGTCGTCGCAGCAATAGAAGAATCTAAAGATCTAGATACCTACACCTTTGATGAACTCATGGGGTCACTGCAGACTCATGAAGCAAGGCTGTCAAAGTCAGAAGATGAAGGCGATGAGAAGGCATTCTACACGCAGGGTGAGACATCAAGAGGCAGAGGCAGAGGTAGAAGAGGCAAATGCAGAGGCAATTTCGGAAGAGGAAGAGGTAGAGGCAGAAGCAACACAACCAAAAACACCCCTACCTATGATGAATTCAAGAAGGACATTCAGTGCTACTACTGCAACAAATTTGGGCACTATCAATACGAGTGTTACAAGAAGCAAAGAGATGAAACTCAGGCCTATTATGCAGAAGAGGAGGATGCACAACCAACACTCTTCATGGCTAGCAGTATAAGTGACAAAGTTGATGCAAGCAGTATTTGGTTCCTGGATAGTGGATGTTCAAATCACATGACAGGCTACAAACAGTTGTTCGAAGAACTAGATGAAACATACAAGTTGAAGATCAGGCTTGGTGATGACAAGATGATTCAAGTTGAAGGGAAGGGCACAGTAGCAGTCCACACAAAAACTGGTATGAGATATTTGCACAATGTTTATTTTATCCCAGATTTGACACAAAATCTGTTGAGTATTGGGCAGTTAATTGATAGTGGTTATTCAATTGTGTTTGAAGGAAAATCTTGTGTAATGAAATCCAAAAATCAGGTCTTGGTAGAGGTGAACATGACAATCAATAAATTGTTTCCTTTGGAAGTTTCAAATATAAAGAAAAGAGCAATGACTACAACAGTTTTGAATCAATCTGAGTTATGACATCTTAGATATGGTCATTTAAATATCAATGGTCTGAAACTGTTGAATCAAAAAGAAATGGTGTATGGCTTACCCGAAATCAAGCAAGTAGGTGTTTGTGAAGGGTGTATACTGGGTAAACAAGCCAAGTTTTCATTTCCAAAAGGTCAAGCTATGAGAGCAACACAAGTGCTTGCGTTGGTTCATGCAGATTTGTGTGGTCCAATGCAAACCGAATCACTGGGAGGTAGCAAATATTTTCTCCTTTTCACAGATGATTATAGTAGAATGAGTTGGGTGTATTTCTTGCAAAGCAAAGGAGAAGCATTCAGTAGTTTCAAAGTGTTTAAAAGTCTTGTAGAGAAGCAATCTGAAAAGAAGTTGAAGGTGTTAAGAACAGATCGAGGAGGTGAGTTTTTCTCAAAAGAATTTATTAATTTCTGTGAAATTGAAGGGATACATCATGAGTTAACCACTCCATATACACTCGAGCAAAACGGAGTTGCTGAAAGAAAGAATAGAACTGTGGTGGAGATGGGAAGAAGTATGTTAAAATGCAAGATGTTACCAAACAAATTCTGGGCTGAAGCAGTGGCAACTGCTGTGTATATTTTGAATATCTCACCCACAAAAGCTGTTATGAATAAAACCCCATTTGAGGCATGGTTTGAGAGGAAACCTGGAGTAAGTCATTTAAGGGTATTTGGGAGTATAGCCTATGCACTAATCAATCCACAAAAGAGAACGAAGCTTGATAACAAATCTGAAAAATTCATTTTCATTGGGTATTGTACACAATCCAAAGGGTATCGGCTATACAATCCAGGAAATGGTAAAATTGTTGTGAGTAGAAATGTATTATTCGATGAAGAAGCAAGTTGGCAGTGGGAGAGTGTTGTACAACAAATTCAGGTTGAAGAAACAATAGAAGAAAATGAAGAGACAGTGGCACAAGATCAAACACACAACCAACATATCAGCAGCAACTCTAGTTGTACGACTGATGATGCAATGCCCGAAATGCGACCAAGGAAGTTTAAAACAGTTCAAGAATTGTATGAAACCACTCAAGTACTCCTTGTTGCAGATCCCACAACGTATGAAGAAGCATCAGAAAAGCAAGAGTGGTGCAATGCAATACAAGAAGAAATACAATCGATTGAGAAAAACAGAACTTGGCATTTGGTGAAGCTTCCTGAAGGTAAAAATGTTATTGGTTTAAAATGGGTTTTCAAAACTAAATTTGGTGCAGATGGAAGTGTTCAAAAGTTCAAAGCTAGGCTTGTGGCAAAGATTATGAAGAAACTTTTTCTCCTGTGGCCCGATTTGAGACAGTGAGGTTGTTGTTGGCGCTTTCAGCTCAATTGAAGAAACCAGTCTACCAATTTGATGTAAAATCAGCCTTTCTCAATGGAGAACTATTAGAAGAAGTGTATGTCGAGCAGCCTAAAGGATTTGAAATCAAGGGTAAAGAAGATTGGGTGTACAAACTAGCAAAGGCGTTGTATGGATTAAAACAGGCACCACGAGCGTGGTACAACAAAATTGATTCTTATTTTATAAATTCTGGGTTTGAAAGAAGTAAAAGTGAGCCTAATCTCTATATTAAGAAGAAAGGAAAAGATGGTCTATTGATTGTATGTTTGTATGTTGATGATATGATTTATATGGGCACTAATGAGGAACTGGTGGAACAATTCAAAAGCAGCATGAAGTAGCAGTTTGAAATGTTAGATTTGGGTTTGTTACATTATTTCCTTGGTTTAGAAGTAGAGCAAGAGAAAGTTAGCATCTTTGTGTCACAAAGGAAGTATGTATGTGATTTGTTAAAGAAGTTTGGGGTTAAAGAAAATAAAATAGCATGAACACCTATGAATGTGAATGAAAAGTTAGAAAAGGATGATGGCTCAGGTTTAGCTAATGCAACTAGATACAGAAGTCTAATTGGGGGATTGATGTATTTGACTCACACAAGGCCCGATATTTCCTATGCAGTTGGAGTGGTCTCAAGGCACATGCAAAACCCTACAAAGCATCACTTTGGCACAGCCAAAAGAATTTTGAATTACATTGCAGGTACAACAGACTATGGTGTGTGGTATGGAAGCTCGAAAAATTTCAATCTGATTGGCTATAGTGACAGTGATTGGGTAGGATGTGCAGAGGATCGAAAGAGCACTTCAGGACACTTGTTTACTCTCGGCACAAGTGCAGTTTCATGGAGTTCAAAGAAGCAAGCAACAGTGGCATTGTCAACCTCTGAGGTAGAATATTCAGCAGTCAGTTCAGCAGCAACCCAAGCAGTTTGGTTGAGACGCATACTTGCTAGTTTTGAGCAAGAACAACAGCAGCCTACGGTGATATTCTGTGACAACCAATCAACAATAGCAATGACGGAGAATCCAGCATTTCATGGAAGAACCAAGCATATTGACATCCGTGTGCATTTCATTCGTGACCTTGTGGCGAATGGTGATGTTGAGATAAGATACATCAATACAGACAAGCAGACAACGGACATACTTACAAAGGCATTAGCACGAGGCAAATTTGAACTATTTAGATCGGCACTTGGAGTTGGGAATTTTGCATTAAGGGGGAGTGTTGAATATTGATACAAAATTAGTTCGGATTAGATGTTTTCCAGATCAGCAATTGACGTGATGTAATTGGGTTAGTTATTTACTTTAGATATAACTAGTAGTGGGTAGTTTCTCCTAAATTTAGTTAAGACATGGGTTGTGGGAAGTTATGTTATTTTTAGCTTAAGTGGTTCTGTAATTCAAAAAAATATTGCATCTTTGAGTTATTGTATTAAGAAGTTTTTGTTTCAGCAAAAACTCTGTGTTTTGTCTATTTGCAGTAAAAATTCCAACATTGTGTTAGTAAAAATTCCAACATAGAGGAGGGTAAGAGAGAGAGTGAGAGAGGGAACGAGCGAGTTAGAGAGAGAGAGAAAGCTATAGAGAGAGACGGTGAGGGGCCATTGCAGCAGCGCTAACGGCGGTAGGTCGGCGTTGGCAAGGGAAGGAGAGAAAGAGAGAGCGAGAGAGAGAGAGAGAGGAGGGTAGGAGAGAGAGTGAGAGAGAGTTGGTGAGAGACCTATAAAGAGGGAGAGAGAGAGAGGCGGTGGGGGGGGGGGGGGGGGGGGGGTGAGGTGGTGGTGGCAGCAACGACGGCGATAGGTTGGCGTTGAAGAGAGAGAGAGAGAGAGAGAGAATAAGTGAGAGCGAGAGACCAAAAGAGAGGGAGAGAAATTTAGGCGGAGAGAGAGAGGCGGCGAAGGAGGGGAAAGGCGGTAGCTGCGGCGGCGGCGGGGCCGCCGCAGCCAGCTGGCTCGGCCGGGTTGGCCGAGCTGGCTGTTGTTGCGCGTGGCGCTCTCCCCTCCTGCCACTGCATGGCACGAGGCCGACCACAGCGTGGCCGGCTACATCGTGCCATGCAATTATTTATTAATTTAAATATATATATATATTTTAAGGTAGGGTTGTTACAAATCCGACCATCCAAGATAGTAATTTGCCCTTTCCAACTAGCAAGTCTTTTCTTAATTTTTTCAATCATCGGTGTCCGGTCCTTCTTCCTCAGTTATTGTTACGAAGAGGTAAACCAAGATATTTTATAGTTAATTCCTCTACTGCACAATTCAATAGGTCAACCAATTCGTTGTCTTTCTCTTTGTTTTTACAAGATACACCAAATAACTTTTTTCAAATTTTATTTTCATATAGAAATAGTTTCAAACCATAAAGTAAGAATTTTAAAACCATCAACTCTCCATGATTAGCTTTTAAAAACAAATAGCATATCATCTGCATACTGTAGGTTGATGACACCCTTATCACACACATCAGTCCCCAAACTAGTTAGCAAACCATGCTTTTTAGCATTATTCAATATTTTGTTAAGACCATCAGCAGCAAAAACAAAGAGGTAAGGAGACAAATTGAAACACTCGTGTAAAAAAAATAAAAATTTAGCACACGTGCCACGCGGGTGCACAAGCGCATGTGCTGACTTCTTCTTCCTCCCCCATCCACACCTCTTGCAATTGGTTGCGAGAGGTGGGAGAGAAGTGCGTCGGAGTGGAGCTAATTCCACTCTGCATCCCTCTCCTCCACATCTATATTTAAACCCCTTTCCCCTCAAGCTTTTCCACTTTTTGCAACATCTCTCTCTCTCTCTCTCTCTCTCTCTCTCTCTCTCTCTCTCTCTCTCTCTCGCTCTTCCACTTCCTTTCTCTCTTCTCCTCCTAGCCATCGAAGCCTTCGTCGTGGGCAGCGAGTCACCGGAACGCCGACAGCCAACCAAAACCCCTCATCTCAATCTTCGGGTCAGCCTCCATCCCTTCTTTAATTTAATTTGAATATTGCCTAGTTAATCATGTTTAATTATAAGTTTATTTATTTCTACCTTCACCGGAGAAATTCGCCAGCCGACGACCTCGGGTCGACTACCCACCGGTCTGGAGAGTTTCCCCGCTTCAGCCCCTTGCCGTGGGTACCCAATTTTGGTACCCACAGGGCGCAGGAGAGGCGATGCCATGTCGCCTCCCACCGTTGGGTCACCACCGGCGGACTTAGGCGGCCACCACCAACGGTGGTGGCCTCGCTCGTCAGCCTCGACTGACTCACCTCTTCACATGGAAGAGATGGGTACTCGAGATGAGGGCTTCGAGCCCATCTTTCATTGCACTTGGAAGCTCCATGGCCACCGGCCATGGAGTTCCTCAACTCTTACCATCGACCTCATCGACTTGGGGAACCGATGGTGCTAGGCTGCCGGCGACGGGGATCACCGGCATCAGCACTACTTTTCTTCTCAAACTTTTTCTTCTCCTCTATTTTCTTCTCTAAGTAGGAGACGAGGAGAAGGGGTGGGGTTTGGGCCAACTCCCACCGCATTCTGATTTGGGCTGTGAGGTGGGCCGCAGCCCACGCCCATGCCCACGAGCCTTTTCTAAGGCCTCGGTGGACTGGAGCCCAGTCCACCACCTTAGAGTCTGGTAGGCTGCGGTAGGCTCACAACCCACCTCCTCACCTCGTTGGACTGAGCTCTGGAGCCTAGTCCACCATCTTAGGGTCTTGTGGGCTGCAGTAGGCCCGCAACCCACCATCTCAACTTGCTGGACTGGGCCCTTGAGTCCAGTCCAGCACACCTTAGAACCTGGTGGGCCGCCCGCAGCCCACCTCCTCACCTTGCTGGACTGGACCCTTGAGTCCAGTCCAGCACCTCTTAGAATCTGGTGGGCTGCGGTAGGCCCGCACCGCAGCCCACCTCCTCACCCTGATGGACTGGGCTCTTGAGCGCAGTCCACTACCTCTAGTCTAGTGGGCTGTAGGTAGGTTAGCAGCCCACTCTCTCTCACCTAAGTATGCTGGGCCTTGAGCCCAGCCCAACTTTTGGACCATAGACTAATTATTTTTCTCAACCATGTTATTAATAAAATTAGGATTAATACATAATTAAAATAGGTATTTGAATTTATTAGTCCTTTCAATTATCTTCGACACTTGCAAATGTGAACGACTCTAATTTTACTATAAATGACCATTTTTTTCAAATTAACATAAAATAATATATTTGGATCTAGAGAACCAAACTTAATTTATACAACAAGGTAGTTAGTCCTATAAGTTAATCTCTCTTATGTTTATTTTATCTATAAATTATTAGACCCATTACTATGTGGGAAGATCTCGAAATTCAGGAGGGACCAACTGATAAGGAGAGTGAGATGGATTCCAGAGATATCCCAAGCAAGTAGAATCCTATATTAGTCTACAAATAATGTATACTCACGTCATTTCTTACCTGCATTAATTGCATGCCATTTCTTAATTGCAATAATTACATGTTATTCTTTTATTTGTATTAATTGCATGTGAATTCTTACTTGCTTTATTTTCTACTTATTGCACATGTATGATAGGCTCTATGCATTGTTTATAATACATGTTATTTTAATGATCATGATATAATAAATAATAGAAGTCATGGCACCACGTGTACGTATCATTGTTAGATGAGTCCCAACTAGGCAGTGCCCTTCTCACTCACTAAACCCGAAGTTAAGGGAAGATTATATTATATAGTATTATATTAGCGGTCTACACCTGAGGTCGTTAGCTAGTGGAGCATTCAGGTGATTAAACTGCCCTAGTTGGAGACTTGTCTAGTATGATAGTAGTAAAGATGATTTGAGAGGTAGGGTTATAGTTCTAACGGTACCCGAGGACGTAGGGTTAGGGCGACTATCGAACTGTGTGCTCTTAACCGCCGTATGCGATGATTCTGCTCTGTGCGATGATTCAGCTACAAGTAATGAATTTGCTATGTGCGATGATTTACTAGAGCAGTCTTGATGGGTCTACGACTGAGGTTTTTAGTCTGATGGCCATAGACAACTGGTCATATATAGCATCGTCAGGCATATATGGGCGATATAACGCTAGATGACTACTCCCCCTTGATACTATATTGCGTATTGAGACATGTCATTAGTGACTCAGTTTCTATGTGGATTTTTATGAAATTAAGCTATGATGATGAAAGTTATTAAAAGTTGTACTATACACATTTTCTTGATATGTTTATAAATTTGCATTTCTATTTATCATGCAGTACAATATTAATAGATTACTATTGAATTTTACAATCTGAGCCCCGTGCTCACCGTCATTTTGGTGGAAATATTTCAGAGCTAACGAATATCGAGGAGTAGCATATTCATTTCCCTATTTAGTATTGTTTATTCTGTTATTTCTAGTTGGACTTAGCCTCTGCGAGGGTATTTATGTTTAAAATTTGTGTTTTGACTTGTATTCCTAGTGACTTGTTGATGCCTGTGATATTGTAACTTTGGATTATTTGTTAGATTATTATGGTATTTCTAAACTTATCGAGATACTTTGTGAGATTATTTCATTGACAGGTCACGTGAAAATTATGTGAAAATTTTTCATTTGAGGAACACATGATCTTTGAAAGTGGGTGTTTCACAAATGATATCTTTGTCATAGACACTTCTTACATTTGAAATAATTCTCCAAGTCATAATTAAAATAACAGCTGAAGACCCATAGAATACATCACCCAATGAATCTACTTGTTTTGAAATGACCTTTATTAAAAAATATCAGCCAAATAGCTTAATTTCAGCATAATACCTTCTTTTTTATACTTCTTCATTTCAAAAGCAATCTCATAAGCACTAACCATGTTATATAGAATATACCTGTCTTTTATAAAAGCACTGTGACTCATTAATCACCTTACAAAGCCTACTGGTTAAGACTTTGGTGATTATCTTATAACTATAATTCAACAGTCTTATCGGCTTAAAAATCCTCTACTCTATCAGCCCCATATTTTTTTGGTAATAGACAGATCATAACATAATTATATATATATATATATATATATATAAAAGTCCCTCCTTGATATAATAAAAAATATATATTACTTTTTATTTCATCTTATCAGGTGCTTACGGCATTACTGGCTTTGGCATATAGTGTTTAATCCTTTAGTATTAATTACTCCCAGATCACCACGCATGCATGCTACCAACTAATACGTACGTAAGCTTCACTTAGCAATTGGGACGGCATGCAAGACCACGGTCTCCACCGTGAGCCCTGGCCCGAACCCAAACAGCACTCCCCACTCCAACCCATCTCCGGTGGTGGACTTCCCCTCCTTCGCCGACCTCTGCCGCATCTCATCCATCACGAACATGACGCACGCGCTCGACATGTTGCCGTACTCGCTGAGGACGTGTCTCGTCGCCGCCATCTTCTCCTTGTGTAGCCCTAGCTTGGCTTCCACCTGGTCCAGGATCGCCGGCCCGCCCGGGTGCACCAGCCAAAAGATCGAGTTCCAGTCGTCGATGCCAAGCTGCGCGAAGGCGTCGGTGAGGCTCGTCTCGATGTTGTTCGAGATGACGCTGGGTACATCCTTGAGGAGGTGGAAGGTGAGACCCCTCTATAGTACAAGCAATTTGAAATTAATTATAAACCTCAAGTGTGCACATGAACTGGAAGTAGTATTCTATATTGTTAATGATAATAAAATACAAAAAAAAGAAGAAGAAGTAATGCTTTATAAATTTTCTTTAGATGACCTCTCGAAGATGGCCGTCAATGGCGCCCTTGGAGTCCGGGGCGATGGTCTGGCTGGCGTAGACGAGTTCGTAGATCGGGCGCTCCACGGCTAGGTCGGGGTCGGATCCGACGATGACAGCGCTGGCGCCATCCCCAAACAATGCCTGACCGATGAGGGAGTCAAGGTGGTCCTCCGACGGCCCCCGGAAAGTCATGACGGTCGACTCAGAGCACACCGCAAGAACCCGCGCCCCGCGGTTGTTCTCGGCCAAGTCCTTGGCGAGGCGGAGCACGGTGCCGCCGGCGAAGCATCCCTGCTGGTACAACATGAAGCGGTTGACGTTGGAGCGCAGGCCGAGCAGCTTGGTGATCTGGTAGTCGGCGCCGGGCATGTCGACGCCTGAGGTGGTGCAGAAGATGACGTGGGTGATGTTGGACTTGGGCAGCCCCCACTCGTTGATGGCATTCACCGCCGCCTCTGCCCCTAGCCTTGGGACCTCTTCCACGACGATGTCTTGCCGAGCGTTGAGGGATGTTCCCCTAAACTCGCACATGTTCGGGTTTGCCTTTAATATGTCGTCAGTTAAATGCATGTGACGCTTCCTAATCATCGACTTCTCGCCTGAAAAGAAAAATTAATCCCATGCATCCATGCGTAGTTGCACGTACGCATTGATTTTTATGAGCGCCATTTTTGCTATTTGGCCCCTCCTTGTCTCTAAAATTGGTTTGTAACACAGAAACTTACATAGGTTCTTAAATTTATTCTTGAGGTCGGTGAGGTGTTCGCTGTTGGTCATGCGAAAGTAGTAGTCGGCGTAGTCGCTCTGGTACACGACGTTGTCCGGCGAGGCAGTGCCGATGGCGAGCACCGTGGCGGGGCCGTTCGCTCTCTGCGCCTTCCTGAGGTCCTCCAATGTCGCCATTACTCTCTAACTCGGTCCGAGTCGGGAAGTACGACTCCGAAGTTAGCGGGATAGTAGAGGAAGGAGAAGAAGATGAAGGAGGGATATTCGATGTTGTTGGAGTTAAACCATGGGTGTGTATGGGTATTTATAGCTTCGGCCGGGGATGAACGGGTCCACTTGGACTTGGGAACGTTCACTCCGGTGCGGTGTTAGATGGGCCATCGCCTTGGACTTTTAAGAATTGCCGACGTCACACCGTGGTTAGGTGCTCACGTGGGTGTGCAAATAATCCGAAAATTCAACAGATGGCAGTGGTGGATAGGCTAAGCAAAAAGTCCTTCATACTATGCCGGTATCTGTAGGTCTCCGGTCTATATGTTCTCTGTTTGAATTGTTAGGCTAAAATTTATCCTTTTTTCTTCAGTAGTGCGTACTACATGTGTGTGCATGTGTGTGTGTGTGTATATATATATATATGATTTTGAGCTAATTTCTTATGAGGAAAGCTCTATATTTTTCAAACAAATCCAATGTAATCGTATTTTATTTATAATTTTTAGTTTTTAAATAACATTAAAATTATATAGTAATATCGTTGTATTAAAATTTATGAATAAATATTAGTAATATTACTATGTTTTTAATAAAACAATATGGCCAGAAAGCTTTCGTTGAGATCTTACTAATATTAAATAGTTTCAAAATTATTTAAATTTAGTTAGTAGGTTTATTTAAATAAATGAGTAAAATATTAGAAAAGAATATTCATCTTATTAGGTGCGAACTGCATTAGATTATTCTTTATTGACTAATTAGATAGATTTCGGATTATGGGAATATTGGACACCCAAAAATAATTTGAGAATAAATAGAAACACCAATTTCTAATAAGCTAGAATCAAAATAAGCTTCGAAAATACTAAATTAATATCTAAATATCGAATTTGACAAAATCAACAAATTTAAAACTATTATTTTTAAATCTCAAATATTTTATTAATGAACAATAATTTATTTCCTTCTTCACGTCATCTTATCATTTGCATACTGCACTAGATTAGATTGCGTACTGACTCATTTTACTATCCGGATATTATTCATTAATATATTCTACTGCCAAATTGATACGACGACGTTGGCTTGACTTAGCGTGCCTGTGCCAAGTCTGAACAGCCAGATCAATTGAGCAGTAGCTAATCCTTTATTAGTATTAATTATTCCCACACTACCAACTTGTACATACGTAAACTTCACGCAGCAATTGGGAGGGCATGCAAGACCACGGTCTCCACCGTGAGCCCTGGCCCGAACCCAAACAGCACTCCCCATTCAAGACCATCTCCGGTGGTGGTCTTCCCTCCCTCCGCCGACCTCCGCCGCATCTCATCCATCACGAATAGCACGCACGCGCTCGACATGTTGCCGTATTCGCTGAGCACGTGCCGCGACACCGTCAGCTTGTCCTTGTGCAGCCCTAGCTTGGCTTCCACCAGGTCCAGGATCGCCCGCCCGCCCGGGTGCACCTGCCAAAAGATCGAGTTCCAGTCGTCGATGCCGAGCTGTGTGAAGGCGTCGGTGAGGCTCGTCCCGATGTTGTTCGAGACGAGGCTGGGGACGTCCTTCCGGAGGCGGAAGGTGAGACCCGCCTATAGTACAAGTAATTTGAAATTAATTATAAACCTCAAGTGTGCACAAGAACTCCAAGTACGTAGTATACTATATTGTAAATGATAATTGTTTTCTATAAAGTTTCTTTAGATTACCTCCAGAAGGTGGCCCTCAATGGCGCCCTCGGAGTTCGTGGCGATGGTCTGGCTGGCATAGACGAGTTCGTAGATCGGACACTCCACGGCTAGGTCGGGGTCAGATCCGACGATGACGGCGCTGGCGCCGTCTCCAAAAATAGCTGCGCCGACGAGGGAGTCAATGTGACCCTCGGACGGCCCCCGGAAAGTCATGACGGTCGACTCGGAGCACACACCTAGAACCCGCGCCCCGCGGTTGTTCTCAGCCAAGTCCTTCGCGAGGCGGAGCATTGTGCCGCCGCCGGAGCATCCCTGCTGGTACAACATGAAGCGGTTAACGTTGGAGCGCAGGCCGAGTTGCTTGGTGATCTGGTAGTCGGCGCCGGGCATGTCGACGCCTGAGGTGGTGCAGAAGATGACGTGGGTGATTTTGGACTTGGGCTGCCCCCACTCCTTGATGGCCTTCACTGCCGCCTCTGCCCCTAGCCTTGGGATGTCTTCCACGACCATGTCTTGCCGAGCGTTGAGGGATGTTCCCATGAACTCGGAGATGTTCGGGTTCGCCTTTAATATCTCCTCAGTTAAATGTTGGTGACGCTTCCTGATCATTGTGTTATCGCCTGGAAAGAAATTAAGAAAGAAAAAAATTAATAAATATAAAACCATGCATCCATGGGTAGTTCCACATACACGTTCATTTTCATTAGCACCAGTTTTGCTATTTGGCCCCTCCTTGTCTGTAAAATTGATCTGTAACACAAAAACGTACATATTTTCTTAAACTTCTTCTTGAGCTCTGTGAGATGTTCACTGTTGGTCGTGCGAAAGTAGTAGTCGGCGTAGTTGCTCTGGTACACGACGTTGTCCGGCGTGGCAGTGCCGATGGCGAGCACCGTGGCGGGGCCGTTCGCTCTCTGCGCCTTCCTGAGCTCCTCCACTGTCGCCATTGCTCTCTAACTCGGTCCGAGTCGGAAGTACAACTCCGAAGGTAGCAGGATAGAAGAGGAAGGAGAAGAAGATGCAGGATACAGAGTAGGAGGGATATTCGATGTTGTTGGAATTAAAACAATGGGTGTGTTTGGGTATTTATAGCAGCGGCTGGGATATATAATATCCAAATTTCGTCGGACTTTTGTCACCGTGGTTAGGTAGCTCGCGTGGGGGCGAAGAAAAATATGAAAAGTAAACAGATAGAGCGCAGTGTTAGATAAAGGTTTAAAAAATAGTTATTAAATTTCGTCGGACTAATATTAAATACTTTCATAATCATTACTAAGTAAAACCGAGCATATTATTTAAGAAGATATTGTATGGATAAAAATAAAAAATTATATTACACGAAATAAGTATATAATAGTCTAGTGAATATTAATTATGTACCCACCTCCTACTCCTTAATTGATATTACACTAAATGAGCTGAAATTATAATAGTAATGGTAACTATTTCCTCAGCGGATGTTAGAGGTTAAAGTTTTAGTTATTTTAATTTACTAGAGCATATTATATGTATATAATTTGAGCTTATGATTTTATAAAGTTTGCTAGGTTGTTTGACGTATGGCTGCGAAGAAAGGATTGAAATATTATTTTTCTTAGCTTTAAATTATAATTAATCCCATGTGATATTTTCGGGGTCGTTACGTTACCTATGTTGGTGTTTTATTATTACTATTTTGCCTCCTAATTCTTTACAAGACAATATGCGTTTGACCGTTATTTTGGTCATATATGAAATATTTAAGGAGCAAAATTAGTTTGAAATTTTGAAAGGATAATTTTCTTTTCACCCATAAACTATTACCCATCTCTATAATTACCTCGTGAACTATTAGAAATATCTCATCCTCCCGACAACTTTAATAAAATTAGTAAATTAACTAAATTACTCCTCCATTTATAATGGCAAGATAACTAAGTGGCTTAGCTAATATTAAATATTTTATTAAAAAAAAAAATTCTTTAGTGCCCTCTGCTATTTTCTCCCAAATTTAACATTGATCCCACAATGTAAAATCTGTTGCATCCCATTCTCCTAAAGATTGTTGGAGAACCTCATCCTTGATGCCACCGGGAAGATTATCGACTTCAGGCTCTCTGCCCTTGTAGGCTATGTGCGCACAAACGACCTCCTCCATACCACGTGTGGCACCCTGGCCTACATGGCGCCAGAGGTCATCGACAAGAAGGGCTACGATGGGGCCAAGTTCGACCTCTGGTCCTTCAACATCATCCTCTTCATCCTCCTCGCCAATAATGTATATGGCTAAGTTGCTTATTATGTTAGCCATTATATTCCTTACCATTTTGTTCACTTAATTGCCAATAAAATTAAGTGAATTTTCACCTACATTAATTCAATTCGTAATTTATTTACCATCTACCATATATAATAATAGGCAAATTTTCTATCTAGAGTTGATTTAATTGTGATCCACAATTGGGTCGTAATAAATTACTACATATATTTTCATAATAGGTATATAATATATATACTCTTAGAATATTGTCAAGATATTATTTTGAAAATATCCTTCTTTCCTAGTACAATATGGTAATATCTCTTATTTCATACCATATTTACCATCTCATATCTCGTAAAAATCTGTTAATGCTAATTAGAGTTGATTCTTGTCGTATCTTTTCATTCATTGTTGTAGTGGCCTCATTCAACTATAAATAAGTCACCACCACTTAGTACATCTCAATACACAAAAATATAATCAATGATTCCACTATTACAATTCTACTATTCTCTTTCCTATTTAATTTTCTACAATTTCTACAAAGAGTGGTGTATTCCACGGCAGTTTTCAAAATAAGTATACTATCACATGCTACTTCTATAACCTATGTGTTTTAGAGCCATTGTTAGATTTTTTTTGGGAAATACGTATTTGATCATGAATGTAGTTAGAATACTTTGTAGAAATTAGGATTATAAAAGATTTAAAATATGAAATGCGTGTGCAGTACAAAGTACAAGTATTCAAATGATCACTTAAACGCAGAAGGTGTTGCGGGGCCTAGAAACGACCGATTAGGTGTTTAAATGCTTGAGTACTCAAAGTGATTTTCTGGCAATATTTTCTCTCACATATGTAAGTCATTAAACTCTAGTTTGAGATAAAAATAAGATAACATACTTTGAAGTCTTAAAAGAGTTTTTATTAGATTAATTTTCAGAAATAAAATAAGTTTTAGAAGATTTAAGCATTTGTAGAGATACTTTGATTGTTCTCGCTATATTCATATTTGGAGTGACTTGCTATCTTGAGGGATACTGATCAAGACAGCTTAGTTTGGAATTGAGGTTCAATAAGATTTCCAGCCCTTAATTTATATTTGATAATTTTATAGAAAATATCCTATGTTTTGTTTTTATATCATTAACACTTCGGACATCCAAAATAATCTAACATAAGAATATCAGCAATAAATGAGTGGTGTTACAAAGCCATAACTTAAGTTCGGTTCCTTATATAGGATGTTAATTGTCAAAGGATGATCCACGAGTCATCCTGATATTTAAGCATGCGGGTCCGACAACAATGTTATGCCAAAACTCTTTTAGGAGTCTAAATTAGCAATTTTTATCAAACAAATTTTTAATCTCCGCAATGATTAAAGTAAACTAATTGACTAAATAAGTTTAATACTCTCTTGTCTCATTACAAATTTTAGTGTGAAGACCTAGAAAGTAAAAAAACTTAGACAAGATTTGCAAATTCATGCGCAGACAAGTATTTTCTGATTCGTAATTATTTCTACAGGCTGCATGCATTGCATCACTCTTATTTCAGAAAAATGTGATCTGAGCCAAAAAAAATATCCATCTCATTGGGAAACACGAAGATAACGATTACTGACTTGTTAATCATAAATATTATGCCACATATTGCTTCGTTAACATTTGTATATATTTCATGCATGCCACCAACTACTACGTACGTAAACTTCATGCAGCAATTGGGAGAGCATGCAAGACCACGGTCTCCACCGTGAGCCCTGGCCCGAACCCAAACAGCACTCCCCACTCCAACCCTTCTCCGGTGGTAGACTTCCCATCCTTCGCCGACCTCCGCCGCATCTCGTCCATTATGAACAGCACGCAGGCGCTGGACAAGTTGCCGTACTCGCTCAGCACGTGCCGCGACACCGTCAGCTTTTCCTTGTGCAGCCCTAGCTTGGCTTCCACCTGGTCCAGGATCGCCGGCCCGCCCGGGTGCGCCTGCCAGAAGATCGAGTTCCAATCGTCGATGCCGAGCTGCGCGAAGGCGTCGGTGAGGCTCGTCTCGATGTTGTTCGAGACGAGGCTGGGTAAGTCCTTCAGGAGGTGGAAGGTGAGACCCACCTATAGTACATGCGATTTGAAATTAATTATAAACCTCAAGCGTTCACACGAACTCCAAGTAGTATACTATATTGTTAATGACAATAAAACAAAAAAAAAAATGTAAATGTTGTTTTCTATAAATTTTCTTTAGATTACCTCTCGAAGGTGGCCGTCAATGGCGCCCTTGGAATCCGGAGCGATGGTCTGGCTGGCGTAGACGACCTCGTAGATCGGGCTCTCGACCGCTAGGTCCGGGTCAGATCCGACGATGACGGCGCTGGCGCCGTCGCCAAACAATGCCTGGCCGACGAGGGAGTCAAGGTGGTCCTCCGACGGCCCTCGGAAAGTGATGACCGTCGACTCGGAGCAGACCGCAAGAACCCGCGCCCCGCGGTTGTTCTCGGCCAAGTCCTTGGCGAGGCGGAGCACGGTGCCGCCGGCGAAGCATCCTTGCTGGTACAACATGAAGCGGTTGACGTTGGAGCGCAGGCCGAGTAGCTTGGTGATCTGGTAGTCGGCGCCGGGCATGTCGACGCCGGAGGTAGTGCAGAAGATGACGTGAGTGATGTTGGACTTGGGCTGCCCCCACTCGTTGATGGCTTTCACCGCCGCCTCTGCCCCTAGCCTTGGGATCTCTTCCACGACGATGTCTTGCCGAGCGTTGAGGGATGTTCCCATGAATTCGCACATGTTGGGGTTCGCATTTAATATCTCCTCAGTTAAATGAAGGTGACGCTTCCTGATCATCGTCTTGTCGCCTGGAAAAAGAATAAAATAGAACCATGCATGCGTGCATGCACGTACACATTCATTTCATATTTTGCTTTTTGACCCCTCCTTGTGTGAAAAAATTGGTATATATATATGTAACACCAAAAACTTACATATTTTCTTAAACTTCTTCTTGAGGTCGGTGAGATGTTCACTGTTGGTCATGCGAAAGTAGTAGTCGGCGTAGTCGCTCTGGTACACGACATTGTCCGGTGTGGCAGTGCCGATGGCGAGCACGGTGGCGGGGCCGTTCGCTCTCTGTGCCTTCCTGATCTCCTCCACTCTCGCCATTGCCATTGCCATTGACATTGCCGTTGCTCTCTATCCCGGTCCTACTGGGAAATAGGATAGAAGAGGAAGGAGAAGTGGGAGGAAAAGGAGGGATATTCGATATTGTTGGAGTTACGAGATGGGGTATTTTTATAGCAGCGGCTGGGAAATGGGGATCAGCGGGGCCTACTAGGAGTGGTGACCGTTCGCTCCGAGACGAGGTTAGATGGGTCGTCACGTTGGACTATTTTTGTGATGGAGCCGCAAAAGTTATGGAATTTCTGACTTTGTGCGTTGGGTGCTCGCGTGGGGTGGAAAAATCTATAGAATGTAGCTGGGCAGTCCTCAGATTAAACGTTATGGATTCCAAATTAATGGCAGCTTTGACTAGTTTGCTCAACGCATTAATTAGACCGTTATTTATCCTTACATGAAAAATAATATATCTAACTTTACTAATCTACTTGATTTTCTCCGAAAGAGCGGTAGTGTAAAATCTCATATGACAATTCTCACAACAATTATATTATCACTTACTACTTTTATAACCAATGTGTTTTATAGCCCTTAATTTATATTCGACAAATTTATATAAAATAAAAACAAATGCCACCATAAGGTTGCACATCTGAGCTTGCCTTTTTGAAATAATATACCTAGTTTAATTAGCAAGGTTAGCAGTATATAGTCCTCTTAATAAAGCAAAAGAATTAGTCAGTTTATTTATTTGTTTTTAATGGGGAACACAAGATGTTATTATATTTTATCAGTAATGGTATCATATTATGGTTGGGCCAATGGTTTTGTTGTTTGAGAAAAACTTCGCATGAGCAGAATAACAACACACACTCATCCACATAGAAAGTGGCTCAGAGTAGAGTACAAAGGACTTCTTGAGTAATGGATTAAAAAGGCTCTTCACTTTTCTTGAAACCATGCCATGATGGGGTCCTCCATGCTAAACCTATTCCCAGCAACATTCTCTCTCTCTCTCTCTCTCTCTCTCTCTCTCTCTCTCTCTCTCTCTCTCTCTTGCATGTCAGAGCAGAAGGGCCTTTTCTCTAAAAGGTTGAGAAAGTTTTCCAAAGTCCATAAAGTTATTAATTAAACATCACGTTGTCTCTTAAAGGTGATGTTCATCCGACCCGAATTTAAGTTAGACCTCTGAACTTTATTGCCACCTCTATAGTTAGGTGCTCACGCGGTGGGTGGAAAAATCGAGAAAAAAGAATCCAGAGAAGCTAATATCAAATTCATAAGAGTTGATGCAACTTAGTGAAACAATCTACCAAGTACACTCGCATGGATCAACTCATCCCCTGCAGCAGCACAGGGAGAATCCTAATCTCCTGCCTAATCTTCCCCCACAATCTTCCCCTCTTTCTCGAGCACGCAACCCACTGACTACCCGGCGCAAGAAGATGGCATACTACCGGCCCCTTTACCTCCTCCTCCTCCACCCCAAGAATTCGCTCAAAAACCCTGAGCAGGACGCCTACCCTCTTGGTGTGGATGGAATTTGGCCGTGATGACGACGTACGGCGCGGTCGTTGGAGCCGGGGATGGGGTCGTCGGCGTGTATCTTAGCTGTGAGCTAGGGGATGATGGGGAAGATAGAGTTGAGGACTCGGAAGAGGGTCTTTGATGTGAGGTGATTATTCTCTTGATAATTAAAAGCAAGATAAAGTAGATAAAAAATTTTAAAATTTTCTTACTACGCTTGATTCACTTGTACAAGATTATATATATATATATATATATATATATATATATTAGTTTAAATAACTCATGACTCTCAGTTATCCAAAAAATTACTATAATTTAAAGGCATAAGAAAAACTAAGAATCATTTCAAAATCAAAATATTATTTTTAAATTCTACACTAATCAATTAATCTAATTTACTAGTCAAATGAGCTAAATAAATATTCTAACATTTGAGGAGGATTTTAAGGAGCATGAATTGAGATGGAGGAGCTGCACTATATCTTAATATTTAAGCTCCAGTTCAATCCGGCTCGGCTAAACTTGAGCTGAGTTGAGCTTGAATTCAAAACTAGGCTTGAAATTAATTTAGCTTATTTTTGACTCTCGCTTGCACTCCCAGATAAGCTAAGCTAAAAGTTGTACTAGGTCGATTATCAATGGGAAGCTCTCTAGATTTTTGAACTTTAGTGATTATTTTAAGAGAAAATTATATTTTATCCCTAAATAAGCCGAAATTCATTTCACTCTGATATAATTTTATTTATATCATTTTACACTGTCATATTTATATATTTAAATTGAATAAACATCTTAATAGTCTACTAGTCTATTAAAGAAGAGAACGTTACAACTAACACTCTATATTTTGATTATATTATAAGTAAAGTTATCTCCTTTTATTATCCTAATATTAGAATCTTATTTGCTAAAAAAGAAAATATCAAACCACACCGTACCTTTTCATAGAGAATATAATTTAACCAATTCACTGGGTTAAGTGACCATAGAACAAAATGGGACATTAAATCAAAACATCGATTTCTAATAAGATAAAACCAAAGTAAGATTCTAAAAAACTAAAATTATATATATATATATATAAATATCGTAGTTCACAAAAGCAACAAATCTAAAACCATTATTTTTTAACCTCAAATTTTTATATTAAAGAGAAATAATAATAATAAATATAACAATAATTTCGGAAATATAAAATTCACGTTTTATTTCATCTTGGTGAATACCGCATTAGAATATTACGTACTGATTCACTTTACTATCCGGAGTTTATTCATTAATAATACTGCCAAATTGGTACGACGACATTGGGTTTGACTTGTAGTGCCAAATTAATCTGAACAGCAAGAATTGAGCATAAGCTAATCCTTTGCTATTAGTTACTCCCACGTCAGCATGCATGCATGCATGCTACCAACTAGTACGTACGTAAACCTCATGCAGCAATTGGGAGGCCATGCAAGACCACGGTCTCCATCGTGAGCCCTGGCCCGAATCCGAACAGCACTCCCCATTCCAACCCTTCTCCGGTGGTGGCCTTCCCTCCCTCCACCGACCTTCTCCGCATCTCATCCATCACGAACAGCACGCAGGCGCTCGACATGTTGCCGTACTCGCTGAGCACGTGTCTCGTCACCGCCATCTTCTCCTTGTGCAGCCCTAGCTTGGTCTCCACCTGGTCCAGGATCGCCCGCCCGCCTGGGTGCACCACCCAGAAGATCGAGTTCCAGTCGTTGATGCCAAGTGGCGTGAAGGCGTCGATCAGGCTCTTCTCTATGTTCTTGGATATGAGGTCGGGTACGCTCTTGAGGAGGCGGAAGGTGAGCCCGACCTGTTTGTACCAATTAGTTCGAAATCTTACTAACTTAGGAAGATAAGCACAAGCAGTTTGAAAAAAGTTGTATATATACACTAACAGTTTCAACGCAATCTATAAGAAGTAATAAATTGTAGAAAGGTGACCTCACGGAGCTGGCCGCCAATGGCGCCCTCAGAATCGGGGAGGATGGTCTGGCTAGCGTAGATGAGTTCGTAGAGGGGGCGCTCGACGGCTAGGTCGGGGTCAGCTCCGACGACGACGGCGCTGGCGCCGTCCCCAAACAACACCTGGCCGACGAGGGTGTCAAGGTTGGTCTCTGATGGACCCCGGAAAAGGGAAACAGTCATCTCAGAGCAAACAACAAGAACACGTGCCCCGCGGTTGTTCTCCGCGAGATCCTTCGCGAGGCGGAGCACAGTGCCGCCGGCGAAGCAGCCCTGCTGGTACAACATGAAGCGGTTGACGTTGGAGCGTAGGCCGAGGAGTTTGGTAAGCTTGTAGTCGGCGCCGGGCAGGTCGACGCCGGTGGTGGTGCAGAAGATGAGGTGTGTGATCTTGGACTTGGGCTGCCCCCACTCCTCGATGGCCTTCGTGGCAGCTTCTTTGCCTAGCTTCGGGACTTCTTCCGAGAGGATGTCTTGCCGTGCGTCAAGGGATGGAGCCATGAATGCACAAATGTTGGGGTTCTCCTTTAATATCTCCTCACTCAACTGGAAGTGACGTTTCTTGATCATCGACATGTCGCCTGAAAAATTAATTAATTAATCATGCATGCATGCACGCAATTAATAATGTCAACTGTGAAATGAGAAAATCCCTAAAAAAAAAAAATCCAACTTACATATTCTCTTAAACTTCTTCTTGAGCTCGGTGAGATGCTCACTCTTGGTCATGCGAAAGTAGTAGTCTGGGTAGTCGCTTTGGTACACGCAGTTCACAGGCGTGGCGGTGCCGATGGCGAGCACGGTGGCTGCGTCCTTTGCTCCCTGCGCCATTTCTCTCTAACTCGATCGGTCCGAGTGGCAAGTACGATATCTTCAGAGTGCAGTGGAGGAGTTAGGGTGTGTTTGGGTTTTTATAGCCATCGGCTGGAGGGGGGTGTATAGGGGTGGTGAGCATGAAACGGTCGACTAGGAATGGGGGCCGTCACGTTGGACATTTGTGATCGATCGAGGCCATAAATTTTACTTTAGACTTTCTTTCCGGCGTGACACTGATGGCAAGGTGCACCCGTAGAAAAAACCAATGGTACGAAGGGTTAGATGGGGTATACTAAATTCCTTTGTACGTACTAAGCCGGTATATATCTGTACGTACGTAACTCAGTACTCTAATATTTGTTGGGCGTTATTACAATTTGCATGGCTGATCCCGAACTTCAATTTTGACTAGATTTATTGCTGAACAAGATAGCAGCTCAAATGTCTAGATCGTTGTTATTTGGACAGGAAAATGATATATATATATATATATAATTTGACTAGATTTGCGAACTGGAGACCTATAATTTCTTCCAAAAAAGAGTCGTGAAATCTCACGACTGTTGTCACAAAAAGTCATATTATCACGTGCTATCTTAGAAATCTGGACCTATTTTGTATAAGATCTAGAAGACAACATGCGATTAGGTAGGTCTTCCTCTTCTTTTCCTTTTCCTGTTCAATCGATGGCTTTCTATTTGGCCAGCAAATTAAGATTTTTATACACCGTAACAAACTGTTTAAACGTCGAGTAAAACTTATATCAGCGTAAATACAAACGCTCTGAATGTCCTAGTTGGTAAAGGTTGTGTTGGTGTTTAATTATTAACGCCGGGCAAAAGCTCTTTTCCAACCGCTTATACATGTTGACAGTAACTCATGTTCCGATAGTTTAAGTGCCATATATCTTTACCTCTTTGTTCACTTTTCGATTGACTTTAGACATGTCATCATAGTAATAGTAGAAAGGTTGCGACAGTCTTCTCAAAGGCGGGCTCTCCCATCTCCTTACCCTTCCTTTGCCTCTAAACTGGCTTTCCTTATGAACGGATAGCCCTAGAGGAATGAGCCCACAGGTCGGAAGGAAAGCAAACTGAAAGCTCTACTTACGAGCGTCCGTAACTTGACTTGCTCGAAAGTATTTTCACCGTCGATTAATTAAATCGGTTTAAGTTGGATGGCCAACATTTATAAATACCAGAAAAATTACATGTGTCAGCGTTTAGATACAAGCCAAGCAAAATATATGTGCCAGCATTTACGAAATGTCGGAAGATAACTTTAGCCGACAGATTTATATGCTGCAAAATATTTATATTTCGACATATATAAATGTCAGTATATGTTGTTTGTTTAGCATATAAATACACCCGAAAAATATTTTAAATTTTTTTAAAATTATAAAAATAAAGATATCAAAACTAATACTTTAAATAACTTACTAGATCAACATAGCGTCAGCGTCATTATTGAATGAACTTCCATCCCAAAATATCTAAAAGAATGGCAAAATAACTGATCAATCTCTTCCTTATAATTTCGACAATCCAATAAAGCATAACAAAGTTTTGGGAGGCCTTCCAACCTTTTGAATTCAACTCCATTTCCTGTTATTAAATTGGAACACTACTGGACCTTCATCAACTTCAACCCAATATTTAATTATTTACCTTATGTCTTATATATATATATATTTGATACTTGAAATATTGGAAGATTGTCAATGAATTTTCATTATGGAAATGAAAATTGTAATTGTCCTTTCTAGTCAATGGACATGTTTACCAAGTAAGAGGCCAATGCTGTCGTTGGATGGAATTATTAAGCAATCTTTTAGTGCTCCTCATTGAGCTCCTACATAAAAATAGAAAAAGAGATTATATTAGAATTAGAAAATAAGCTGGACGTGATAAGAATGTCATCATATACTGTATCAATAACAAATTGCACACAAAAACAACTTTATGTAAGGGAGCATTTGATTTGATTGCGACTTACAACTAAAAGTCTTTAACTACTAAATATACTCATTTCCACATTTTCAACTACAAAATTTTAACTAAAATGACGGGATATCACATAACCCCATAAACGATGGGTGTGTTTGGGTATTTATAGCTTCGGCCAGGGATGAACGGGTCCACCTGTACTTGGGAACGTATTTATAGCTTCGTTAGGTGCTCGCGTGGGCATGCAAAAAATCGGAAACGTCAACAGATGACAGTGTTAGATAGGGTATGCTAAAAGTCCTTCGTCTAAGCCGACAATCTGTTGTTCGGTAGTCTATGTCCTCTGTGTGGATCGTTGAGGTTAAAATCATATACTGTATGTATATGATTTTCAGCTAATTTCTTAGAGGTAAGGAGACAAATGATCTCCGTCTTAGACCCTTCTTAATTTAAAATAATTCTTCAACTCACAATTTAAAGTAACAGCAGAAATCCAATTTTCACATAATACATCACCCAATTAATTCACTTCACTTGTTTCTAAATCCCCTCCATTTAAAAATATCAGTCAAAAAGTTCCATCAAACTTTATCATAGGCTTTTTCAAAGTCTAATTTTAGTTTAATACCTTCTTTTTTATGCGTATTGATTTCAAAAACAATTTCATGAGTACTAATCATACTATATAGAATATACCTGTAATTTATAAAAGCACTTTGACTTAGTAATTACCCTATCGGTTAGGACTTTGGTGCTTATATTATAATTACGATTCAACTGGCTTATCGGCCTAAAGTCCTCAAATCTGTCAGCCCCACATGCCCCACATTCTTTGGTATTAAACAGATCATAACATAATTTAATCTAGATAAGTCTCTCCGTGATATAATAAAAAATATATATTTCACTTTTTATTTCATCTTATCATGTGCATACTGCATTATTGGCATTGACATATATTGCCTAATACTTTAGTATTAATTTCTCCCAAATCACCATGCATGCATGCATGCTAACAACTACTACGTACGTAAACTTCATGCAGCAATTGGGAGGGCATGCAAGACCACGGTCTCCACCGTGAGCCCTGGCCCGAACCCAAACAGCACTCCCCATTCAAGACCATCTCCGGTGGTGGTCTTCCCTCCCTCCGCTGACCTCCGCCGCATCTCATCCATCACGAATAGCACGCAAGCGCTCGACATGTTGCCGTATTCGCTGAGCACGTGCCGCGACACCGTCAGCTTGTCCTTGTGCAGCCCTAGCTTGGCTTCCACCAGGTCCAGGATCGCCCGCCCGCCTGGGTGCACCTGCCAAAAGATCGAGTTCCAGTCGTCGATGCCGAGCTGTGCGAAGGCGTCGGTGAGGCTCGCCTCGATGTTGTTCGAGACGAGGCTGGGGACGTCCTTCCGGAGGCGGAAGGTGAGACCCGCCTATAGTACAAGTAATTTGAAATTAATTATAAACCTCAAGTGTGCACAAGAACTCCAAGTACGTAGTATACTATATTGTAAATGATAATTGTTTTCTATAAAGTTTCTTTAGATTACCTCCAGAAGGTGGCCCTCAATAGCGCCCTCGGATTTCGTGGCGATGGCCTGGCTGGCATAGACGAGTTCGTAGATCGGGCGCTCCACGGCTAGGTCGGGGTCAGAACCGACGATAACGGCGCTCGCGCCGTCTCCAAAAATTGCCGCGCCGACGAGGGAGTCAATGTGGCCCTCGGACGGCCCCCGGAAAGTCATGACGGTCGACTCGGAGCACACCCCAAGAACCCGCGCCCCGCGGTTGTTCTCAGCCAAGTCCTTCGCGAGGCGGAGCATGGTGCCGCCGCCGGAGCATCCCTGCTGGTACAACATGAAGCGGTTGACGTTGGAGCGCAGGCCGAGTTGCTTGGTGATCTGGTAGTCGGCGCCGGGCATGTCGACGCCTGAGGTGGTGCAGAAGATGACGTGGGTGATTTTGGACTTGGGCTGCCCCCACTCCTTGATGGCCTTCACTGCCGCCTCTGCCCCTAGCCTTGGGATGTCTTCCACGACCATGTCTTGTCGAGCGTTGAGGGATGTTCCCATGAACTCGGAGATGTTCGGGTTCGCCTTTAATATCTCCTCAGTTAAATGTTGGTGACGCTTCCTGATCATTGTGTTATCGCCTGGAAAGAAATTAAGAAAGAAAAAAATTAATAAATATAAAACCATGCATCCATGGGTAGTTCCACATACACGTTAATTTTCATTAGCACCATTTTTGCTATTTGGCCCCTCCTTGTCTGTAAAATTGATATGTAACACAAAAACGTACATATTTTCTTAAACTTCTTCTTGAGCTCCGTGAGATGTTCACTGTTGGTCGTGCGAAAGTAGTAGTCGGCGTAGTTGCTCTGGTACACGACGTTGTCCGGCGTGGCAGTGCCGATGGCGAGCACCGTGGCGGGGCCGTTCGCTCTCTGCGCCTTCCTGAGCTCCTCTACTGTCGCCATTGCTCTCTAACTCGGTCCGAGTCGGAAGTACAACTCCGAAGGTAGCAGGATAGAAGAGGAAGGAGAAGAAGATGCAGGATACAAAGTAGGAGGGGTATTCGATGTTGTTGGAATTGAAATAATGGGTGTGTTTGGGCATTTATAGCAGCTGCTGGGATATCTGATATCCAAATTTCGCCGGACTTTTGTCAACGTGGTTAGGTAGCTCGCGTGGGGGCGAAGAAAAATTGGAAAAGCAAACGGATAGAGCGCAGTGTTAGATAAAGGTTTAAAAAATAGTTATTAAATTTCGTCGGACTAATATTAAATACTTTCAGTAAGGGTAACTATTTCCTCAGCGGATGTTGGAGGTTAAAGTTTTAGTTATTTTAGTTTACTAGAGCATATTATTGTATATAATTTGAGCTTATGTTTTTAAAAAGTTCGCTAGGTTGTCTGAAGTATGGCTGCGAAGAAAGGATTGCAATATTTTTTTCTTAGCTTTACATTATAAATATCCCATGTGATATTTGTCGGGGTCGTTGCGTTATCTATGCGTTTGACAGTTATTGTGGCCATATATGAAATATTTATGTTGAGCAATCTACTTAATTGCACTTCGTGTAAGATAAGAAGTCAGATTTGGGTGCTGAGTAAGAAATTAGGTTAAAATTTTGAATTGCGGGAAAGTAGCACATTTTCTATAAAATATTATTTATAAGATATTAATATGAAGTCAGAATAATATAAAACCATATGTATTACATGGATGATATCATAATCTATGACCATCCTACTTGGATGTTTTTCTTATTCGGACTGCAGCTCGGTGTAATAGAATTATAATCCAGGTAAGAGTTGGATGATACTATATACTTAATTATTTATTTCTTGTGGAATTTACTACTTTTCTTGATTATGAGTTATTATAGTCAATTTTGTCATCTTATAATATATTATGTTATTTCTTATTTATTCACTCTCTCGACTTATATAATAATTAAATTAAATTTAATACACTCATAACGTGTTTATATTTCTCAGTGAGAATCACAAAATATTTTTTCTCAGATAGCTTACTATTGATTTTGATTTGCACAGTTTGATCTTATACTTAGTCATCAGTAATGTGTTCATAAAGATCAATAAAAAGGGCTATAATGAGTTAGTATCAAAGCTATCTTGTTTAGAGTCCAGTTTAACTCAATACATTGCTTGAGAATTTAAAAAAAAAAGATATATACAAATATCTGTTTACACATTGTTCAATATGTACTACAAGAAAAGAGATACCTACTTATGTATGAAAACCATCGTTATACCTATATAGTTTCAGTAACAAAAAAATACAAAAAAATTTCTTATCAATTTGCATCATTGTTTAAATAAAAAGTTGGTTTAAGACGGCGCTGGCGCCGTCGCCAAACAATGCCTGGCCGACGAGGGAGTCAAGGTGGTCCTCCGACGGCCCTCGGAAAGTGATGACGGTCGACTCGGAGCAGACCGCAAGAACCCGCGCCCCGCGGTTGTTCTCGGCCAAGTCCTTGGCGAGGCGGAGCACGGTGCCGCCGGCGAAGCATCCTTGCTGGTACAACATGAAGCGGTTGACGTTGGAGCGCAGGCCGAGTAGCTTGGTGATCTGGTAGTCGGCGCCGGGCATGTCAACGCCGGAGGTAGTGCAGAAGATGACGTGAGTGATGTTGGACTTGGGCTGCCCCCACTCCTTGATGGCTTTCACCGCCGCCTCTGCCCCTAGCCTTGGGATCTCTTCCACGACGATGTCTTGCCGAGCGTTGAGGGATGTTCCCATGAATTCGCACATGTTGGGGTTCGCATTTAATATCTCCTCAGTTAAATGAAGGTGACGCTTCCTGATCATCGTCTTGTCGCCTGGAAAAAGAATAAAATAGAACCATGCATGCGTGCATGCACGTACACATTCATTTCATATTTTGCTTTTTGACCCCTCCTTGTGTGAAAAAATTGGTATATATATATGTAACACCAAAAACTTACATATTTTCTTAAACTTCTTCTTGAGGTCGGTGAGATGTTCACTGTTGGTCATGCGAAAGTAGTAGTCGGCGTAGTCGCTCTGGTACACGACATTGTCCGGTGTGGCAGTGCCGATGGCGAGCACGGTGGCGGGGCCGTTCGCTCTCTGTGCCTTCCTGAGCTCCTCCACTCTCGCCATTGCCATTGCCATTGCTCTCTAACCCGGTCCGACTGGGAAGTAGGATAGAAGAGGAAGGAGAAGTGGGAGGAAAAGGAGGGATATTCGATATTGTTGGAGTTACGAGATGGGGTATTTTTATAGCAGCGGCTGGGAAATGGGGATCAGCGGGGCCTACTAGGAGTGGTGACCCTTCGCTCCGGGACGACGTTAGATGGGTCGTCACGTTGGACTATTTTTGTGATGGAGCCGCAAAAGTTATGGAATTTCTGACTTTGTGCGTTGGGTGCTCGCGTGGGGTGGAAAAATCTATAGAATGTAGCTGGGCAGTCCTCAGATTAAACGTTATGGATTCCAAATTAATGACAGCTTTGACTAGTTTGCTAAACGCATTAATCAGACCGTTATTCGTCCTTCCATGGAAAATAATATATCTAACTTTCTAATCTACTTTGATCTGTGAATCATAATTTGACCTGCGTCCTGCTCATTGCTACGTAAATTTCTCAGAAAGAGCGGTAGGGTAGAATCTCATATGACAATTCTCACAACAGTTATATTATCACCTGCTACTTCTATAACCAAAGTGTTTTATAGCCCTTAATTTTTATTCGACAAATTTATATAAAATAAAACATCCAAAATTTTATTTTTATTATAACTAACACTATACAACATATAACTAATTATTATTCTACGATTTAGTATTTATATACAAATAGTATTTAAATATACATATAGTATTTAAATCTGTCTATAATAATGTACATATAGTATTTAAATATACAAATATCTAGAATCATACTAAATTAATCACTATAATAATTACACTTAACTACTGTTAATATAATAGTTATACTATATATTTCACTCTATAAGGTATACATTATTAACAAATTATCTAATTATGGAAAACTCTGAGTTGAATTTGCCACAAAAATTAAATAACTAATTAACAAAAAAGAAAATTAAAAATAAAATAAAATAATAAACATCAGCCTAGTACTGTTTTAACAAACAGTGCTGGGTGAGCCCAACATCCCTACACCACCCTATACTTGGACATGATATTATAATTTATCTCTTATTCTTATTTTTAAAATTGAGAATTCTACATATTTCACCTTATTATTATTTTGGATTTTTTTTTTTTTAACAAACCAAGCTGCAGCATTTGTTTTATTAGAAACTTAAAAAAAGTAACATACAATACAAATTACCGCAGCAAAGTTCAAAAGTAACAAAGTTAGAAGATGACAACAAAGGATTGCCAAAAAATAGACAATATGAAATCATTCTTGTTTGCACTCCGCACCAGTACTACTAGCAAGAACACAACATCCAAATTGTAAAGTAGCATAACCACATCACAAAAGCAAGTATTTAGCCAACAATAGAAGTCAACAACAAAAACAGCATTAGCTCCTAAACACTCCTCATCCAAGTCTATGATCACATTAGCCCCTTGTGTGATATGCCGAGCTTTCTTCATTGCTTCCTCTCCCTAAATCCCCGCCTAGAAAAGGAATAAGGTGGTCACTTTATGGGTAAATGCTTCATAAGTTCAAAAGCAACTATAGAAAATTCTTTAATTTTTTTTCCAACCATAAACTCCACAAAAATGCACTGAGCCAAATATTTCTCCAGATGAAGATTTAACCAAAATCAATTCTTAACAATTTATCTTTATCTTTATATCGAAAATCCTCTTTACACGCCTCAACATCTTTACACCAAAACTACACATTAAAAAGAGAAGGCAAAGAGAGCTCGAGAGAGAGAGAGAGAGAGAGAGAGGTGATTGAAAGAGGGAGAGGAGGGTAAGAGAGAGAGAGAGAACGAGAGAGTTAGAGAGAGAGAGAGAGCACTAAAGAGAGACAAGGTGGTGAGGGGTGCGGCGGCGACGACGGACGGGGAAAAGTCATCGACGAGAAGGAGAGAAAGAGAGAGGTGATAGAGAGAGAGAGAGAAAGAGAGGAGGGTACGAGAGAAAGAAGGAGAGAGTTAGAAAGAGAGCAGTAAAGAGAGAGAAGGCGGTGAGGGGTGCGGCAGCGACGACGGCGATGGCGAGAAGCCGTCAGCGAGGAGAGAAAGAGAGGTGATAGAGAGAGAGAGAGAGAGAAATAGAGGAGGGTAAGAGAGAGAGTGAGAGAGGGAACGAGCGAGTTAGAGAGAAAGAAAGCTATAGAGAGAGGCGGTGAGGGGCGATTGCGGCAGCGCCGACGGCGGTAGGTCGGCGTTGGCAAGGGAAGGAGAGAAAGAGAGAGCTCGAGAGAAAGAGGAGGGTAGGAGAGAGAGTGAGAGAGAGTTGGTGAGAGACCTATAAAAAAAGAGAGAGAGAGAGAGGCGGTGAAGGGGGGTGAGGTGGTGGTGGCAGCAACGGCGGCGGTAGGTTGGCGTTGAAGAGAGAGAGAGAGAGAATAAGTGAGAGCGAGAGACCAAAAGAGAGGGAGAGAAATTTAGGCGGAGAGACAGAGGCGGCGAAGGAATGGAAAGGCGGTAGCTGCGGCGGCGGGGCCGCCGTAGCCAGCTGGCTAGGCCGGGTTGGCCGAGCTGGCTGTTGTGGCGCGTGGCGCTCTCCCCTCCTGCCACTGCATGGCACGAGGCCGACCACACGTCGTTTCATGCAATTATTTATTAATTTAAATATATATATATTTTTTAAGGTAGGGTTGTTACAAATCCGACCATCCAAGATAGTAATTTGCCCTTTCCAACTAGCAAGTCTTTTCTTAATTTTTTCAATCATCGGTGTCCGGTCCTTCTTCCTCAGTTTATTGTTACGAAGAGGTAAACCAAGATATTTTATAGTTAATTCCTCTACTGTACAATTAAATAGGTCAACCAATTCATTGTCTTTCTCTTTGTTTTTATAAGATACACCAAATAACTTTTTTCAAATTTTATTTTCATATAGAAATTAGCTTTTAAAAACAATAGCATATCATCTGCATACTGTAGGTTGATGACACCCTTATCACACACATCAGTCCCCAAACTAGTTAGCAAACCATGCTTTTTAGCATTATTCAATATTCTGTTAAGACCATCAGCAGCAAAAACAAAGACGTAAGGAGACAAATTATAACACTCGCGTAAAAAAATAAAAATTTAGCGCACGCGCCACGCGCGTGCACAAGCGCGTGTGCTAACTTCTTCTTCCTCCCCCCACCACACCTCTTGCAATTGGTTGCGAGAGGTGGGAGAGAAGTGCGTCGGAGTGGAGCTAATTCCACTCCGCATACCTCTCCTCCACATCTATATTTAAACCCTTTTCCCCTCAAGCTTTTCCACTTTTTGCAACATCTCTCTCTCTCGCTCTTCCACTTCCTTTCTCTCTTCTCCTCCTAGCCACCGAAGCCTTCGTCGCGGGCAGCGAGTCACCGGAGTGTCGATAGCCAACCAAAACCCCTCATCTCAATCTTCGGGTCAGCCTCCATCCCCTCTTTAGTTTAATTTGAATATTGCCTAGTTAATCATGTTTAATTATGAGTTTATTTATTTCTACCTTCACCGGAGAAATTCGCCAGTCGACGACCTCGGGTCGACTACCCACCGGTCTGGAGAGTTTCCCCGCTTCAGCCCCTTACCGTGGGTACCCAATTTGGGTACCCACAGGGCGTAGGGGAGGCGATGCCATGTCGCCTCCCACCGTTGGGTCACCACCGGCGGACTTAGGCGGCCACCACCGACGGTGGTGGCCTCGCTTGTCAGCCTCGACTGACTCACCTCTTCACATGGAAGAGATGGGTACTCGAGATGAGGGCTTCGAGCCCATCTTTCATTGCACTTGGAAGCTCCATGGCCACCGGCCATGGAATTCCTCAACTCTTATCATCGACCACACTGGCTGATGGTTCAAGCTCACTTGCAATCCCAGTCGACCTCATCGACTTGGGGAGCCGATGGTGCTAGGCTGCCGGCGACGGGGATCACCGGCATCAGCACTACTTTTCTTCTCAAACTTTTTCTTCTACTCTATTTTCTTCTGTAAGTAGGAGACGAGGAGAAGGGGTGGGGTTTGGGCCAACTCCCACCGCATTCTCATCTGGGCTGTGAGGTGGGCTGCAGCCCACGCCCATGCCCACGAGCCTTTTTTAAGGCCTCGGTGGACTGGAGCCCAGTCCACCACCTTAGAGTCTGGTAGGCTACGGTAGGCTCGCAACCCACCTCCTCACCTCATTGGACTGAGCTCTGGAGCCTAGTCCACCATCTTAGGGTCTTGTGGGCTGCAGTAGGCCCGCAACCCACCATCTCAACTTGCTAGATTGGACCATTGAGTCCAGTCCAGCACCTCTTAGAATCTGGTGGGCTACGGTAGGCCCGCACCGCAGCCCACCTCCTCACCCTGATGGACTGGGCTCTTGAGCGCAGTCCACTACCTCTAGTCTCGTGGGCTACAGATAGGTTAGCAGCCCACTCTCTCACCTAAGTATGCTGGGCCTTGAGCCCAGCCCAACTTTTTGACCATAGACTAATTATTATTAGTCTTTTATTTTCTTAATTTTGTTAGCTACATATATTATATTTATTTTATTTTTTTCAACCATGTTATTAATAAAATTAGGATTAATATATAATTAAAATAGGTATTTGAGTTTATTAGTCCTTTCAATTATCTACGACACTTGCAAATGTGAACGACTCTAAATTTACCATAAATGATCATTTTTTTTCAAATTAACATAAAATAATATATTTGGATCTAGAGAACCAAACTTAATTTATACAACAAGTTAGTTAGTCCTATAAGTTCTTCTCTCTTATGTTTATTTTATATATAAGTCCCTCCTTGATATAATAAAATATATATATTACTTTTTATTTCATCTTATCAGGTGCATACGGCATTACTGGCTTTGGCATATAGTGTTTAATCCTTTAGTATTAATTACTCCCAGATCACCACGCATGCATGCTACCAACTAATACGTACGTAAGCTTCACTTAGCAATTGGGACGGCATGCAAGACCACGGTCTCCACCGTGAGCCCTGGCCCGAACCCAAACAGCACTCCCCACTCCAACCCATCTCCGGTGGTGGACTTCCCCTCCTTCGCCGACCTCTGCCGCATCTCATCCATCACGAACATGACGCACGCGCTCGACATGTTGCCGTACTCGCTGAGGACGTGTCTCGTCGCCGCCATCTTCTCCTTGTGTAGCCCTAGCTTGGCTTCCACCTGGTCCAGGATCGCCGGCCCGCCCGGGTGCACCAGCCAAAAGATCGAGTTCCAGTCGTCGATGCCAAGCTGCGCGAAGGCGTCGGTGAGGCTCGTCTCGATGTTGTTCGAGATGACGCTGGGTACGTCCTTGAGGAGGTGGAAGGTGAGACCCCTCTATAGTACAAGCAATTTGAAATTAATTATAAACCTCAAGTGTGCACATGAACTGGAAGTAGTATTCTATATTGTTAATGATAATAAAATACAAAAAAAAGAAGAAGAAGTAATGCTTTATAAATTTTCTTTAGATGACCTCTCGAAGATGGCCGTCAATGGCGCCCTTGGAGTCCGGGGCGATGGTCTGGCTGGCGTAGACGAGTTCGTAGATCGGGCGCTCCACGGCTAGGTCGGGGTCGGATCCGACGATGACAGCGCTGGCGCCATCCCCAAACAATGCCTGACCGATGAGGGAGTCAAGGTGGTCCTCCGACGGCCCCCGGAAAGTCATGACGGTCGACTCAGAGCACACCGCAAGAACCCGCGCCCCGCGGTTGTTCTCGGCCAAGTCCTTGGCGAGGCGGAGCACGGTGCCGCCGGCGAAGCATCCCTGCTGGTACAACATGAAGCGGTTGACGTTGGAGCGCAGGCCGAGCAGCTTGGTGATCTGGTAGTCGGCGCCGGGCATGTCGACGCCTGAGGTGGTGCAGAAGATGACGTGGGTGATGTTGGACTTGGGCTGCCCCCACTCGTTGATGGCATTCACCGCCGCCTCTGCCCCTAGCCTTGGGACCTCTTCCACGACGATGTCTTGCCGAGCGTTGAGGGATGTTCCCCTAAACTCGCACATGTTCGGGTTTGCCTTTAATATGTCGTCAGTTAAATGCATGTGACGCTTCCTAATCATCGACTTCTCGCCTGAAAAGAAAAATTAATCCCATGCATCCATGCGTAGTTGCACGTACGCATTGATTTTTATGAGCGCCATTTTTGCTATTTGGCCCCTCCTTGTCTCTAAAATTGGTTTGTAACACAGAAACTTACATAGGTTCTTAAATTTATTCTTGAGGTCGGTGAGGTGTTCGCTGTTGGTCATGCGAAAGTAGTAGTCGGCGTAGTCGCTCTGGTACACGACGTTGTCCGGCGAGGCAGTGCCGATGGCGAGCACCGTGGCGGGGCCGTTCGCTCTCTGCGCCTTCCTGAGGTCCTCCAATGTCGCCATTACTCTCTAACTCGGTCCGAGTCGGGAAGTACGACTCCGAAGTTAGCGGGATAGTAGAGGAAGGAGAAGAAGATGAAGGAGGGATATTCGATGTTGTTGGAGTTAAACCATGGGTGTGTATGGGTATTTATAGCTTCGGCCGGGGATGAACGGGTCCACTTGGACTTGGGAACGTTCACTCCGGTGCGGTGTTAGATGGGCCATCGCCTTGGACTTTTAAGAATTGCCGACGTCACACCGTGGTTAGGTGCTCACGTGGGTGTGCAAATAATCCGAAAATTCAACAGATGGCAGTGGTGGATAGGCTAAGCAAAAAGTCCTTCATACTATGCCGGTATCTGTAGGTCTCCGGTCTATATGTTCTCTGTTTGAATTGTTAGGCTAAAATTTATCCTTTTTTCTTCAGTAGTGCGTACTACATGTGTGTGCATGTGTGTGTGTGTGTATATATATATATATGATTTTGAGCTAATTTCTTATGAGGAAAGCTCTATATTTTTCAAACAAATCCAATGTAATCGTATTTTATTTATAATTTTTAGTTTTTAAATAACATTAAAATTATATAGTAATATCGTTGTATTAAAATTTATGAATAAATATTAGTAATATTACTATGTTTTTAATAAAACAATATGGCCAGAAAGCTTTCGTTGAGATCTTACTAATATTAAATAGTTTCAAAATTATTTAAATTTAGTTAGTAGGTTTATTTAAATAAATGAGTAAAATATTAGAAAAGAATATTCATCTTATTAGGTGCGAACTGCATTAGATTATTCTTTATTGACTAATTAGATAGATTTCGGATTATGGGAATATTGGACACCCAAAAATAATTTGAGAATAAATAGAAACACCAATTTCTAATAAGCTAGAATCAAAATAAGCTTCGAAAATACTAAATTAATATCTAAATATCGAATTTGACAAAATCAACAAATTTAAAACTATTATTTTTAAATCTCAAATATTTTATTAATGAACAATAATTTATTTCCTTCTTCACGTCATCTTATCATTTGCATACTGCACTAGATTAGATTGCGTACTGACTCATTTTACTATCCGGATATTATTCATTAATATATTCTACTGCCAAATTGATACGACGACGTTGGCTTGACTTAGCGTGCCTGTGCCAAGTCTGAACAGCCAGATCAATTGAGCAGTAGCTAATCCTTTATTAGTATTAATTATTCCCACACTACCAACTTGTACATACGTAAACTTCACGCAGCAATTGGGAGGGCATGCAAGACCACGGTCTCCACCGTGAGCCCTGGCCCGAACCCAAACAGCACTCCCCATTCAAGACCATCTCCGGTGGTGGTCTTCCCTCCCTCCGCCGACCTCCGCCGCATCTCATCCATCACGAATAGCACGCACGCGCTCGACATGTTGCCGTATTCGCTGAGCACGTGCCGCGACACCGTCAGCTTGTCCTTGTGCAGCCCTAGCTTGGCTTCCACCAGGTCCAGGATCGCCCGCCCGCCCGGGTGCACCTGCCAAAAGATCGAGTTCCAGTCGTCGATGCCGAGCTGTGTGAAGGCGTCGGTGAGGCTCGTCCCGATGTTGTTCGAGACGAGGCTGGGGACGTCCTTCCGGAGGCGGAAGGTGAGACCCGCCTATAGTACAAGTAATTTGAAATTAATTATAAACCTCAAGTGTGCACAAGAACTCCAAGTACGTAGTATACTATATTGTAAATGATAATTGTTTTCTATAAAGTTTCTTTAGATTACCTCCAGAAGGTGGCCCTCAATGGCGCCCTCGGAGTTCGTGGCGATGGTCTGGCTGGCATAGACGAGTTCGTAGATCGGACGCTCCACGGCTAGGTCGGGGTCAGATCCGACGATGACGGCGCTGGCGCCGTCTCCAAAAATAGCTGCGCCGACGAGGGAGTCAATGTGACCCTCGGACGGCCCCCGGAAAGTCATGACGGTCGACTCGGAGCACACACCTAGAACCCGCGCCCCGCGGTTGTTCTCAGCCAAATCCTTCGCGAGGCGGAGCATTGTGCCGCCGCCGGAGCATCCCTGCTGGTACAACATGAAGCGGTTAACGTTGGAGCGCAGGCCGAGTTGCTTGGTGATCTGGTAGTCGGCGCCGGGCATGTCGACGCCTGAGGTGGTGCAGAAGATGACGTGGGTGATTTTGGACTTGGGCTGCCCCCACTCCTTGATGGCCTTCACTGCCGCCTCTGCCCCTAGCCTTGGGATGTCTTCCACGACCATGTCTTGCCGAGCGTTGAGGGATGTTCCCATGAACTCGGAGATGTTCGGGTTCGCCTTTAATATCTCCTCAGTTAAATGTTGGTGACGCTTCCTGATCATTGTGTTATCGCCTGGAAAGAAATTAAGAAAGAAAAAAATTAATAAATATAAAACCATGCATCCATGGGTAGTTCCACATACACGTTCATTTTCATTAGCACCATTTTTGCTATTTGGCCCCTCCTTGTCTGTAAAATTGATCTGTAACACAAAAACGTACATATTTTCTTAAACTTCTTCTTGAGCTCTGTGAGATGTTCACTGTTGGTCGTGCGAAAGTAGTAGTCGGCGTAGTTGCTCTGGTACACGACGTTGTCCGGCGTGGCAGTGCCGATGGCGAGCACCGTGGCGGGGCCGTTCGCTCTCTGCGCCTTCCTGAGCTCCTCCACTGTCGCCATTGCTCTCTAACTCGGTCCGAGTCGGAAGTACAACTCCGAAGGTAGCAGGATAGAAGAGGAAGGAGAAGAAGATGCAGGATACAGAGTAGGAGGGATATTCGATGTTGTTGGAATTAAAACAATGGGTGTGTTTGGGTATTTATAGCAGCGGCTGGGATATATAATATCCAAATTTCGTCGGACTTTTGTCACCGTGGTTAGGTAGCTCGCGTGGGGGCGAAGAAAAATATGAAAAGTAAACAGATAGAGCGCAGTGTTAGATAAAGGTTTAAAAAATAGTTATTAAATTTCGTCGGACTAATATTAAATACTTTCATAATCATTACTAAGTAAAACCGAGCATATTATTTAAGAAGATATTGTATGGATAAAAATAAAAAATTATATTACACGAAATAAGTATATAATAGTCTAGTGAATATTAATTATGTACCCACCTCCTACTCCTTAATTGATATTACACTAAATGAGCTGAAATTATAATAGTAATGGTAACTATTTCCTCAGCGGATGTTAGAGGTTAAAGTTTTAGTTATTTTAATTTACTAGAGCATATTATATGTATATAATTTGAGCTTATGATTTTATAAAGTTTGCTAGGTTGTTTGACGTATGGCTGCGAAGAAAGGATTGAAATATTATTTTTCTTAGCTTTAAATTATAATTAATCCCATGTGATATTTTCGGGGTCGTTACGTTACCTATGTTGGTGTTTTATTATTACTATTTTGCCTCCTAATTCTTTACAAGACAATATGCGTTTGACCGTTATTTTGGTCATATATGAAATATTTAAGGAGCAAAATTAGTTTGAAATTTTGAAAGGATAATTTTCTTTTCACCCATAAACTATTACCCATCTCTATAATTACCTCGTGAACTATTAGAAATATCTCATCCTCCCGACAACTTTAATAAAATTAGTAAATTAACTAAATTACTCCTCCATTTATAATGGCAAGATAACTAAGTGGCTTAGCTAATATTAAATATTTTATTTAAAAAAAAAATTCTTTAGTGCCCTCTGCTATTTTCTCCCAAATTTAACATTGATCCCACAATGTAAAATCTGTTGCATCCCATTCTCCTAAAGATTGTTGGAGAACCTCATCCTTGATGCCACCGGGAAGATTATCGACTTCAGGCTCTCTGCCCTTGTAGGCTATGTGCGCACAAACGACCTCCTCCATACCACGTGTGGCACCCTGGCCTACATGGCGCCAGAGGTCATCGACAAGAAGGGCTACGATGGGGCCAAGTTCGACCTCTGGTCCTTCAACATCATCCTCTTCATCCTCCTCGCCAATAATGTATATGGCTAAGTTGCTTATTATGTTAGCCATTATATTCCTTACCATTTTGTTCACTTAATTGCCAATAAAATTAAGTGAATTTTCACCTACATTAATTCAATTCGTAATTTATTTACCATCTACCATATATAATAATAGGCAAATTTTCTATCTAGAGTTGATTTAATTGTGATCCACAATTGGGTCGTAATAAATTACTACATATATTTTCATAATAGGTATATAATATATATACTCTTAGAATATTGTCAAGATATTATTTTGAAAATATCCTTCTTTCCTAGTACAATATGGTAATATCTCTTATTTCATACCATATTTACCATCTCATATCTCGTAAAAATCTGTTAATGCTAATTAGAGTTGATTCTTGTCGTATCTTTTCATTCAAAAAAATGTGATCTGAGCCAAAAAAAATATCCATCTCATTGGGAAACACGAAGATAACGATTACTGACTTGTTAATCATAAATATTATGCCACATATTGCTTCGTTAACATTTGTATATATTTCATGCATGCCACCAACTACTACGTACGTAAACTTCATGCAGCAATTGGGAGAGCATGCAAGACCACGGTCTCCACCGTGAGCCCTGGCCCGAACCCAAACAGCACTCCCCACTCCAACCCTTCTCCGGTGGTAGACTTCCCATCCTTCGCCGACCTCCGCCGCATCTCGTCCATTATGAACAGCACGCAGGCGCTGGACAAGTTGCCGTACTCGCTCAGCACGTGCCGCGACACCGTCAGCTTTTCCTTGTGCAGCCCTAGCTTGGCTTCCACCTGGTCCAGGATCGCCGGCCCGCCCGGGTGCGCCTGCCAGAAGATCGAGTTCCAATCGTCGATGCCGAGCTGCGCGAAGGCGTCGGTGAGGCTCGTCTCGATGTTGTTCGAGACGAGGCTGGGTAAGTCCTTCAGGAGGTGGAAGGTGAGACCCACCTATAGTACATGCGATTTGAAATTAATTATAAACCTCAAGCGTTCACACGAACTCCAAGTAGTATACTATATTGTTAATGACAATAAAACAAAAAAAAAAATGTAAATGTTGTTTTCTATAAATTTTCTTTAGATTACCTCTCGAAGGTGGCCGTCAATGGCGCCCTTGGAATCCGGAGCGATGGTCTGGCTGGCGTAGACGACCTCGTAGATCGGGCTCTCGACCGCTAGGTCCGGGTCAGATCCGACGATGACGGCGCTGGCGCCGTCGCCAAACAATGCCTGGCCGACGAGGGAGTCAAGGTGGTCCTCCGACGGCCCTCGGAAAGTGATGACCGTCGACTCGGAGCAGACCGCAAGAACCCGCGCCCCGCGGTTGTTCTCGGCCAAGTCCTTGGCGAGGCGGAGCACGGTGCCGCCGGCGAAGCATCCTTGCTGGTACAACATGAAGCGGTTGACGTTGGAGCGCAGGCCGAGTAGCTTGGTGATCTGGTAGTCGGCGCCGGGCATGTCGACGCCGGAGGTAGTGCAGAAGATGACGTGAGTGATGTTGGACTTGGGCTGCCCCCACTCGTTGATGGCTTTCACCGCCGCCTCTGCCCCTAGCCTTGGGATCTCTTCCACGACGATGTCTTGCCGAGCGTTGAGGGATGTTCCCATGAATTCGCACATGTTGGGGTTCGCATTTAATATCTCCTCAGTTAAATGAAGGTGACGCTTCCTGATCATCGTCTTGTCGCCTGGAAAAAGAATAAAATAGAACCATGCATGCGTGCATGCACGTACACATTCATTTCACATTCCTTGTGTGAAAAAATTGGTATATATATATATATGTAACACCAAAAACTTACATATTTTCTTAAACTTCTTCTTGAGGTCGGTGAGATGTTCACTGTTGGTCATGCGAAAGTAGTAGTCGGCGTAGTCGCTCTGGTACACGACATTGTCCGGTGTGGCAGTGCCGATGGCGAGCACGGTGGCGGGGCCGTTCGCTCTCTGCGCCTTCCTGAGCTCCTCCACTCTCGCCATTGCCATTGCCATTGCTCTCTAACCCGGTCCGACTGGGAAGTAGGATAGAAGAGGAAGGAGAAGTGGGAGGAAAAGGAGGGATATTCGATATTGTTGGAGTTACGAGATGGGGTATTTTTATAGCAGCGGCTGGGAAATGGGGATCAGCGGGGCCTACTAGGAGTGGTGACCATTCGCTCCGGGACGAAGTTAGATGGGTCGTCACGTTGGACTATTTTTGTGATGGAGCCGCAAAAGTTATGGAATTTCTGACTTTGTGCGTTGGGTGCTCGCGTGGGGTGGAAAAATCTATAGAATGTAGCTGGGCAGTCCTCAGGTTAAACGTTATGGATTCCAAATTAATGACAGCTTTGACTAGTTTGCTAAACGCATTAATTAGACCGTTATTCGTCCTTACATGGAAAATAATATATCTAACTTTCTAATCTACTTGATTTGTTAATCATAATTTAATCTACGTCCTGTTCATTGCTACGATAATTTCTCCGAAAGAGCGGTAGGATAAAATTTCATATGACAATTCTCACAATAATTATATTATCACCTGCTACCTTTATAACTAATGTGTTTTATAGTCCTTAATTTATATGAATAAAAGAAAGTTACTGATACTACCATATATTTTGAATACTAGGGGTGTAAATGATCTGATTTGGTCGGATATGTACAATGATCTGATTTTATAGATCTATTTAATTTTGCCTTGTTCGGATTAAAATTAGATTTTAAGTGATAAGTAATTACGATATCCATATTTGTTTCTAGCGATTTTAGACTGTTATCTTGTGTGCTTGTAGCCATCATATAGAGTCTCTTCTCGGTCCAAGAGTTTCATGTCTTCCTCCGTGCGTTCCAAAGTGGCCGATCTGTCATAAACTTGTAAATTCAATGTGGCCATAAACCACCTCAAATGACAACATTCTGGTACTATTGTGTTGAGCAGTATCGTACGACCACTCAGTCCATGATAAGTGCTTCAATCAACATCTTAGATGGTCTCCCACAAAATAGTGAAGATACTGTTTAATTCGCTAATTTACCTCTTTTGTTTGCCCGTCAGTTTGGAAGTGGTATGCCGAGCTAGGGTCCAAATGAGTGTCGTGCAATTGAAAAATTTTATCTAAAACTCATTGATGAATACTCGATCACGATCTGAAATAATGGTTCGTGGCATGGCATGAAGTTTGACGATATTTTGGACAAAACATTTGGCAATCGTTTTTGACGAAAAAGTATGCGCCAAAGCTAAAAATTCAGCATATTTGCTCAATCTATCTACCATTACTAAAAATTCACGTACTAGTAGAAGTCTTTCTATGATGTTCATAGAAATATCTTCTCAGCCACAATCTAGCATTGCTAAGAGTTGGAGATGTCCAACTGGTTTCAACGTCTCTAACTTTGCTCGTTGGCATGTCTCGCACCCTTTAACGTGAGCATGTACATCCTTTCGCATTCAAGGCCAGGTACAGCTTTGGGAGAGCCTTTTGCATGTTCTCAAGATGCCTCATGACTTAGTTCTAAAGTGTTGTAGGACTAGTGGTCAAGCACTCATAACCACAATGAAGCATTCACAGGGCACTCGGATTCACGGGCAATCCAATAGGATGTCATCTCAACTCTGGATGATTATCTAAATTTGCCTCTATCTCATGTAAGATGAGAGCGGAAAGGATAATAGTTATGATGATGGTCAAACCTATTTGATTTAATTTTACTAAATCTGTCTATAATAATATACATATTGTATTTAAATATACAAATATCTAGAATCATACTAAATTAATCTCTATAATTATTACACTTAACTACTGTTAATATAATAGTTATACAATATATTTCACTCTATATACTTTGAGAGAAAAATGCTGGGGATCGAGGTTATTAGAGAAGGGGAAAGGGTTTTAATTGACTATCTAAGGATATTTTGGTCATTATAAAAGTTTATTTAAAATTGTCACATGCATATAAGAGTATTCTAGCTATATAGTTGTCACGTGACTAGGATATGACAATTTATGAACAGAAATAGGTAACGGAACCTTAACGGAAGAGGTCAAGTGAGATATTTCTGATATGTCAAGGGGTCAATATGTATAAAAAAAAGTTCAAAGGATCATTGTTGAAATGGATGATAGTTTAGGGAGTGAAAAAAAAATTATCCCAATTTTGAATTACTGTTAGTGCAGTCTACACATTTTCTATAAAATATTATTCATAAGATATTTATACGATGAATAATATAAAACCATATGTTTTAGATAGATGATATCATAATCTATGCTATTCTATTTGGATGATCTTCATATTCAGACTCTATCTCGGTTTAATGGAGTTAAAATCCATGTAAGAGTTGGATGATTTTATATGCTTAATTATTATTTCTTATGGAATTTATGACTTTTATTTTTATTCTTTATAGATAATATCTTATGGCTTGTATTTAGGCATCTTTATCCTCTCAATCATTTAGAAAGTCCTTATCTTTCTTTGCACTCTCTTCTCTTAGCATTTTTCACATTGATTGCGACGTTGATATGTGAAAAATTGTTTCACTCTATAAATCCAATCCAACGGATCCCCACCACTGAACTTGGGAAAATCAATTCGAATGTTGCAAGGTTGTAGCATTTGGTCGTGCCCGTTCTCACGTCCTCGACGAAGCAGCCCTTGATGTTGGGCCCTTGGGTGATGAGGAAGTTCCTCCCACTCATCCCAATGCTCCTCATTTGGGTGTGGGGCCATAGGCTCCCTCGGGTGAAAGGGAGGTAAGTCAGCGCGGTGCCCATGCGGCGTGTCGCATTGTCTCCCAGGCAGGGGTGAAAACGGATCGGATACGGATTGGATAGTGCTCAACCCATATCCGGATCCGTATTTTTAGTTCGGATACGGATATTGGATGGATAGCAAAATTTAAAACCATATCCTAACTAAATAGATACAGATAATTTTCGGATAAATGATCGGATTTTAAACGGATATTGATTAAATTTAAAATAATTATAATATTTTATTTAAATATAATTAATACAAAATTATTAAGAGTTTTACAACAAATAATTTTTTTGTATGTCAAATATATAAAGTTAGAGAAATTAATCTCTATAAATAATATATAACGTATTATTAGTAATAACATTAATATTTACTATTTAAATAAGCAAACTAAAAACTGTAAATCATTTAAAAAAATATGCGGGTAAATGGATATCCGATATCCGTATCCGAATTCGAAAAATATATCTGACCCGTATCCGAATCCGTATCCGAATTTTTATCAAAAATTCTATCCGTATCCGAATCCGAATCCGATCCGAGTCGGGTCGGAGTTAATCCGACCCGTTTTCACCCCTACTCCTAGGTGACTCCAGGATCGGTCCTCGTCGGTTTCCCTCTCTAGGTAAGAGGGGTTCTTCATGTCTTCGATGATGCTCAAGTGTATGCCTTGGAGGGGATTAATTCCTATCTGCAAGGGTGGCTTTGATCTCCAACAAAGTTTGTGCCATAAGCTCTAGGGTTTGCCCGAGATCAGGCAGGCTATTTGTCCGTCTTCCAGAACTCTGAGGGGATGGGGATCTTGACAAAGCCACGTGGTCAGTCTCCACGCCTTGATCACTGACTTGCTTAGCCGCCTTGGATTTTGTGGTAGCCATAGTGGTCCGAGGAACCTAGCTCTAATACCAGTTGTAATGAACCGGCTTAATCCGATCCGCAACTGCTCCGAAACTTAGATCCTAGCTTGATAGCCCTTCAATGATTAGATGAATGCTAGGGTTAGTTCTTGGTGTGAAGGGGGAGAAGTTGTTGTGAAAGATGGAGGCTAGAGGCTAGAAGAGGCCGACCAAAGACTTGGGCGGTGGAAGGAAGGAGGTGAGAGAGGGCGCTAATGGCTAGAGTCAAGAGAGAAAAAGATGAGGCTAAAGCCAATTCCAGTTCAGATAAAAAAAATTTCAATTAAGGTTTCCTCCACATATATATAGAGGCTCACCTTAAGAACTTCATAATTAACATAAAAACACCCCAAACAACCCTAACTTAACCCATACTTTCGCCGCGGTGCATTCGAATGCACCAGATTGCGTTCGAACGCGTCCGATTACGTTTGAACGCGCCAATTTCATTCTCTGTCGATGCGAACGTGATGCAGGCATTCGAACGTGCCCATTTTTGTTCGAACGCACCAATTTCATTCTCTGTCGATACGAACGTGATGCAGGCAATCGAACGGCCTCCTTCGAACACGGTTTTTATGTTCGAACGCACCCTGGCAAAAATAGATTTTATTGATTTTACTTACTCAACTAGATAAATAGACTCATTCCCATGAACCCAATGTCCCGTGTGGAGCCAATATAGATCGAATTGTATCAGAATATTAATTATGTACCCACCTCCTACTCCTTAATTGATATTACACTAAATGAGCTGAAATTATAATAGTAATGGTAACTATTTCCTCAGCGGATGTTAGAGGTTAAAGTTTTAGTTATTTTAATTTACTAGAGCATATTATATGTATATAATTTGAGCTTATGATTTTATAAAGTTTGCTAGGTTGTGTGACGTATGGCTGCGAAGAAAGGATTGAAATATTATTTTTCTTAGCTTTAAATTATAATTAATCCCATGTGATATTTTCGGGGTCGTTACGTTACCTATGTTGGTGTTTTATTATTACTATTTTGCCTCCTAATTCTTTACAAGACAATATGCGTTTGACCGTTATTTTGGTCATATATGAAATATTTAAGGAGCAATCTACTCAATTGCACTTCGTGTATGATAAGAAGTCAGATTTGAGTGCTCAGTAAAAAAATTAGTTTGAAATTTTGAAGGGATAATTTTCTTTTCACCCAGAATTATTATCCATCTCTATAATAACTTCTAGAACTATTACAAATATCTCATCCTCCTGACACCTTTAATAAAATTAGTAAATTAATCAAATTATCCTTCTACTTATAATAGCAAGATAACTAAGTGGCTTAGCTAATATTAAATATATTATTTTAAAAAAAATTTCTTTGTTGCCCTCTAGCATTTTCTCCTAAATCTAACATCGATCCCACAATGTAAAATCTGTTGCATCCCATTCTCCCAAAAATTATTGGAGAACCTCATCCTTGACGACATCGGGAAGATCGTCGACTTCGGGCTCTTTGCTCTCATAGGCTATGTGTGCACAGACGACCTCCTCCACACCACGTGTGGCACCCTGGCCTACACGGCACCTAAGGTCATCGGCAAAAAGGGCTACGATGGGGCCAAGTTCGGCCTCTGGTCCTTTAGTGTCATCCTCTTCATATTTGAGGTCGTAAGCAACAAAATTGATTTGACATTTGGAGAGCTCTGAGATCTTTATGGCTTAGAGTTTGAAAGCTCTAAGATTGGCTTGGCATTTAGATTTAGGTGATGTTCTCCTTGATTTGAAAAAAAACAACAAGTATGGATGTTCAAGTTATGAATAAAATTAAAGATAAGTGCAAGGATAATTTAGGAATGTTATAAATTACATAATGGAATATAACAGAATATTCTCTTTCTAGTATCATTCAGTTTGATTATGGTTAGATTAAGATAACTCGGGGTGTTAAATGAATATTAAAGAATAGCCAAAATGTAAGGTGTGATTTATAAAAATCCCTAGACTCGTAGGTACCTTCTGCTTCTCTATTAAAAATATCCAAACGCTTAAGTGGTCATTTGAATACCTTGTACTCATTGCATATTTTAAATCTTTTATAATTCTGATTTTTACAAAGTATTCTAATTACATTCATTATCAGTTACGTATTTGCCAAATAAAAAAAAAAGAAATCTAAACGGTTTCTCTAAAACACATAGGTTACACAAGTAGCATGTGATAGTATACTTCTTTTGAAAACTATCATAGAATACACCACTCTTTCAGAAAAATTAGAATACCAATTATCATGACCCAACTCTATGCCGTAGAAATTGTAGAAAATTAAATAGGAAAGAGAATAGTAGAATAGTAATAGTGGAGAGATTGATTATATTTTTGTGCATGATGGAGATGTACCAAGCGGTGACCTATTTATAGTTGAATGAGGCCACTACAACAATGAATGAATATATATGACAAGAATCAACTCTAATTAGCATTGACAGATTTTTACGAGATATGAGATGGTAAATATGATATGAAATAAGAGATATTACCATATTGTACTAGGAAAGAAGAATATTTTCAAAATAATATCTTGACAATATTATAAGAATATATATATATATATATATATATATGATAATGTATATCGTAATTTGTTACGACCCAATTGTGGATCACAATTAAATCAACTCTAGACAGAAAATTTGCCTATTGTTGTCTTTTTAGAAGTGGTGCACACCAAATCTAGAGTTTATATGTGGATTAATTTCGGTGAAGATTAACTTTATTTTACTCCAATTAAGTGAACAAAATCCTATTTTATTTGCTAGATAGATTTTGTAAAGAGCCTGATATAATAGAAAAGTATAAAGTCACTAATACATTATTCTGGTATTTAGGCATTCGAACGACATTTGGAGGTATTCGAATGTACCTACGAGTCTAATACTTTATTCCAGTGTTCAAATGGTTATTCGATGCATTCAAGTGTATTTTCAGAGCAGTGATCTTTAACAAGCATTCGAATGACCCCTGATGCGTTCGAACGCATTTTTCTAATTGAACGTCCCTAGATGCGTTCGAATTCATCTTCCTAAGACAAAAAATTAATAAGCGTTTGAACCGTCGTTGCGAGCGTTCGAATGACCTTGGCTGATTTAACGTAGATTTGTGTCAATCTCTACTTATTTTATCTCTAAGAGATATTTACTTTATTTCTAAGAAATATTTATCCTATATCTAAGATGTTAAATATTAAATTAATGATCATCTTTTAGAAAGTTGCCGATAAACATATTAGGAGATCATCTTTTGGAGGCGATTGGAGAGTACTTCTATGCTTTAGACAGAACGTGTTGAATTGTTCTAATCTAAATGCATTTACATCAAATCTAAAAAAACTACCTCTTGAGGGTCATTGAGATAAAACGATTAATTTCAAGAATCACTAAGGTTTGAAAACCTATTATGGAGAAGAGTTTGTCACGGGGTCCAACGAGTAAAGTATAGCGAGTAAAATTGAGTCATGAGAATCGGCGAGTGATCTATAAGCTTTTTGACAATTGATACAAATTTTAGTAATTAGTTTTGATTCGAGTTTGGATCTATGATATTTTATTCAATTTAAGATTTTTCCACATAAAAAGTTTTTCGTATGTTATTGTCGATATCGTGTGATAGATATCTATTTCTTAGGGCATCAAGTAGTGGTATAAGAGCATACCTATCTATAGTACATTTTTCAATTGGTATAAGAGCATACTTAAATATTCAAATACATTCATAATTTTTTTTTCATGGTATAACATGGGTATAATTTCTCTGGTAAGGTTGCATACTGTGAGAAAGAATAACGTTCGCAATCAATGTGAAAAATGCTAAGAGAAGAGAGTGCAAAGAAAGATAAGGACTTTCTAAATGATTGAGAGGATAAAGATGCGTAAATACAAGCCATAAGATATTATCTATAAAGAATAAAAATAAAAAAAGTCATAAATTCCATTAGAAATAATAATTAGGCATATAAAATCATCCAACTCTTACATGGATTATAACTCCATTACACTGAGATAAAGTCCGGATATGAAGTTCATCCAAATAGAATAGTCATAGATTATGATATCATCTATCTAAAATATATGGTTTTATAAATAAATCTACAATTAGAATAATAACATATTAATATTATTATAATTAGATCTATCATATAGATCAAATTATTTAATAAAAATAAAAGAAGAAATTTTAAACCTAAAAAATCATCATATGTTACACAAATGGGTTCCAATTGGATAAATAACTAATTTTGTATTATTTAAACATTTTTAAATTTCAATCCTCTTATTTAAGACCTCGTGGACCTTGCTAGCGATGAGTATCACTCGGTTGATTGGCGGATGTAAGAGTTACGTGGTTTGCGTCTTTTGATCAGTGTGAGTAGTCTTATCCCTTATATGCCTTTTTCAAATTAGGTTATATTATATATTATGTACATACATGTTTTGGCTTCCAACATGATTATATGAATTTATCTAAAGATGATTCTAGATATTTGTATATTTAAATACTATATGTACATTATTATAGACAGATTTAAATACTATATGTATATTTAAATACTATTTGTATATTTAAATACTAAATCGTAGAATAATAATTAGTTATATGTTGTATAGTGTTAGTTATAATAAAAATAAAATTTTGGATGTTTTATTTTATATAAATTTGTCGAATAAAAATTAAGGGCTATAAAACACTTTGGTTATAGAGGTAGCAGGTGATAATATAACTGTTGTGAGAATTGTCATATGAGATTCTACTCTACCGCTCTTTCGGAGAAATTTAGGTAGCAATGAGGAGGACGCATGTCAAATTATGATTCACAAATCAAAGTAGATTAGAAAGTTAGATATATTATTTTCCATGTAAGGACTAATAACGGTCTAATTAATGCGTTTAGCAAACTAGTCAAAGCTGTCATTAATTTGGAATCCATAACGTTTAACCTGAGGACTGCCCAGCTACATTCTATAGATTTTTCCACCCCACGCGAGCACCCAACGCACAAAGTCAGAAATTCCATAACTTCTGCGGCTCCATCACAAAAATAGTCCAACGTGACGACCCATCTAACTTCGTCCCGGAGCGAATGGTCACCACTCCTAGTAGGCCCCGCTGATCCCCATTTCCCAGCCGCTGCTATAAAAATACCCCATCTCGTAACTCCAACAATATCGAATATCCCTCCTTTTCCTCCCACTTCTCCTTCCTCTTCTATCCTACTTCCCAGTCGGACCGGGTTAGAGAGCAATGGCAATGGCAATGGCGAGAGTGGAGGAGCTCAGGAAGGCGCAGAGAGCGAACGGCCCCGCCACCGTGCTCGCCATCGGCACTGCCACACCGGACAATGTCGTGTACCAGAGCGACTACGCCGACTACTACTTTCGCATGACCAACAGTGAACATCTCACCGACCTCAAGAAGAAGTTTAAGAAAATATGTAAGTTTTTGGTGTTACATATATATATATATACCAATTTTTTCACACAAGGAATGTGAAATGAATGTGTACGTGCATGCACGCATGCATGGTTCTATTTTATTCTTTTTCCAGGCGACAAGACGATGATCAGGAAGCGTCACCTTCATTTAACTGAGGAGATATTAAATGCGAACCCCAACATGTGCGAATTCATGGGAACATCCCTCAACGCTCGGCAAGACATCGTCGTGGAAGAGATCCCAAGGCTAGGGGCAGAGGCGGCGGTGAAAGCCATCAACGAGTGGGGGCAGCCCAAGTCCAACATCACTCACGTCATCTTCTGCACTACCTCCGGCGTCGACATGCCCGGCGCCGACTACCAGATCACCAAGCTACTCGGCCTGCGCTCCAACGTCAACCGCTTCATGTTGTACCAGCAAGGATGCTTCGCCGGCGGCACCGTGCTCCGCCTCGCCAAGGACTTGGCCGAGAACAACCGCGGGGCGCGGGTTCTTGCGGTCTGCTCCGAGTCGACGGTCATCACTTTCCGAGGGCCGTCGGAGGACCACCTTGACTCCCTCGTCGGCCAGGCATTGTTTGGCGACGGCGCCAGCGCCGTCATCGTCGGATCTGACCCGGACCTAGCGGTCGAGAGCCCGATCTACGAGGTCGTCTACGCCAGCCAGACCATCGCTCCGGATTCCAAGGGCGCCATTGACGGCCACCTTCGAGAGGTAATCTAAAGAAAATTTATAGAAAACAACATTTACATTTTTTTTTTTTGTTTTATTGTCATTAACAATATAGTATACTACTTGGAGTTCGTGTGAACGCTTGAGGTTTATAATTAATTTCAAATCGCATGTACTATAGGTGGGTCTCACCTTCCACCTCCTGAAGGACTTACCCAGCCTCGTCTCGAACAACATCGAGACGAGCCTCACCGACGCCTTCGCGCAGCTCGGCATCGACGATTGGAACTCGATCTTCTGGCAGGCGCACCCGGGCGGGCCGGCGATCCTGGACCAGGTGGAAGCCAAGCTAGGGCTGCACAAGGAAAAGCTGACGGTGTCGCGGCACGTGCTGAGCGAGTACGGCAACTTGTCCAGCGCCTGCGTGCTGTTCATAATGGACGAGATGCGGCGGAGGTCGGCGAAGGATGGGAAGTCTACCACCGGAGAAGGGTTGGAGTGGGGAGTGCTGTTTGGGTTCGGGCCAGGGCTCACGGTGGAGACCGTGGTCTTGCATGCTCTCCCAATTGCTGCATGAAGTTTACGTACGTAGTAGTTGGTGGCATGCATGAAATATATACAAATGTTAACGAAGCAATATGTGGCATAATATTTATGATTAACAAGTCAGTAATCGTTATCTTCGTGTTTCCCAATGAGATGGATATTTTTTTTGGCTCAGATCACATTTTTTTGAATGAAAAGATACGACAAGAATCAACTCTAATTAGCATTAACAGATTTTTACGAGATATGAGATGGTAAATATGGTATGAAATAAGAGATATTACCATATTGTACTAGGAAAGAAGGATATTTTCAAAATAATATCTTGACAATATTCTAAGAGTATATATATTATATACCTATTATGAAAATATATGTAGTAATTTATTACGACCCAATTGTGGATCACAATTAAATCAACTCTAGATAGAAAATTTGCCTATTATTATATATGGTAGATGGTAAATAAATTACGAATTGAATTAATGTAGGTGAAAATTCACTTAATTTTATTGGCAATTAAGTGAACAAAATGGTAAGGAATATAATGGCTAACATAATAAGCAACTTAGCCATATACATTATTGGCGAGGAGGATGAAGAGGATGATGTTGAAGGACCAGAGGTCGAACTTGGCCCCATCGTAGCCCTTCTTGTCGATGACCTCTGGCGCCATGTAGGCCAGGGTGCCACACGTGGTATGGAGGAGGTCGTTTGTGCGCACATAGCCTACAAGGGCAGAGAGCCTGAAGTCGATAATCTTCCCGGTGGCATCAAGGATGAGGTTCTCCAACAATCTTTAGGAGAATGGGATGCAACAGATTTTACATTGTGGGATCAATGTTAAATTTGGGAGAAAATAGCAGAGGGCACTAAAGAATTTTTTTTTTAAATAAAATATTTAATATTAGCTAAGCCACTTAGTTATCTTGCCATTATAAATGGAGGAGTAATTTAGTTAATTTACTAATTTTATTAAAGTTGTCGGGAGGATGAGATATTTCTAATAGTTCACGAGGTAATTATAGAGATGGGTAATAGTTTATGGGTGAAAAGAAAATTATCCTTTCAAAATTTCAAACTAATTTTGCTCCTTAAATATTTCATATATGACCAAAATAACGGTCAAACGCATATTGTCTTGTAAAGAATTAGGAGGCAAAATAGTAATAATAAAACACCAACATAGGTAACGTAACGACCCCGAAAATATCACATGGGATTAATTATAATTTAAAGCTAAGAAAAATAATATTTCAATCCTTTCTTCGCAGCCATACGTCAAACAACCTAGCAAACTTTATAAAATCATAAGCTCAAATTATATACATATAATATGCTCTAGTAAATTAAAATAACTAAAACTTTAACCTCTAACATCCGCTGAGGAAATAGTTACCATTACTATTATAATTTCAGCTCATTTAGTGTAATATCAATTAAGGAGTAGGAGGTGGGTACATAATTAATATTCACTAGACTATTATATACTTATTTCGTGTAATATAATTTTTTATTTTTATCCATACAATATCTTCTTAAATAATATGCTCGGTTTTACTTAGTAATGATTATGAAAGTATTTAATATTAGTCCGACGAAATTTAATAACTATTTTTTAAACCTTTATCTAACACTGCGCTCTATCTGTTTACTTTTCATATTTTTCTTCGCCCCCACGCGAGCTACCTAACCACGGTGACAAAAGTCCGACGAAATTTGGATATTATATATCCCAGCCGCTGCTATAAATACCCAAACACACCCATTGTTTTAATTCCAACAACATCGAATATCCCTCCTACTCTGTATCCTGCATCTTCTTCTCCTTCCTCTTCTATCCTGCTACCTTCGGAGTTGTACTTCCGACTCGGACCGAGTTAGAGAGCAATGGCGACAGTGGAGGAGCTCAGGAAGGCGCAGAGAGCGAACGGCCCCGCCACGGTGCTCGCCATCGGCACTGCCACGCCGGACAACGTCGTGTACCAGAGCAACTACGCCGACTACTACTTTCGCACGACCAACAGTGAACATCTCACAGAGCTCAAGAAGAAGTTTAAGAAAATATGTACGTTTTTGTGTTACAGATCAATTTTACAGACAAGGAGGGGCCAAATAGCAAAAATGGTGCTAATGAAAATGAACGTGTATGTGGAACTACCCATGGATGCATGGTTTTATATTTATTAATTTTTTTCTTTCTTAATTTCTTTCCAGGCGATAACACAATGATCAGGAAGCGTCACCAACATTTAACTGAGGAGATATTAAAGGCGAACCCGAACATCTCCGAGTTCATGGGAACATCCCTCAACGCTCGGCAAGACATGGTCGTGGAAGACATCCCAAGGCTAGGGGCAGAGGCGGCAGTGAAGGCCATCAAGGAGTGGGGGCAGCCCAAGTCCAAAATCACCCACGTCATCTTCTGCACCACCTCAGGCGTCGACATGCCCGGCGCCGACTACCAGATCACCAAGCAACTCGGCCTGCGCTCCAACGTTAACCGCTTCATGTTGTACCAGCAGGGATGCTCCGGCGGCGGCACAATGCTCCGCCTCGCGAAGGATTTGGCTGAGAACAACCGCGGGGCGCGGGTTCTAGGTGTGTGCTCCGAGTCGACCGTCATGACTTTCCGGGGGCCGTCCGAGGGTCACATTGACTCCCTCGTCGGCGCAGCTATTTTTGGAGACGGCGCCAGCGCCGTCATCGTCGGATCTGACCCCGACCTAGCCGTGGAGCGTCCGATCTACGAACTCGTCTATGCCAGCCAGACCATCGCCACGAACTCCGAGGGCGCCATTGAGGGCCACCTTCTGGAGGTAATCTAAAGAAACTTTATAGAAAACAATTATCATTTACAATATAGTATACTACGTACTTGGAGTTCTTGTGCACACTTGAGGTTTATAATTAATTTCAAATTACTTGTACTATAGGCGGGTCTCACCTTCCGCCTCCGGAAGGACGTCCCCAGCCTCGTCTCGAACAACATCGGGACGAGCCTCACCGACGCCTTCACACAGCTCGGCATCGACGACTGGAACTCGATCTTTTGGCAGGTGCACCCGGGCGGGCGGGCGATCCTGGACCTGGTGGAAGCCAAGCTAGGGCTGCACAAGGACAAGCTGACGGTGTCGCGGCACGTGCTCAGCGAATACGGCAACATGTCGAGCGCGTGCGTGCTATTCGTGATGGATGAGATGCGGCGGAGGTCGGCGGAGGGAGGGAAGACCACCACCGGAGATGGTCTTGAATGGGGAGTGCTGTTTGGGTTCGGGCCAGGGCTCACGGTGGAGACCGTGGTCTTGCATGCCCTCCCAATTGCTGCGTGAAGTTTACGTATGTACAAGTTGGTAGTGTGGGAATAATTAATACTAATAAAGGATTAGCTACTGCTCAATTGATCTGGCTGTTCAGACTTGGCACAGGCACGCTAAGTCAAGCCAACGTCGTCGTATCAATTTGGCAGTAGAATATATTAATGAATAATATCCGGATAGTAAAATGAGTCAGTACGCAATCTAATCTAGTGCAGTATGCAAATGATAAGATGACGTGAAGAAGGAAATAAATTATTGTTCATTAATAAAATATTTGAGATTTAAAAATAATAGTTTTAAATTTGTTGATTTTGTCAAATTCGATATTTAGATATTAATTTAGTATTTTCGAAGCTTATTTTGATTCTAGCTTATTAGAAATTGGTGTTTCTATTTATTCTCAAATTATTTTTGGGTGTCCAATATTCCCATAATCCGAAATCTATCTAATTAGTCAATAAAGAATAATCTAATGCAGTTCGCACCTAATAAGATGAATATTCTTTTCTAATATTTTACTCATTTATTTAAATAAACCTACTAACTAAATTTAAATAATTTTGAAACTATTTAATATTAGTAAGATCTCAACGAAAGCTTTCTGGCCATATTGTTTTATTAAAAACATAGTAATATTACTAATATTTATTCATAAATTTTAATACAACGATATTACTATATAATTTTAATGTTATTTAAAAACTAAAAATTATAAATAAAATACGATTACATTGGATTTGTTTGAAAAATATAGAGCTTTCCTCATAAGAAATTAGCTCAAAATCATATATATATATATACACACACACACACATGCACACACATGTAGTACGCACTACTGAAGAAAAAAGGATAAATTTTAGCCTAACAATTCAAACAGAGAACATATAGACCGGAGACCTACAGATACCGGCATAGTATGAAGGACTTTTTGCTTAGCCTATCCACCACTGCCATCTGTTGAATTTTCGGATTATTTGCACACCCACGTGAGCACCTAACCACGGTGTGACGTCGGCAATTCTTAAAAGTCCAAGGCGATGGCCCATCTAACACCGCACCGGAGTGAACGTTCCCAAGTCCAAGTGGACCCGTTCATCCCCGGCCGAAGCTATAAATACCCATACACACCCATGGTTTAACTCCAACAACATCGAATATCCCTCCTTCATCTTCTTCTCCTTCCTCTACTATCCCGCTAACTTCGGAGTCGTACTTCCCGACTCGGACTGAGTTAGAGAGTAATGGCGACATTGGAGGACCTCAGGAAGGCGCAGAGAGCGAACGGCCCCGCCACGGTGCTCGCCATCGGCACTGCCTCGCCGGACAACGTCGTGTACCAGAGCGACTACGCCGACTACTACTTTCGCATGACCAACAGCGAACACCTCACCGACCTCAAGAATAAATTTAAGAACCTATGTAAGTTTCTGTGTTACAAACCAATTTTAGAGACAAGGAGGGGCCAAATAGCAAAAATGGCGCTCATAAAAATCAATGCGTACGTGCAACTACGCATGGATGCATGGGATTAATTTTTCTTTTCAGGCGAGAAGTCGATGATTAGGAAGCGTCACATGCATTTAACTGACGACATATTAAAGGCAAACCCGAACATGTGCGAGTTTAGGGGAACATCCCTCAACGCTCGGCAAGACATCGTCGTGGAAGAGGTCCCAAGGCTAGGGGCAGAGGCGGCGGTGAATGCCATCAACGAGTGGGGGCTGCCCAAGTCCAACATCACCCACGTCATCTTCTGCACCACCTCAGGCGTCGACATGCCCGGCGCCGACTACCAGATCACCAAGCTGCTCGGCCTGCGCTCCAACGTCAACCGCTTCATGTTGTACCAGCAGGGATGCTTCGCCGGCGGCACCGTGCTCCGCCTCGCCAAGGACTTGGCCGAGAACAACCGCGGGGCGCGGGTTCTTGCGGTGTGCTCTGAGTCGACCGTCATGACTTTCCGGGGGCCGTCGGAGGACCACCTTGACTCCCTCATCGGTCAGGCATTGTTTGGGGATGGCGCCAGCGCTGTCATCGTCGGATCCGACCCCGACCTAGCCGTGGAGCGCCCGATCTACGAACTCGTCTACGCCAGCCAGACCATCGCCCCGGACTCCAAGGGCGCCATTGACGGCCATCTTCGAGAGGTCATCTAAAGAAAATTTATAAAGCATTACTTCTTCTTCTTTTTTTTGTATTTTATTATCATTAACAATATAGAATACTACTTCCAGTTCATGTGCACACTTGAGGTTTATAATTAATTTCAAATTGCTTGTACTATAGAGGGGTCTCACCTTCCACCTCCTCAAGGACGTACCCAGCGTCATCTCGAACAACATCGAGACGAGCCTCACCGACGCCTTCGCGCAGCTTGGCATCGACGACTGGAACTCGATCTTTTGGCTGGTGCACCCGGGCGGGCCGGCGATCCTGGACCAGGTGGAAGCCAAGCTAGGGCTACACAAGGAGAAGATGGCGGCGACGAGACACGTCCTCAGCGAGTACGGCAACATGTCGAGCGCGTGCGTCATGTTCGTGATGGATGAGATGCGGCAGAGGTCGGCGAAGGAGGGGAAGTCCACCACCGGAGATGGGTTGGAGTGGGGAGTGCTGTTTGGGTTCGGGCCAGGGCTCACGGTGGAGACCGTGGTCTTGCATGCCGTCCCAATTGCTAAGTGAAGCTTACGTACGTATTAGTTGGTAGCATGCATGCGTGGTGATCTGGGAGTAATTAATACTAAAGGATTAAACACTATATGCCAAAGCCAGTAATGCCGTATGCACCTGATAAGATGAAATAAAAAGTAATATATATATTTTATTATATCAAGGAGGGACTTATATATAAAATAAACATAAGAGAGAAGAACTTATAGGACTAACTAACTTGTAGTATAAATTAAGTTTGGTTCTCTAGATCCAAATATATTATTTTATGTTAATTTGAAAAAAAATGATCATTTATGGTAAATTTAGAGTCGTTCACATTTGCAAGTGTCGAAGATAATTGAAAGGACTAATAAACTCAAATACCTATTTTAATTATATATTAATCCAAATTTTATTAATAACATGGTTGAAAAAAATAAAATAAATATAATATATGTAGCTAACAAAATTAAGAAAATAAAAGACTAATAATAATTAGTCTATGGTCAAAAAGTTAGGCTGGGCTCAAGGCCCAGCATACTTAGGTGAGAGAGTGGGCTGCTAACCTATCTGTAGCCCACTAGACTAGAGGTAGTGGACTGCGCTCAAGAGCCCAGTCCATCAGGGTGAGGAGGTGGGCTGCGGTGCGGGCCTACCGTAGCCCACCAGATTCTAAGAGGTGCTGGACTGGACTCAATGGTCCAATCCAGCAAGGTGAGGAGGTGGGCTGCGGGCAGCCCACCAGGTTCTAAGGTGTGCTGGACTAGACTCAAGGGCCCAGTCCAGCAAGTTGAGATGGTGGGTTGCGGGCCTACTGCAGCCCACAAGACCCTAAGATGGTGGACTAGGCTCCAGAGCTCAGTCCAATGAGGTGAGGAGGTGGGTTGCGAGCCTACCGTAGCCTACCAGACTCTAAGGTGGTGGACTGGGCTCCAGTCCACCGAGGCCTTAAAAAAGGCTCGTGGGCATGGGCGTGGGCTGCAGCCCACCTCACAGCCCAGATGAGAATGCGGTGGGAGTTGGCCCAAACCCCACCCCTTCTCCTCGTCTCCTACTTAGAGAAGAAAATAGAGTAGAAGAAAAAGTTTGAGAAGAAAAGTAGTGCTGATGCCGGTGATCCCCGTCGCCGGCAGCCTAGCACCATCGGCTCCCCAAGTCGATGAGGTCGACTGGGATTGCAAGTGAGCTTGAACCATCAGCCAGTGTGGTCGATGATAAGAGTTGAGGAATTCCATGGCCGGTGGCCATGGAGCTTCCAAGTGCAATGAAAGATGGGCTCGAAGCCCTCATCTCGAGTACCCATCTCTTCCATGTGAAGAGGTGAGTCAGTCGAGGCTGACAAGCGAGGCCACCACCGTTGGTGGTGGCCGCCTAAGTCCGCCGGTGGTGACCCAACGGTGGGAGGCGACATGGCATCGCCTCCCCTACGCCCTGTGGGTACCCAAATTGGGTACCCACGGTAAGGGGCTGAAGCGGGGAAACTCTCCAGACCGGTGGGTAGTCGACCCGAGGTCGTCGACTGGCGAATTTCTCCGGTGAAGGTAGAAATAAATAAACTCATAATTAAACATGATTAACTAGGCAATATTCAAATTAAACTAAAGAGGGGATGGAGGCTGACCCGAAGATTGAGATGAGGGGTTTTGGTTGGCTATCGACGCTCCGGTGACTCGCTGCCCGCGACGAAGGCTTCGGTGGCTAGGAGGAGAAGAGAGAAAGGAAGTGGAAGAGCGAGAGAGAGAGATGTTGCAAAAAGTGGAAAAGCTTGAGGGGAAAAGGGTTTAAATATAGATGTGGAGGAGAGGTATGCAGAGTGGAATTAGCTCCACTCCGACGCACTTCTCTCCCACCTCTCGCAACCAATTGCAAGAGGTGTGGTGGGGGGAGGAAGAAGAAGTTAGCACACGCGCTTGTGCACGCGCGTGGCGCGTGCGCTAAATTTTTATTTTTTTACGCGAGTGTTACAATTTGTCTCCTTACGTCTTTGTTTTTGCTGCTGATGGTCTTAACAGAATATTGAATAATGCTAAAAAGCATGGTTTGCTAACTAGTTTGGGGACTGATGTGTGTGATAAGGGTGTCATCAACCTACAGTATGCAGATGATATGCTATTATTTTTAAAAGCTAATTTCTATATGAAAATAAAATTTGAAAAAAGTTATTTGGTGTATCTTGTAAAAACAAAGAGAAAGACAATGAATTGGTTGACCTATTTAATTGTACAGTAGAGGAATTAACTATAAAATATCTTGGTTTACCTCTTCGTAACAATAAACTGAGGAAGAAGGACCGGACACCGATGATTGAAAAAATTAAGAAAAGACTTGCTAGTTGGAAAGGGCAAATTACTATCTTGGATGGTCGGATTTGTAACAACCCTACCTTAAAAAATATATATATATTTAAATTAATAAATAATTGTATGGCACGACGTGTGGTCGGCCTCGTGCCATGCAGTGGCAGGAGGGGAGAGCGCCACGCGCCACAACAGCCAGCTCGGCCAACCCGGCCTAGCCAGCTGGCTACGGCGGCCCCGCCGCCGCAGCTACCGCCTTTCCATTCCTTCGCCGCCTCTGTCTCTCCGCCTAAATTTCTCTCCCTCTCTTTTGGTCTCTCGCTCTCACTTATTCTCTCTCTCTCTCTCTTCAACGCCAACCTACCGCTGCCGTTGCTGCCACCACCACCTCACCCCCCTTCACCGCCTCTCTCTCTCTCCCTTTTTATAGGTCTCTCACCAACTCTCTCTCACTCTCTCTCCTACCCTCCTCTTTCTCTCGAGCTCTCTCTTTCTCTCCTTCCCTTGCCAACGCCGACCTACCGCCGTCGGCGCTGCCGCAATCGCCCCTCACCGCCTCTCTCTATAGCTTTCTTTCTCTCTAACTCGCTCGTTCTCTCTCTAACTCGCTCGTTCCCTCTCTCACTCTCTCTCTTACCCTCCTCTATTTCTCTCTCTCTCTCTCTCTCTATCACCTCTCTCTTTCTCTCCTCGCTGACGGCTTCTCGCCATCGCCGTCGTCGCTGCCGCACCCCTCACCGCCTTCTCTCTCTTTACTGCTCTCTTTCTAACTCTCTCCTTCTTTCTCTCGTACCCTCCTCTCTTTCTCTCTCTCTCTCTCTCTATCACCTCTCTCTTTCTCTCCTTCTCGTCGACGACTTCTCCCCGTCCGTCGTCGCCGCCGCACCCCTCACCACCTTGTCTCTCTTTAGTGCTCTCTCTCTCTCTCTAACTCTCTCGTTCTCTCTCTCTCTCTTACCCTCCTCTCCCTCTTTCAATCACCTCTCTCTCTCTCTCTCTCTCTCTCTCGAGCTCTCTTTGCCTTCTCTTTTTAATGTGTAGTTTTGGTGTAAAGATGTTGAGGCGTGTAAAGAGGATTTTCGATATAAAGATAAAGATAAATTGTTAAGAATTGATTTTGGTTAAATCTTCATCTGGAGAAATATTTGGCTCAGTGCATTTTTGTGGAGTTTATGGTTGGAAAAAAAATTAAAGAATTTTCTATAGTTGCTTTTGAACTTATGAAGCATTTACCCATAAAGTGACCACCTTATTCCTTTTCTAGGCGGGGATTTAGGGAGAGGAAGCAATGAAGAAAGCTCGGCATATCACACAAGGGGCTAATGTGATCATAGACTTGGATGAGGAGTGTTTAGGAGCTAATGCTGTTTTGGTTGTTGACTTCTATTGTTGGCTAAATACTTGCTTTTGTGATGTGGTTATGCTACTTTACAATTTGGATGTTGTGTTCTTGCTAGTAGTACTGGTGCGGAGTGCAAACAAGAATGATTTCATATTGTCTATTTTTTGGCAATCCTTTGTTGTCGTCTTCTAACTTTGTTACTTTTGAACTTTGCTGCGGTAATTTGTATTGTATGTTACTTTTTTTAAGTTTCTAATAAAACAAATGCTGCAGCTTGGTTTGTTAAAAAAAAAAAAATCCAAAATAATAATAAGGTGAAATATGTAGAATTCTCAATTTTAAAAATAAGAATAATAGATAAATTATAATATCATGTCCAAGTATAGGGTGGTGTAGGGATGTTGGGCTCACCCAGCACTGTTTGTTAAAACAGTACTAGGCTGATGTTTATTATTTTATTTTATTTTTAATTTTCTTTTTTGTTAATTAGTTATTTAATTTTTGTGGCAAATTCAACTCAGAGTTTTCCATAATTAGATAATTTGTTAATAATGTATACCTTATAGAGTGAAATATATAGTATAACTATTAACAGTAGTTAAGTGTAATTATTATAGTGATTAATTTAGTATGATTCTAGATATTTGTATATTTAAATACTATATGTACATTATTATAGACAGATTTAAATACTATATGTATATTTAAATACTATTTGTATATTTAAATACTAAATCGTAGAATAATAATTAGTTATATGTTGTATAGTGTTAGTTATAATAAAAATAAAATTTTGGATGTTTTATTTTATATAAATTTGTCGAATAAAAATTAAGGGCTATAAAACACTTTGGTTATAGAGGTAGCAGGTGATAATATAACTGTTGTGAGAATTGTCATATGAGATTCTACTCTACCGCTCTTTCGGAGAAATTTAGGTAGCAATGAGGAGGACGCAGGTCAAATTATGATTCACAAATCAAAGTAGATTAGAAAGTTAGATATATTATTTTCCATGTAAGGACTAATAACGGTCTAATTAATGCGTTTAGCAAACTAGTCAAAGCTGTCATTAATTTGGAATCCATAACGTTTAACCTGAGGACTGCCCAGCTACATTCTATAGATTTTTCCACCCCACGCGAGCACCCAACGCACAAAGTCAGAAATTCCATAACTTTTGCGGCTCCATCACAAAAATAGTCCAACGTGACGACCCATCTAACGTCGTCCCGGAGCGAAGGGTCACCACTCCTAGTAGGCCCCGCTGATCCCCATTTCCCAGCCGCTGCTATAAAAATACCCCATCTCGTAACTCCAACAATATCGAATATCCCTCCTTTTCCTCCCACTTCTCCTTCCTCTTCTATCCTACTTCCCAGTCGGACCGGGTTAGAGAGCAATGGCAATGGCAATGGCGAGAGTGGAGGAGCTCAGGAAGGCGCAGAGAGCGAACGGCCCCGCCACCGTGCTCGCCATCGGCACTGCCACACCGGACAATGTCGTGTACCAGAGCGACTACGCCGACTACTACTTTCGCATGACCAACAGTGAACATCTCACCGACCTCAAGAAGAAGTTTAAGAAAATATGTAAGTTTTTGGTGTTACATATATATATACCAATTTTTTCACACAAGGAATGTGAAATGAATGTGTACGTGCATGCACGCATGCATGGTTCTATTTTATTCTTTTTCCAGGCGACAAGACGATGATCAGGAAGCGTCACCTTCATTTAACTGAGGAGATATTAAATGCGAACCCCAACATGTGCGAATTCATGGGAACATCCCTCAACGCTCGGCAAGACATCGTCGTGGAAGAGATCCCAAGGCTAGGGGCAGAGGCGGCGGTGAAAGCCATCAACGAGTGGGGGCAGCCCAAGTCCAACATCACTCACGTCATCTTCTGCACTACCTCCGGCGTCGACATGCCCGGCGCCGACTACCAGATCACCAAGCTACTCGGCCTGCGCTCCAACGTCAACCGCTTCATGTTGTACCAGCAAGGATGCTTCGCCGGCGGCACCGTGCTCCGCCTCGCCAAGGACTTGGCCGAGAACAACCGCGGGGCGCGGGTTCTTGCGGTCTGCTCCGAGTCGACGGTCATCACTTTCCGAGGGCCGTCGGAGGACCACCTTGACTCCCTCGTCGGCCAGGCATTGTTTGGCGACGGCGCCAGCGCCGTCATCGTCGGATCTGACCCGGACCTAGCGGTCGAGAGCCCGATCTACGAGGTCGTCTACGCCAGCCAGACCATCGCTCCGGATTCCAAGGGCGCCATTGACGGCCACCTTCGAGAGGTAATCTAAAGAAAATTTATAGAAAACAACATTTACATTTTTTTTTTTTTGTTTTATTGTCATTAACAATATAGTATACTACTTGGAGTTCGTGTGAACGCTTGAGGTTTATAATTAATTTCAAATCGCATGTACTATAGGTGGGTCTCACCTTCCACCTCCTGAAGGACTTACCCAGCCTCGTCTCGAACAACATCGAGACGAGCCTCACCGATGCCTTCGCGCAGCTCGGCATCGACGATTGGAACTCGATCTTCTGGCAGGCGCACCCAGGCGGGCCCGCGATCCTGGATCAGGTGGAAGCCAAGCTAGGGCTGCACAAGGACAAGCTGACGGTGTCGCGGCACGTGCTGAGCGAGTACGGCAACTTGTCCAGCGCCTGCGTGCTGTTCATAATGGACGAGATGCGGCGGAGGTCGGCGAAGGATGGGAAGTCTACCACCGGAGAAGGGTTGGAGTGGGGAGTGCTGTTTGGGTTCGGGCCAGGTCTCACGGTGGAGACCGTGGTTTTACATAGCGTCCGTATCAATTCTGTATGAAATATATAATAAATTCTAATGCATCACTCAAAGTATAAATTAATCATGATTGATCGTAATAATATGTATGTGCAAGTTGAGTATAGATAACATGAAATAATCTTCTTAAACCAACTTTTTATTTAAACAATGATGCAACACAGTATTTAAATCGACTTAGTATATAATTATGCACTTTTCGATTTATTATTCAGAACTTGACATGAATTTTTTTTGTATTTTTTATCGCTGAAACTATATAGGTACAATTATGACTTTCATACATAAGTAAGTAGCTCTTTTCTTGTAGTACATATTGAACAATGTGTAAACAAATATTTGTATATATCTTTTTTTTTTTGTGAAAAATTCTCAAGCAATGTATTGAGTTAAACTGGACTCTAAACAAGATGGCTTTGACGCTAACTCATTATAGCCCTTTTTATTGATCATTACTGATGACTAAGTATAAGATCAAACTATGTAAATCAAAATCAATAGTAAGCTATCTAAGAAAAAAATATTTCGTGATGTAATGCTCACTGATAAATATAAACACGTTATGAGTGTATTAAATTTAATTTATTTATTATATAAGTTGAGAGAGTGAATAAATAAGAAATAACATAATATACTATAAGATGACAAAATTGACTATAGTAACTCATAAATTCCACAAGAAATAAATAATTAAGTATATAGTATCATCCAACTCTTACCTGGATCATAATTCTATTACACCGAGCAGCAGTCCGAATATGAAAAACATCCAAATAGGATAGTCATAGATTATGATATCATCCATGTAATACATATGGTTTTATATTATTCTGACTTCATATAAATATCTCATAAATAATACTTTATAGAAAATGTGCTACTTTCCAGCAATTCAAAATTTTAAACTAATTTCTTACTCAGCACTCAAATCTGACTTCTTATCTTACACGAAGTGCAATTAAGTAGATTGCTCAACTTAAATATTTCATATATGGCCACAATAACTGTCAAACGCATAGGTAACGCAACGACCCCGACAAATATCACATGGGATAATTATAATTTAAAGCTAAGAAAAAAATATTTCAATCCATTCTTAGCAGCCATACTTCAGACAACGTAGCGAACATTTTAAAAACATAAGCTCAAATTATATACATATAATATGCTCTAGTAAATTAAAATAACTAAAACTTTAACCTCCAACATCCGCTGAGGAAATAGTTACACTTACTCTATTATAATTTTAGCTCATTTAGTGTAATATCAATTAAGGAGTAGGAGGCGGGTACAGAATTAATATTCATTAAACTATTATATACTTATTTCGTGTAATATAATTTCTTATTCTTATCTATAAAATATCTTCTTATATAATATACTCGATTTTTCTTGTTAATAATGTTTTTGTGTATCATTTCTCTCCTAACATTTTATTTTAAAAAATTCATTTTTTAATTAAAATTTGGAAATTTAATAATGATTATGAAAGTATTTAATATTAGTCCGACGAAATTTAATAACTATTTTTTAAACCTTTATCTAACACTGCGCTCTATCTGTTTACTTTTCATATTTTTCTTCGCCCCCACGCGAGCTACCTAACCACGGTGACAAAGTCCGACGAAATTTGGATATCATATATCCCAGCCGCTGCTATAAATGCCCAAACACACCCATTATTTTAATTCCAACAACATCGAATACCCCTCTTACTCTGTATCCTGCATCTTCTTCTCCTTCCTCTTATATCCTGCTACCTTCGGAGTTGTACTTCCGACTCGGACCGAGTTAGAGAGCAATGGCGACAGTAGAGGAGCTCAGGAAGGCGCAGAGAGCGAACGGCCCCGCCACGGTGCTCGCCATCGGCACTGCCACGCCGGACAACGTCGTGTACCAGAGCAACTACGCCGACTACTACTTTCGCACGACCAACAGTGAACATCTCACAGAGCTCAAGAAGAAGTTTAAGAAAATATGTACGTTTTTGTGTTACATATCAATTTTGCAGACAAGGAGGGGCCAAATAGCAAAAATGGTGCTAATGAAAATGAACGTGTATGTGGAACTACCCATGGATGCATGGTTTATATTTATTAATTTTTTTCTTTCTTAATTTCTTTCCAGGCGATAACACAATGATCAGGAAGCGTCACCAACATTTAACTGAGGAGATATTAAAGGCGAACCCGAACATCTCCGAGTTCATGGGAACATCCCTCAACGCTCGGCAAGACATGGTCGTGGAAGACATCCCAAGGCTAGGGGCAGAGGCGGCAGTGAAGGCCATCAAGGAGTGGGGGCAGCCCAAGTCCAAAATCACCCACGTCATCTTCTGCACCACCTCAGGCGTCGACATGCCCGGCGCCGATTACCAGATCACCAAGCAACTCGGCCTGCGCTCCAACGTCAACCGCTTCATGTTGTACTAGCAGGGATGCTCCGGCGGCGGCACCATGCTCCGCCTCGCGAAGGACTTGGCCGAGAACAACCGCGGGGCGCGGGTTCTTGGGGTGTGCTCCGAGTCGACTGTCATGACTTTCCGGGGGCCGTCCGAGGGCCACATTGACTCCCTCGTCGGCGCGGCAATTTTTGGAGACGGCGCGAGCGCCGTCATCGTCGGTTCTGACCCCGAACTAGCCGTGGAGCGCCCGATCTACGAACTCGTCCATGCCAGCCAGGCCATCGCCACGAACTCCGAGGGCGCCATTGAGGGCCACCTTCTGGAGGTAATCTAAAGAAACTTTATAGAAAACAATTATCATTTACAATATACTATACTACGTACTTGGAGTTCTTGTGCACACTTGAGGTTTATAATTAATTTCAAATTACTTGTACTATAGGCGGGTCTCACCTTCCGCCTCCGGAAGGACGTCCCCAGCCTCGTCTCGAACAACATCGAGGCGAGCCTCACCGACGCCTTCGCACAGCTCGGCATCGACGACTGGAACTCGATCTTTTGGCAGGTGCACCCAGGCGGGCGGGCGATCCTGGACCTGGTGGAAGCCAAGCTAGGGCTGCACAAGGACAAGCTGACGGTGTCGCGGCACGTGCTCAGCGAATACGGCAACATGTCGAGTGCGTGCGTGCTATTCGTGATGGATGAGATGCGGCGGAGGTCGGTGGAGGGAGGGAAGACCACCACCGGAGATGGTCTTGAATGGGGAGTGCTGTTTGGGTTCGGGCCAGGGCTCACGGTGGAGACCGTGGTCTTGCATGCCCTCCCAATTGCTGCATGAAGTTTACGTACGTAGTAGTTGTTAGCATGCATGCATGCATGGTGATTTGGGAATAATTAATACTAAAGTATTAGGCAATATATGCCAATGCCAATAATGCAGTATGCACATGATAAGATGAAATAAAAAGTGAAATATATATTTTTTATTATATCACGGAGAGACTTATCTAGATTGAATTATGTTATGATCTGTTTAATACCAAAGAATGTTGGGCATGTGGGGCTGACAGATTTGAGGACTTTAGGCCAATAAGCCAGTTGAATCGTAATTATAATATAAGCACCAAAGTCCTAACCGATAGGGTAATTACTAAGTCAAAGTGCTTTTATAAATTACAGGTATATTCTATATAGTATGATTAGTACTCATGAAATTGTTTTTGAAATCAATACGCATAAAAAAGAAGGTATTAAACTAAAATTAGACTTTGAAAAAGCCTATGATAAAGTTTGATGGAACTTTTTGACTGATATTTTTAAATGGAGGGGATTTAGAAACAAGTGAAGTGAATTAATTGGGTGATGTATTATGTGAAAATTGGATTTCTGCTGTTACTTTAAATTGTGAGTTGAAGAATTATTTTAAATTAAGAAGGGTCTAAGACGGAGATCATTTGTCTCCTTACCTCTAAGAAATTAGCTGAAAATCATATACATACAGTATATGATTTTAACCTCAACGATCCACACAGAGGACATAGACTACCGAACAACAGATTGTCGGCTTAGACGAAGGACTTTTAGCATACCCTATCTAACACTGTCATCTGTTGACGTTTCCGATTTTTTGCATGCCCACGCGAGCACCTAACGAAGCTATAAATACGTTCCCAAGTACAGGTGGACCCGTTCATCCCTGGCCGAAGCTATAAATACCCAAACACACCCATCGTTTATGGGGTTATGTGATATCCCGTCATTTTAGTTAAAATTTTGTAGTTGAAAATGTGGAAATGAGTATATTTAGTAGTTAAAGACTTTTAGTTGTAAGTCGCAATCAAATCAAATGCTCCCTTACATAAAGTTGTTTTTGTGTGCAATTTGTTATTGATACAGTATATGATGACATTCTTATCACGTCCAGCTTATTTTCTAATTCTAATATAATCTCTTTTTCTATTTTTATGTAGGAGCTCAATGAGGAGCACTAAAAGATTGCTTAATAATTCCATCCAACGACAGCATTGGCCTCTTACTTGGTAAACATGTCCATTGACTAGAAAGGACAATTACAATTTTCATTTCCATAATGAAAATTCATTGACAATCTTCCAATATTTCAAGTATCAAATATATATATATATAAGACATAAGGTAAATAATTAAATATTGGGTTGAAGTTGATGAAGGTCCAGTAGTGTTCCAATTTAATAACAGGAAATGGAGTTGAATTCAAAAGGTTGGAAGGCCTCCCAAAACTTTGTTATGCTTTATTGGATTGTCGAAATTATAAGGAAGAGATTGATCAGTTATTTTGCCATTCTTTTAGATATTTTGGGATGGAAGTTCATTCAATAATGACGCTGACGCTATGTTGATCTAGTAAGTTATTTAAAGTATTAGTTTTGATATCTTTATTTTTATAATTTTAAAAAAATTTAAAATATTTTTCGGGTGTATTTATATGCTAAACAAACAACATATACTGACATTTATATATGTCGAAATATAAATATTTTGCAGCATATAAATCTGTCGGCTAAAGTTATCTTCCGACATTTCGTAAATGCTGGCACATATATTTTGCTTGGCTTGTATCTAAACGCTGACACATGTAATTTTTCTGGTATTTATAAATGTTGGCCATCCAACTTAAACCGATTTAATTAATCGACGGTGAAAATACTTTCGAGCAAGTCAAGTTACGGACGCTCGTAAGTAGAGCTTTCAGTTTGCTTTCCTTCCGACCTGTGGGCTCATTCCTCTAGGGCTATCCGTTCATAAGGAAAGCCAGTTTAGAGGCAAAGGAAGGGTAAGGAGATGGGAGAGCCCGCCTTTGAGAAGACTGTCGCAACCTTTCTACTATTACTATGATGACATGTCTAAAGTCAATCGAAAAGTGAACAAAGAGGTAAAGATATATGGCACTTAAACTATCGGAACATGAGTTACTGTCAACATGTATAAGCGGTTGGAAAAGAGCTTTTGCCCGCCGTTAATAATTAAACACCAACACAACCTTTACCAACTAGGACATTCAGAGCGTTTGTATTTACGCTGATATAAGTTTTACTCGACGTTTAAACAGTTTGTTACGGTGTATAAAAATCTTAATTTGCTGGCCAAATAGAAAGCCATCGATTGAACAGGAAAAGGAAAAGAAGAGGAAGACCTACCTAATCGCATGTTGTCTTCTAGATCTTATACAAAATAGGTCCAGATTTCTAAGATAGCACGTGATAATATGACTTTTTGTGACAACAGTCGTGAGATTTCACGACTCTTTTTTGGAAGAAATTATAGGTCTCCAGTTCGCAAATCTAGTCAAATTATATATATATATATATATCATTTTCCTGTCCAAATAACAACGATCTAGACATTTGAGCTGCTATCTTGTTCAGCAATAAATCTAGTCAAAATTGAAGTTCGGGATCAGCCATGCAAATTGTAATAACGCCCAACAAATATTAGAGTACTGAGTTACGTACGTACAGATATATACCGGCTTAGTACGTACAAAGGAATTTAGTATACCCCATCTAACCCTTCGTACCATTGGTTTTTTCTACGGGTGCACCTTGCCATCAGTGTCACGCCGGAAAGAAAGTCTAAAGTAAAATTTATGGCCTCGATCGATCACAAATGTCCAACGTGACGGCCCCCATTCCTAGTCGACCGTTTCATGCTCACCACCCCTATACACCCCCCTCCAGCCGATGGCTATAAAAACCCAAACACACCCTAACTCCTCCACTGCACTCTGAAGATATCGTACTTGCCACTCGGACCGATCGAGTTAGAGAGAAATGGCGCAGGGAGCAAAGGACGCAGCCACCGTGCTCGCCATCGGCACCGCCACGCCTGTGAACTGCGTGTACCAAAGCGACTACCCAGACTACTACTTTCGCATGACCAAGAGTGAGCATCTCACCGAGCTCAAGAAGAAGTTTAAGAGAATATGTAAGTTGGATTTTTTTTTTTTAGGGATTTTCTCATTTCACAGTTGACATTATTAATTGCGTGCATGCATGCATGATTAATTAATTAATTTTTCAGGCGACATGTCGATGATCAAGAAACGTCACTTCCAGTTGAGTGAGGAGATATTAAAGGAGAACCCCAACATTTGTGCATTCATGGCTCCATCCCTTGACGCACGGCAAGACATCCTCTCGGAAGAAGTCCCGAAGCTAGGCAAAGAAGCTGCCACGAAGGCCATCGAGGAGTGGGGGCAGCCCAAGTCCAAGATCACACACCTCATCTTCTGCACCACCACCGGCGTCGACCTGCCCGGCGCCGACTACAAGCTTACCAAACTCCTCGGCCTACGCTCCAACGTCAACCGCTTCATGTTGTACCAGCAGGGCTGCTTCGCCGGCGGCACTGTGCTCCGCCTCGCGAAGGATCTCGCGGAGAACAACCGCGGGGCACGTGTTCTTGTTGTTTGCTCTGAGATGACTGTTTCCCTTTTCCGGGGTCCATCAGAGACCAACCTTGACACCCTCGTCGGCCAGGTGTTGTTTGGGGACGGCGCCAGCGCCGTCGTCGTCGGAGCTGACCCCGACCTAGCCGTCGAGCGCCCCCTCTACGAACTCATCTACGCTAGCCAGACCATCCTCCCCGATTCTGAGGGCGCCATTGGCGGCCAGCTCCGTGAGGTCACCTTTCTACAATTTATTACTTCTTATAGATTGCGTTGAAACTGTTAGTGTATATATACAACTTTTTTCAAACTGCTTGTGCTTATCTTCCTAAGTTAGTAAGATTTCGAACTAATTGGTACAAACAGGTCGGGCTCACCTTCCGCCTCCTCAAGAGCGTACCCGACCTCATATCCAAGAACATAGAGAAGAGCCTGATCGACGCCTTCACGCCACTTGGCATCAACGACTGGAACTCGATCTTCTGGGTGGTGCACCCAGGCGGGCGGGCGATCCTGGACCAGGTGGAGACCAAGCTAGGGCTGCACAAGGAGAAGATGGCGGTGACGAGACACGTGCTCAGCGAGTACGGCAACATGTCGAGCGCCTGCGTGCTGTTCGTGATGGATGAGATGCGGAGAAGGTCGGTGGAGGGAGGGAAGGCCACCACCGGAGAAGGGTTGGAATGGGGAGTGCTGTTCGGATTCGGGCCAGGGCTCACGATGGAGACCGTGGTCTTGCATGGCCTCCCAATTGCTGCATGAGGTTTACGTACGTACTAGTTGGTAGCATGCATGCATGCATGCTGACGTGGGAGTAACTAATAGCAAAGGATTAGCTTATGCTCAATTCTTGCTGTTCAGATTAATTTGGCACTACAAGTCAAACCCAATGTCGTCGTACCAATTTGGCAGTATTATTAATGAATAAACTCCGGATAGTAAAGTGAATCAGTACGTAATATTCTAATGCGGTATTCACCAAGATGAAATAAAACGTGAATTTTATATTTCCGAAATTATTGTTATATTTATTATTATTATTTCTCTTTAATATAAAAATTTGAGGTTAAAAAATAATGGTTTTAGATTTGTTGCTTTTGTGAACTACGATATTTATATATATATATATATAATTTTAGTTTTTTAGAATCTTACTTTGGTTTTATCTTATTAGAAATCGATGTTTTGATTTAATGTCCCATTTTGTTCTATGGTCACTTAACCCAGTGAATTGGTTAAATTATATTCTCTATGAAAAGGTACGGTGTGGTTTGATATTTTCTTTTTTAGCAAATAAGATTCTAATATTAGGATAATAAAAGGAGATAACTTTACTTATAATATAATCAAAATATAGAGTGTTAGTTGTAACGTTCTCTTCTTTAATAGACTAGTAGACTATTAAGATGTTTATTCAATTTAAATATATAAATATGACAGTGTAAAATGATATAAATAAAATTATATCAGAGTGAAATGAATTTCGGCTTATTTAGGGATAAAATATAATTTTCTCTTAAAATAATCACTAAAGTTCAAAAATCTAGAGAGCTTCCCATTGATAATCGACCTAGTACAACTTTTAGCTTAGCTTATCTGGGAGTGCAAGCGAGAGTCAAAAATAAGCTAAATTAATTTCAAGCCTAGTTTTGAATTCAAGCTCAACTCAGCTCAAGTTTAGCCGAGCCGGATTGAACTGGAGCTTAAATATTAAGATATAGTGCAGCTCCTCCATCTCAATTCATGCTCCTTAAAATCCTCCTCAAATGTTAGAATATTTATTTAGCTCATTTGACTAGTAAATTAGATTAATTGATTAGTGTAGAATTTAAAAATAATATTTTGATTTTGAAATGATTCTTAGTTTTTCTTATGCCTTTAAATTATAGTAATTTTTTGGATAACTGAGAGTCATGAGTTATTTAAACTAATATATATATATATATATATATATATATATATATCTTGTACAAGTGAATCAAGCGTAGTAAGAAAATTTTAAAATTTTTTATCTACTTTATCTTGCTTTTAATTATCAAGAGAATAATCACCTAACATCAAAGACCCTCTTCCGAGTCCTCAACTCTATCTTCCCCATCATCCCCTAGCTCACAGCTAAGATACACGCCGACGACCCCATCCCCGGCTCCAACGACCGCGCCGTACGTCGTCATCACGGCCAAATTCCATCCACACCAAGAGGGTAGGCGTCCTGCTCAGGGTTTTTGAGCGAATTCTTGGGGTGGAGGAGGAGGAGGTAAAGGGGCCGGTAGTATGCCATCTTCTTGCGCCGGGTAGTCAGTGGGTTGCGTGCTCGAGAAAGAGGGGAAGATTGTGGGGGAAGATTAGGCAGGAGATTAGGATTCTCCCTGTGCTGCTGCAGGGGATGAGTTGATCCATGCGAGTGTACTTGGTAGATTGTTTCACTAAGTTGCATCAACTCTTATGAATTTGATATTAGCTTCTCTGGATTCTTTTTTCTCGATTTTTCCACCCACCGCGTGAGCACCTAACTATAGAGGTGGCAATAAAGTTCAGAGGTCTAACTTAAATTCGGGTCGGATGAACATCACCTTTAAGAGACAACGTGATGTTTAATTAATAACTTTATGGACTTTGGAAAACTTTCTCAACCTTTTAGAGAAAAGGCCCTTCTGCTCTGACATGCGAGAGAGAGAGAGAGAGAGAGAGAGAGAGAGAATGTTGCTGGGAATAGGTTTAGCATGGAGGACCCCATCATGGCATGGTTTCAAGAAAAGTGAAGAGCCTTTTTAATCCATTACTCAAGAAGTCCTTTGCACTCTACTCTGAGCCACTTTCTATGTGGATGAGTGTGTGTTGTTATTCTGCTCATGCGAAGTTTTTCTCAAACAACAAAACCATTGGCCCAACCATAATATGATACCATTACTGATAAAATATAATAACATCTTGTGTTCCCCATTAAAAACAAATAAATAAACTGGCTAATTCTTTTGCTTTATTAAGAGGACTATATACTGCTAACCTTGCTAATTAAACTAGGTATATTATTTCAAAAAGGCAAGCTCAGATGTGCAACCTTATGGTGGCATTTGTTTTTATTTTATATAAATTTGTCGAATATAAATTAAGGGCTATAAAACACATTGATTATAAAAGTAGTAAGTGATAATATAATTGTTGTGAGAATTGTCATATGAGATTTTACATTACCGCTCTTTCGGAGAAAATCAAGTAGATTAGTAAAGTTAGATATATTATTTTTCATGTAAGGACAAATAACGGTCTAATTAATGCGTTGAGCAAACTAGTCAAAGCTGCCATTAATTTGGAATCCATAACGTTTAATCTGAGGACTGCCCAGCTACATTCTATAGATTTTTCCACCCCACGCGAGCACCCAACGCACAAAGTCAGAAATTCCATAACTTTTGCGGCTCCATCACAAAAATAGTCCAACGTGACGACCCATCTAACCTCGTCTCGGAGCGAACGGTCACCACTCCTAGTAGGCCCCGCTGATCCCCATTTCCCAGCCGCTGCTATAAAAATACCCCATCTCGTAACTCCAACAATATCGAATATCCCTCCTTTTCCTCCCACTTCTCCTTCTTCTTCTATCCTATTTCCCAGTAGGACCGGGATAGAGAGCAACGGCAATGTCAATGGCAATGGCAATGGCGAGAGTGGAGGAGATCAGGAAGGCACAGAGAGCGAACGGCCCCGCCACCGTGCTCGCCATCGGCACTGCCACACCGGACAATGTCGTGTACCAGAGCGACTACGCTGACTACTACTTTCGCATGACCAACAGTGAATATCTCACCGACCTCAAGAAGAAGTTTAAGAAAATATGTAAGTTTTTGGTGTTATATATATACCAATTTTTTCACACAAGGAATGTGAAATGAATGTGTACGTGCATGCACGCATGCATGGTTCTATTTTATTCTTTTTCCAGGCGACAAGACGATGATCAGGAAGCGTCACCTTCATTTAACTGAGGAGATATTAAATGCGAACCCCAACATGTGCGAATTCATGGGAACATCCCTCAACGCTCGGCAAGACATCGTCGTGGAAGAGATCCCAAGGCTAGGGGCCGAGGCGGCGGTGAAAGCCATCAAGGAGTGGGGGCAGCCCAAGTCCAACATCACTCACGTCATCTTCTGCACTACCTCTGGCGTCGACATGCCCGGCGCCGACTACCAGATCACCAAGCTACTCGGGCCTGCGCTCCAACGTCAACCGCTTCATGTTGTACCAGCAAGGATGCTTCGCCAGCAACATCGTGCTCTGCCTAGCCAAGGACTTGGTCGAGAACAACCGCAAGGCCCGGGTTCTTGCAGTCTGCTCCGAGTCAACCATCATCACGTGGGTCGTCGGAGGACCACCTTGACTCCCTCGTTGGCCAGGCATTGTTTGGGGACGGCGCTAATGCCGACATCATCGAATTTGAACCGGATCTAGTCGTCAAGCACCCGATCTATGAGCTCGTCTACGCCAGCTAGACCATTGCCCCCGACTCCAAGGGCGCTATTGATGGCCACCTTCGAGAGGAAATCTAAAGAAACTTTATAGAAAACCATTATCATTAACAATATATTATACTACTAAGAGTTCATGTTCACACTTGAGGTTTATAATTAATTTCAAATCATTTGTACTATAGGTGGGTCTCACCTTCCACCTCCTGAAGGACTTACCCAGCCACGTCTGGAACAACATTGAGACGAGCCTCGCTGACACCTTCTCACAACTCGGCGTCGAGGACTGGAACTCGCTCTTCTGGCAGGCGCATCTGGCCAGGGCGATGATCCTGGGCCAGGTGGAAACCAAGCTAGGGCTGCACAAGGACAAGTTGGCGGTATGCTATTCATAATAGACGGGATGCGGCGGAGATCGGATAAAACGCTGATCAGTTCAGCATTTTTATGTAAAGAAAATACTATTTAATTCAACATTTTTGTTATGACTATAATAAATTAGATCTTATTTAATAATAAATTAAAAAAATTGTATATTTCGATAAAAAAAAAACTCTATAACATTATCATACCGCGTCTTAAATTCATGTCATGACCGGTGGCCGGTGCGGCCATCTTGGATCATCCTTTGACATCCTCATCCTGTATAAGAAATCGAACTTATATATATTTTGTAGAAATAGTATAATTTCTAAAGAGAAGGTAAATATTGGGCCGAATTTGATGAAGGCCCAATATTGGCCCAATTTAACTACAGGAAATGGAGTTGAATTTAAAGGTAGGAAGGCCTCCAAAATGGATAAGAGAAAGAGTGAAAATTGCATAGGATGAGAGTGACTTAGAAAACTCAATGGATATTATAGTTAAAAATCTGGGAGAGATCGTGGATTGTAACTTATAGGAGGCTAATCAGGTTGAGCATTAGTACTGTGGATTCTATAAATGGTCTACACTGTTTAATACACGCACTAATTTATACCATTTAATTGATTGCTTTGCAGTGCTTACTGGTCAACCAATTGTGTTTATATAGTACTGTCTAATTGCATGTATATTTTGTTATTATAGCATATTTTAGTATTAGAACACAATAGCTTAAGCTATTATAAAGGTACTTACTTAGCTCATTTATCTTTAATTTGCTCTATTCTATATAACTATCCTTCAGTTAGTTGATCACAAGTCATTTATTGGCTTGAATGAGAAACAAGGATAGGTAGTGAAGTAGGATTTCCATTTCCTTTAGCAGCTAAACAAGTTCCCTAACATCCCCATCTGCTTTTTAAAAAAGAAAGAGTGAAATAATATTATTGAAATACTTCTCTTTTTTGGTGGCTTGGCTACATTGATAAATCTGGAAGACAAAGGTCTTTCTAGGAAACTTCCCTGTGTTGATGAGAGTTAGGCATCTCTCATTCTCATATATATATATATCCCAAATGGTCATATGTGACATCACATAATAAATCACATAAGACCCAAATTAATCAAGTTAATCTCAGGAATTTTAATATAGAAGCTTGTAGTTGTAGCCATGTCTTCTTGCTCATTCATGCATCCCACCAAGTAGTGTTTTTTAATCCTTGAAACAAACAAGAACGCCAGGGAAATGGACCAGGACTCTATTTAAAATATCTTCTCTCTCTAAAAGGAATTTAAATATCCAATGTAGGACCATCAAGTTGAAGTGATCCAGCTTGTATGATATATTGTAACTGTAGTGGGTGACATATTCTAGTGGATTTGAGGTACTTTTGTTTGAACCTAGGGATGGAATCTTTTCCTTGTTATTAGTGTAATGATATATATATATATACACACAGGGAGAGAGAGAGAGAGAGAGAGAGGCAAGATGACAGACATTCAGCTTGATGCAAGGTCTCATGTCCATAGGGTTGTGGATTGGCCCAGGAAATGAGGCTTTGGTTTCAGTAAATATAATGATAAGCATACAACTATACCAAAAATCTCAATCTACAATGTAAGTGATGGCCTCCACATCTCATCATTTAATCTCTTTTGTTTACATAACTAATACATTGTGACTATCATGGGAATAGCAAGTAGTTATATAGATATATTATAGTTTTATAGTTTGTCATGATTTTAATTTATCTCTATTTGTGAGAAACTTAAGTATTTAACTCCCCATGATTAGTTTTTAATGGAATATTTATAACAATTATTATTAAAATTAATAAACATGAAAAACAACTAAAATACCTTTTCTTCTTAAAATTTTAAGTATAATATATTATAATATTTTTTATTATACTATAATATTGCATAAAATATTATATAGTTTCTAAACATTTTAAATAATTTATGCAAAGACAAAATAGTCTTTTTTATGTTTTCTGTAAGAGTTCAGATGATTTAATAGTAATTATGATATTTAAAAAAAATCAGTGGCAGGTCAAGCTAAACCACAATAGAGTATATATATATGTTAGAACACAGTAGTTAATTAGAAAGAAAAAGAATCATAACAAGCAGTATCATATTAATTAGCAAATATATCTTTTGATGGTATCACTAACTTTTTTACTCAAATGATCTACTATTTATCATTATTTAAACATCTACAGACAACATGATGTTTAATTAATAACTTTATGGACTTTGGAAAACTTTCTCAACCTTTTAGAGAAAAGGCCCATCTGCTTTGACATGAGAGAGAGAGAGAGAGAGAAAGAGAGAGAGAGAGAATGTTGCTGGGGAATAGGTTTAGTAGCATGGAGGACCCCATCATGGCATGGTTTCAAGAAAAGTGAAGAGCCTTTTTAATCCATTACTCAAGAAGTCCTTTGCACTCTACTCTGAGCCACTTTCTATATGGATGAGTGTGTGTGTTGTTATTCTGCTCATGGGAAGTTTTTTTTCAAACAACAAAACCATTGGCCCAACCATAATATGATACCATTACTGATAAAATATAATAACATCTTGTGTTCCCCATAAAAAACAAATAAATAAACTGGCTAATTCCTTTGTTTTATTAAGAGGACTATATACTGCTAACCTTGCTAATTAAAGTAGGTATATTATTTCAAAAAAGCAAGCTCAGATGTGCAACCTTATGGTGGCATTTGTTTTCTTGTTAAAATATTTACTAATGACTTAGATTTTTTTAAATATATCTTACAACTAAATACTTATATAAGATACGCCAAATAATAAGTTATATATAAAATCTTATCACAAATAAATAAAAGATAAAATTATTTATAATTTTTATGTAAGATTTCTGTTATAGTTAACATACTTTTTCACATTTTAATAATTAAACATAAATTTATATATATATATATATACCCCTAATTATATTTAAGATGTGTAGATAATTAGTTAATTAAAAGATTAAACTATTAGATAATGAATGAATAATGCATATCATATATTTAAGATGACAAACTAAAATTTATAGAAAGAATCAAAATGTTACTTAAAAGCTTAACCTATTGAGAAACAAACTAACAATAGGATAAATTAAAAGCAATGGTAGACCTTTTGTGATCTTCTTTTCACTTGTAAATACTAGGGTTTTTTTTATTAAAAACATAGGGTTACAATTTTGAAACCCACATTAACCATCAAGTGATCACCTTGGGTATAACATTAACCACCAAATGCTCTCCTCCAAAATGGCCCTCTTTTTTTTTTTTTCCTCATCTTTGTCTCTTTCATCTGTTGATGTGTTGGTCAAGCAATCTTTATTGAGAGACAACAATTATTGACATGCTAACTAATGCAATAATAGATGCTCCAACCACAAATCCACTATTCTTTTTACTAGCACAAGTATTTAGAGAATAAGATTATTGTAGCATGGTATTAAGGTAAGCAATTATATAACAAGTTCAAATACAAAAATCTTTAGTAGTTATCTTTGTAACTCTTTTTGAAGTCTTAGGAGGCCTAACATCTATCTAACTTCCCTTCTAATGGTCATTTCATACCCCTTCTTGATGTCTCCACAAGCCTAACATGCATCTTGCTTGCTTCTTAGTTATTCTATTCACATATATACCCTAATGGCTCAACTATATCTTTATCACATTAGAGCTATTGCATAAAAATAAAAAATAAAAAGGAAAGAAAAGGAAATCTTAGATTGTAGTAATAGGAAGATTATAATGAATTCAATTTTTTATACTAGACGCATATATTTTTATAATGAAATGCATAAGATTTTTTTATATTATTAATTTTTAATTAGAGTGTTCGAATGGATCGATTATGTGTGTAAGAGATATAAACATAATAAACATAATGGAACGCATAAGAGATATAAACATTTACTAACATTGAAAATTAAAGAGTCTTTTTTTGTGTAATAAATAAATAATATTTTGTGACTTGGCTACCCATATTATAAATTGAAGGTGCAAAACTTATCATATTTCTACTTACTTGATAAACTTCTAAGTTATTTTCATTACCATTAATTCATAGAGAATGTCCTTAATAACTATTATATTTTAGTTTAATATTTGTTTTAAAAAACTAGGGCAAAAACTATGCTTTTAGTGAGCAACTAAACAATAATAGAGTTAGATACTCAATAATTAATCATCGTCATTTAGCTTATAATACTTGTGGATAGTTTTACGACTTAGATCTTAAAATATCTAAAACACGTATATATACTAAATGTGTGGAAGAACCATGATTAAAATTTTGTGCGTAGGAGTGTTCCAATGGATTAATTATGTGCATTTTATTATTTTAATTATATAATTATTTGTATTTAATTTTTAGGATTTTAATAAATTACACTTTATATTTTATCTATTTTATAATTTATATTATTTTATAACTCGATCTCCTTTTTTTTATTATAATTCTTATTTAATATCCTGAGTTAATTTAGACGGTACTAGATAAATAGCTAAATTACTCATATATTTCTTATTTGTTTTTTTTCTTTTAAAGAGGTAAAAGAAAAAGAAAACGGTAACAAGGAGAAGATAGGTGAAAAAGACGGTGAAAAAATATATAAGAAAAGAGGATTTGAATTATAAAATTTTGAAAGACAAATATAAATAATAAAATAATAAAATATAGGGGGTGATTTATAAAAATTATAATATTTTAAGCACCAGAAGGAATCCAATCTTACACCCGAATAAAAAAAAAAGGAAAAAGAAAATCCAAACAATTAATCACCTACGAGGCTACGACCTATTACCTCTAATATTTTATTTCTTTTAATATGTTTTCCTGTTAATTTTCTTTTTTAAAATCCACTAAAATAACGCTGTTCCGTCTCTCTTCTTCTTCGTCGTGAATCACTCTCTCTCTATCTCTCGCAGAGCAGTCTCGTCTTCTCACAACTCCGCCACCTCTCTCTCTATCTCCTCTCAGGGCGAAGCCCTTGCCGGAACCCTAATATCGTACGACGCTATCCTGCATTCACCATAGCGAGACCTCGCTGGCGATGGCCTTTTCTAGCATCCAACCCTGACCTCACTGCCTCTGCCGCAATTTTCGTAGCTCGCGACCACTTCGCCGGTAATGGCGCGTCTCCTCCACTTCCTCGTCACCCTCTCGCTCTCCTTCTTCTTCCCCTCGGCGTCGTCGTCGTCGTCGCCGTCAGATCCTGCATCGATGGACGAGATCGCCCTCCTCTCCATCAAGCGCTCCATCTCCCTTGATCCATATGCTCTCCTCTCAAACTGGGATCCCGCCACCGCCGACCACTGCGAGTGGCGCGGTGTCGCCTGCGCTGGCTCCGGCCGGCGGGTGTCGTCACTCAACCTCACCGCCGGCGGCCTCGCCGGAACCCTCCCTTCCGACCTCGGCAACTTGACGGAGCTCCGTTACCTCTCCCTATCTTGCAACGCCTTCTCCGCCGAGATCCCGGCCGCTGCTCTCGGAAGCTTATCCCATCTGGAAGTGCTCGAACTCCGAGGTAATAACTTCTCCGGCAAGATTCCGGACGAGATAAGCTCTCTTCCTTCTCTCCGAGTTCTTGATCTCGCTTATAACTCTCTCTCTGGTCCGATACCGGCGAATCTGATCGGATTCTCGCCTGTGGAATCCGTGGACTTGTCCTTCAACCAGCTCTCTGGAGTAATCAATATTAGTTCTTCTGCCCCTTGTCGATTTCTTGCTCATTTGAAGCTTTCTAGCAATCTTTTGGTTGGTTGGATTCCACCTCAGATTGGGAAATGCTCCAATTTATCCACTTTGTTGCTAGATCGCAACATATTGGAAGGTCGGATACCGGCAGATCTCGGCAGTATACCTGGCCTCCGGATTCTTGACGTTTCGAGGAATAGCCTCACTGGGAGGATACCGTGGGAACTCAGGAATTGCAGCAAGCTCTCTGTTCTTGTTCTAACTAATTTGATTTATTTCGGTTCTGCATATAACTCGTCGATGGTTCTGTACAATGATGAGGAATTTAATGCTTTTGTTGGAGCGATCCCATCAGAGATTATCTCGATTCCAAGCCTTGAGATTCTTTGGGCTCCGAGGGCGAATCTTGATGGCCAATTGCCGAGCTTTAGGAATGGTTCTTGCAGTCTGAGGATTCTTAATCTTGCGGAGAACTACATTTCCAATGCGGTGCCTCAATGGCTCGGAATGTGTAAAAGTCTTGTCTTTCTGGATTTGAGCTCAAACTATCTGCAAGGTTTGCTGCCGGTCTCTCTAGGAGTTGGATGCATGATCTACTTCAATGTCAGCAGGAACTCCTTATCTGGTTCACTACTCGAAATGTCAGACACTGGATGTTCCAATCTTCCAATATCTGATAGGAGAAGTCATGGGCTTTTGGAGAAGGAAAATCTTTTGATATCTTACTATGAAAATTTCATCCAGAGTGTTCAAAGAGGTAACCCCTTTGGACCTGTTTTAGATGATAGGTTTGCTGTTCTTCATGATTTTAGTTGGAATGACTTCACTGGATCTTTGCCATCCTTCTCATTAACTGTTGAAAGCAATTTCTCCTATGGTCTGTTGCTGAATGACAATGGATTTAATGGATCACTTTTTAGTGGCTTCTTTGGATTTTGTCGGAGTGGAAGAGGATTTGCTGTTAATTTGAGTGATAATTATATATCAGGAAGTATCGAGATGCTTACTAGTTGTTCTCTTATTGAGAGCTTTGAAGCAGCTAATAATCAGTTCAGTGGATTGATTAGTTCGGTTATTGGAAGTTTGCATTTTCTCAAGCATCTTGACTTAAGGGGAAACTACTTGAATGGCCCTATACCAGATCAAATTGGTGAACTGAAGGTTATGAAGGAGGTTCTGCTTGGCAAGAACAACTTATCAGGGGAGATTCCAGTTCAACTGGGTGATTTGACTTCTCTTAGAGTTTTAGAATTGTCAAGGAATTGGCTTACGGGCAATATCCCATCAACATTGGCAAATGCTCAAAACCTTGAAGTGCTGTTACTTGATCACAATCGGCTTTCAGGGAGCATCCCTACGGTTTTCTCTGCACTCAGCCATCTTACCATGCTAGATCTTTCCTTCAACAACCTCTCAGGGGGTATTCCTCATCTTAAATATCCAATTAACTGTGAATTCTTCATGGGCAATTCATTTTTGCAGCCTTGTCCGGATCCAAATGCATCATCACCTTTTGGAGACCTTTATCAGAATGAGGTTCCAAAATTGGACAGTCAAAAGACTAGATTGAAGTCTTTCTTAGTTGCTACAGTGGCTTCAGTATGTGTCATAGTCTGTGTTCTCATGGTACTGTTTCTTTTCGTATGCTGTGGAAGAAGAAAACTTGCTAAGATCACAAGCTTAAGGAGGAAGCTAGTTGTGACCTTTTCAGATACTCCTACTGAATTGACTTATGATAATGTTGTCAGAGCTACAGGTAATTTCAGCATCCAGAACTTGATTGGAACAGGGGGGTTTGGAGCCACCTACAAGGCAGAGCTTCTTCCCGGATATTTAGTAGCTGTTAAGAGGCTATCTATAGGTAAATTCCAAGGTCTCCAGCAGTTTGATGCTGAGATCAGAACACTTGGAAGGATCAGGCACAAGAACCTCGTCACACTTATCGGATACCACATGGGAGACATTGACACATTCCTAATTTACAACTACCTCTCTGGTGGGAATCTTGAAACCTTCATCAGAAATATGTCAAGCAGAAAGGTCTGCTGGTTAGAGGTTCATAAGATAGCTTTGGATGTTGCACAGGCATTGTCTTATCTCCACTATTCTTGTGTCCCTCGAATCGTTCATAGGGACATCAAACCAAGTAATATCTTGCTTGATGAAAAGCTTAATGCGTATCTATCGGACTTTGGTTTAGCAAGACTTTTAGAAGTTTCACAGACACATGCTACGACTGATGTTGCTGGGACCTTCGGATATGTTGCACCTGAATATGCAACTACCTGCAGGGTTTCTGATAAGGCTGATGTTTATAGTTTTGGAGTTGTGCTATTGGAGTTGATGTCAGGGAAGAGGTCCTTGGATCCATCATTCTCAAACTATGGTAATGGTTTTACCATTGTTGCTTGGGCGGGAATGTTGATCCAGGAAGAGCGTGCTGGTGAACTTTTCTATTCAGGATTGTGGGAGTCTGGACCAAAGGACAAATTGGTTGAAATGTTAAGACTTGCATTTTCATGCACAGTGGAATCTGTTGCTGTCCGTCCATCGATGAAGCATGTTGTAGCAAAATTGAAGCAATTGAAGAATCACTAGAAATTTTCCAAGCTAACTTCTTCGACCACTGTGGTGTCTTTAGCTAAGTGGAGCTCCCTGAAATTATCTTGGCCATCAAGCTTTAAGTGTCAGAGATCTGATATGTACAGGTTAGAATTTTAATTCCTTTAACTGCAGTTTATTCTTGCAATGTTCATTGTCAACTTGATACTTCACATTTTGAAAGATTCCATTGTTCCAAAGATTGATAAGTAATCATTCTGTAGTATAGTAATGAACTCTGAAATATAGTATATAGTTATTTAATCCTGCTGCTACTGTGTAGTGTAAGTACGTAACTCTTCAAGGATTTTCTCATCTCAGAAGAGGTTCTCTTGATAGTTATGCGATTGCATGATAAAACTAGCCTCATATGAGACCAATTCCGGGTCCCTGATCTGATGTTATAAACTTTTACTTTGCTATCTTGATAGTTATGAAGAGGTTCTCTTGAGTTTTCTTAAGACCAACCCATTTCAATTGTTTCTTCTATTTTAAATTGGACTTTGACTTTGCTATCTTGGAATTGTTGTCCTTTTTTACTTAGAAGTTAATAAACGTGTCAAGACATATAAGCATATCAAAAAAACAAAACGACATACCATTATTTCCTTTATTCTGTCTGGCAATGCAGACTTGTACAATGGAATAATTTACTTGCCTTTTTTTTGTTGAGAAAGTAACATTCTGAGCTATATATACATTTGTCTCTACTGTCAAATCATATGGTGTCGATATACTTAATTCCCTTACTAAGTATTTGATATCAGTCCCTCATTGAAATTAATTTATAGGTGTCCTTGTAGATTTACAATTAAATGCTAAAATGAAAACTGGACATTTTACAGATGGAAATGGGGAATGTGGAACTTGGCAAATGTACTAAGGTGGCAGACTCCTGAATGTTGTGAAATATGCAGCTAGTTGCTGCTGTGCAGGGCCAACAAAATGCTGCACTTCAAGTGTTGCCTCTACTACATTTTTCTCAGTTGATATACCTCGCAAGTATCGGAAGTCTACATCATAGATGACTAGAATAGCACTCACGTAATGCACTTCCAATACTTATAAGACTCCAGTTTGGACTTCATATTCTAGAGATGCTGATGAGTGAGTCGTCCTCCTCGTTAGGTGCTACTGCAAGGAGATTTGCAATTTCATCCTCCATGCTTGGTTTTCCTGCCTGTGTCTAAGGTTTGTCTTATTCATGCTATGTCCTTTTCGTCTCTGAGTTCAGCATCTAGCCAAGAAGAACTTGATGACACATCCTGCCTCTCTTATGCCTGAAGCACATGGCTGGTTATTCAACAGGAAATTCAAGCTAATCTTCCTTGAAGGTCAGGTCTCGCAGTCAGGCGTAAAACCTATACAGAATAAGAAATATTAAACCTTGTGATGTATCATTTATATATATAGATTCTGCCAATGTATAAATTCCTTTCTTTGTAATATGTAGGCCAATTGCGATATTTGTCGCCGGTGTAAAGGATACTCTGAAGCACTGTGCACATAAGGAAACTGTATGATTTCCTTTACTCTGCACAGAAACACGAATTGAGAGATTTGTTGCTTTTCCCATTCCAATCGAACATTTCTGTACCATATTCTACACAGTCAAAGTCTGCATCATTAACCAATCTATTGCATGTTTAAATTGCTCTTTTCACCTGCTTCTGTTTAGCTTCTTGGATCTCCTCTGATTCACCAGACTTTAGTCAATTTTTTCAGCTGTCAAAACTAAAGATTAGTAAGAGGAGATCACATTCTTCCAATGCGTGTATGCTCTAGCTACATCTAATATACTACGATCCAGAGCATCAAATGTGTTTCCTTTACATATTATTAAATAGAAAAGCAATATAGTTTGGTAATATCTAATATAATAATCATCTATATATTTTACTTTCTTGATGATGACAACTACTATTAATTGGCAATATCTATATTGTGTATATGACTACATGCATGCAAATAAAAATTATGTCGAATTTTCCTATTAAAATGAAACGAATGTAATCACAAATTTCATCGGTTCATTGAAATATATAGGGAATTTTATCTTTCCACACTTAAATTATATGTGCTTATTTAATTTACACTTTAGACCCTTTCTTTTTAACTATCTTTATTTTCACCTTTCCATCTAGGTGCATTTTATTTTTTTTTTTTAAAAAAATATCCTATGACAAATTTGTGTAAGGACCTCACAAAAAAATAGCCAGAATACATGATGCAATCTGCAATAAACACACATAATTAATATTGTAGGCTAGATGAAAAATCTTCCGGTCATTTGGTGGCAAAATTTGACCGGTTTCCAGTGAAGGTGTTTGAATTTAGTCGATTATGATCCAAATAACCAATAATTTATTACTCGAGTAGACTATTTATAACATAAAAAAAAAGCTCAAATTATCTATCTTACAAACAATATTCGTTTATCACATTAATCTCTATTTATAACCTAATTACTTATATAAATTTAAATAATTTGTGTCATCTATTTAATAAACTGATTGCGTTCGTACTTAAAATTGACTAACCCGACCCGATTGCGCGGAAGCCAAGACCACGCGGGTCGGATCACAAATATCTTTCCCGATCCGCTTTCACTGGGATACCGTTCCTTCCCTTTCTTGTCACTGTTTCTCCGTCCTCCTCCTCTGCCTCTCCTCTCCAGTCCTCCCCTGCTCCGGCCGGGGAAAACCGAACCGCCGTCTGAGCTGGCCGGTCTAGAACGGCTCGGGAAATGGAGACCGCAAAGAACCGGACCGGTTCGAAGGCGGACGAGGACCCCGCCGCCTCCTTCCCGGAGCTTCTCCACTTCTGCGCCAGAGCCCAAACCCTGATCGGGGAGCTCCTCCTCCTTTCCGACCGCATCCCCTCCGAATTCCTCGATCGCCGCTTTGAACCCGTTCTCTTCGATCTCGAGTGCGTCGATAAGCCCCGTCCCCTCGTCGGATTCTTGCATCAAACTTGGATAGTTTTGAGGGAGATCTTAAGACCTTCTTGGTTGGGATTTGTTGTTTTAGGGAAAACGAGTTCGAAATAATCCCTGTGGTTTGGAACTTTTTAGAATTAACCTTGTGATATGGCAACTTCTTAGAATTAGTAGCTGTGCGTTTTACTTTTTATGTCATAGGAAGTAATTCAGATGAATGTGATTTTACGTTTTTGTTATAGGAAGTACTTCGGATAATTTTGGAGACGATATTCAAGCTGTGTTATTTTATTCCTGAATTACCACAAGGTTGGAACTTTTGTTGTTCTAGAAAGTTTTAGAATTGGTTGCTGAGAAATGACAACTTGTTGAGATTGTCAATGTGGTTTATTTTTATAAGAGAAATCCATGCAATATTTTTGATCTTATCCATGTGGTTTTGTAGAGATTAATCTCCATGTCTTATATCATAGGAAGTAATCTCTAAAAGATGCAAACCATAGGGACTTAATTTCCACATTGTTTTATTTGCTCAGAAATAGGTTTAGATGAGATTGTTAGTCATACTTTCTTTTTCATCTAGGAAATAGCTTCGATACTTGCCCGCAACAGTTTTAATTTGACATCAAATGAATCATTAAGCCTCATATTTTATCTGTTCAGGTATTTTGACTCTCCTAGTGACTTTGAGTCAAGGATTGAAGGGAATGCCGATCTAGAAGCTCTAGAAGACCACCTTCGTGAATCTTGTTCTGCTTATATGCAGAGGTTCTTTATTTTGGTGAATGGAATTGTTGTTTATCATATGGAGCTCCTTCAATACCTGAATGATCTACAGGTCAGATCTACATTTGTCTCTTGTGAATAGCTAACTTCTCCTTTGGCCAATTAGTTTTGCATCTTTTGTATCTTTTCATTATGAAGGCTCTTGTAATCACCTCATTTAAGTCATCGTTCTCTTGTCTAGGAATTTTCTAGATCTTCAAAGATACCTACTTTGATAGAGAACCTGAGGCAAAGCTGAGTAGAATAAAAGGATCCTTAGCCAATGTGAATAATTGCTTGGTGGAACTGAAGACATAGTTGAAAACTTTACTGTTGCCATCATTTTGCCAAGTGCATGAGTGTTGGTTCAGTTATTAGCACTAGTATTATTAAGTTAGTTAATAATGTAGGAATATATTAGAGCACCAGATATTCTATATTTATTTCCTCCTACTTACGCTTGGTTATCAGAGATACTAAAGAAATGCATTCTATTGCACAGGAAGGACTTTATGTGCAGTATACATTAGAAGGAGTACTGGAGAGTTATTGTGGGTGCCAACTGCTGACAGAGTCCATTACATTATTTGGATGTCTTCTGCTATTAATGGAGCACAAGATGGGTGGGTTCTTGCGTGAGAAGCTTCTTGTGGCACACCTACGGATTGACCACTGTTTGAATTATCCAATGCTAGAGAAGATATGCTCGCTTTGTCGTGCACACTTGCCAACAACTGGCACATTTAGTCATGCTAGTTCATCTCAATTAAGCTCGGATATTCTTTCTGTACAAAAGACTGAAGATCTTTTTGCAAGATTTCCAATTTCCAAACTGGTAGTAGATTCTATTATATGTTGTTTGCGGGGCAATGACATGTACAATCATATTCGCCACTATCCTGATCCACAGCACCGCACTACAGCATTATCCTTACAGGGTGGATGTTTGTATGTACTTCTATTTTATTCTCCAGAGTTTCTGCATAATGGTCTCATTATGCGAGAGATTATTGATCGGTTCTTTAAAGATAATTGGGTGATCCCCATATTTTTGCATTTTTCGGTAGATTTATTTGTGTCCTGGGATGCATACAGAGAAGCAAAAGCATCATTATATTCTTGTCTTTCTCCCACCTTTATACGGGATTGCTGCCTGCATCATTGTACCAAGGTCAGTATTATTTAACATTGCGTTACCAATTTCATACCATTTCAAATGACAGTAAATTTATTGATTTATCTATCATGATTCATGCATTTCCCGATATTAATTTATCCATTTGCATAGGACTAAATGTTAAGCAAGTAAGCAGCATCTCAACATTAGTTGCACTTGGATGCTTCACTGCTTTTATAGATGATTCTTTTGTGCTAGTTGTACTCTGTGCTGCTTTTATCTTTATTCCTGCAGTATTATGGCTACTAATCATTTCATCTGGCAGGTCAAACATCTCCTATCTGAGTTAGGTTCCACTCTCTCTGATGGTGATCTAAACAAAGATTATGTGCTGGATAACTCTCAGCATCTAGTTTCCTTTATCAGGAACTGCAATGTTACACTGCGCTGGCTTTTACTTCATAGAATTGTGAGCCCTTTTCAGTTTATCAAGTTGTCTTTTTGGTACAGATGTAACATATATCCATATTGGCAAAGTGGCAACTCTAAGAACTTGTCATGTATGAGTTGTCATGCTGCCCAAACAGTTTCTTTTCATTTTTGTGCAACTCTTTCGTATACTTGCCTTTGTTAGACTTAATAATGCAGCAATGCTTGTAGAGCTATGAGAAGAAATCAAGGGACCTAGTGACTTCTGTATCACTGGCACAGCAAGTTGATGAGGACAGTTTATTACAACTTCTACTGATGACTTCCCAAGTGATGAACTCCTTTCTGAGAAACTTGTTTGAGTAATGAAATTTCCTTCAAAAACTTCTGTCAGATGTTTGACATTGACTTTTCATAAATTTGTATATCACAGCTTGAGTTTGAGGTGAAGAAAATCTATAATGAACTTTTGAAGAGCAGAGAAGCTATATGGAATAAAAAGAAGCTCTGTGCTTCTGAATGCATCAAGAACTTATCCCATAACCATTTTGGGACTTGGGTACGTTCTCGAATATTCTGTTTGGCAATAGTTTGGAGATGATATTTTCCATATTACTACTGTTCTTTGCAGGGGATGGCCTTAACATTTGAAATTCACCTTTTAGATTGATTCAGTTCTGTGTTAAAGTCATCACTTCTTTGTGCTGATGTCTATCTGGTCTAGGTTAACCTTTGAGGGTGGGATCGCAATTGCTTGATTTTAAACTACATAAACTTGGAGCAAGGTAGATCTATGGCAGAATGGCAGCCTTGTTACTCTACTGCTAGTCCTTTCAGGATTAGTATATAGTAAATTGCGGTCACAGAGTTGTCTCAAATCTAGATGGATTACAGCCTCCATTCGTTATCTAGATGCTTGCACATCAAACAAGTCAATTAGAAAAAAAAAATGGTGTCCATGCCCTCTCTCTCTCTCTCTCTCTCTCTCTCTCGCCCCCTCCCTCCCTCTCTTAATGTTTATTTTATAGCAATAGATTTCAAAAACTTTCCAAACTTTAAGGTTTCCATCAGCAAGTAGTGAATGTGCATCTCTTTGCTGAAAATTGAAAATTTATTGCTAAAAAATGTCCATTTATATTCATCACATGCTTAAGGATACTTTGGTATGAGAAAAGGTATGCAGTTCGTTCTGAGGAAATAAAAGAAAAAGAAAAAAAAAGGAGAGAAAAGGAAAGGGCATAAAAAGGTGCCCCATTGTCTTACAGTATTATTATTAGATTATTCGGTCAATCTCCAAATTTACTTGTAAATGTTTTAACTCCATTAGTTCTGATTTTTGAAGGCTCATATTTGAACTTATACTCTCATGTGCGCTATTTCTTTACCATTAGGGCTGAAATCAGCAATATAATTTTTCTGATCAGCTTTGCTAAAATGTTATCTGCCGAGATCTTTTTCTGTGTATAATGATATCCGTTAATGACATTTCTGAATTGTTGTCCAGATAAATACTTGTTATTCACATCTATAAGCAACAGCAATTCCAAAGATTTATTTGAATCTGTTTTCTTAGTCAAAACTATTGCGTAATGTCTGTCCATTGGTTATGTGGTTTCTTACTTTTACTAAATTTATTCAAATGGAGGTACTACTAAAGTGCCATTGTTATCTGCCAGCTGGTGAGTTAGCTGCAATTTCTGTCCTATCATATAATACTTGCATGTGCCATTGCTTTTGTAGATGTATACACATTTGGTATCTTCTCAAGTAGGCTGGTTCAAGTTTGTTCTTCTTCTGAACGCAAAATATGTTTGCTTAATCTTTTGTAACTTATATTTGAGGAAATGTTTGTACAAAATGAACTTTCTTTTCTATGGAAAAAGCTCTCGTATTAACTGATTTTTATATCAACTGTGTTTTATGTGTATGTAGGCTTCATCATGCAAATTCAAAAACACGAGTCTGAAAGATTGGTTTGAGAAGTTGTCAATGGAGGTAAGCGATTCCTATTTATTTGCTCATCTAATTTTGGTTAAGAAGATCTAATATGCATGTTCTCCATAGTATACGCATAAAATGGTACAAAAACGAGAATAAATTACTTGAAAAATACAGAGGTTCAAGAAGGAACCATTCTAAGATAGAAAGTTAGTCTGTTTGGTCTTATATCTCTCTTGATGCACTACTGAGAAGGAGCAATACGATTGAAGGCTGAGTTTGAGGATTGAAATTTTGCATCTCCATTATAGTTGGAGTTTCTATGCACTATAAAGTATAGATTTAGTTTTAGAAGTTTCAGTGGCTTCTGGATGTTCCTTTGCTTGTTTTGAATCTTGATAAACCCATTAAGTGCAATATGGTATTTCAGGAACTTTAAGGGATCAGAAAGTAGAGAAATTTCAACCAAGTAAATTTACTAGATTAGGCATCTTTTCATATCAGGGAAATCCTTATAAATCAGTCTGGTGGTCTGGAACTTTCTACAATTAGCCATAATACTTCATCCCATGGGTCTTTTTTTTTTTTTTCATTTGATTTGATAACACCCTCCAACTTATGGGGTGAACAAGAGGCTAGGCCTTCCTTCTAAAAAGAGGACATATGCCCATTAAGCAAATAGTGCCTAGTAGGGCTTGGCCTCTTACTACCATGCTTAGGGAACCGTGTTTCTTTTCCTCCAGGATTGATCCAGCCAATTCCAAACCGGGACAGCTTTAGAACAAGAAAAGCCCCTCAACCAACTAGGATGCATGCTAAAGTGCAAGATTTCCCTGTGGTTCGCAACTTTGTGGAATATGTGGTTACTCCTTGTTGTCTCATTTCTATCATAGACATTCATTTCTTTTAAGATGGTCTCAAATAAGTCCTCGTGGTTTGCAACTTTCTAAGAATTTTTCATATCAGTCAAGCGATATAGAGTAGAGTCTATAAGAAAGGAAAACAAAACAAGTAAGTTGAAAAGATGTGGACCACAAGGATCGTTATCAAGGTAAAAATGAAACAACAAGGATTTTGAAAAGATATATTCATATGGAATGATTTGGAATATTGTTCTCTAATTTATGTGGTTATATTAGCTTTGTTCAATAATAAACATGTTGATTGGCACGCCCCTACGTGCCACTAGCACATTCTCGGCACATCTTTGACACATTTTAACATAATTTTTAGAATATTTAAAGTTGCTTTTTGGGTTTTTGACACGTCAATCTTTAGTTTTTTATTTGAATATATGTATTAAAGCTTACATTAGAGTTTTTTATTTTTAGATATTTTTGTAAATGACATATTTTATTAAAGATATAGCAATAGTCAAATAGAAACATTATTTAACACATAATATTATTGAATATATTAATTAAAATTAATATTAATGATTGAACACTCTATAATATGATTGAAATAGAATTTTTTTTAAAAAAAAAGGCTTTACATGAATTAAGTTTGTCACATGATAAAAAAAAAGTTCCTTAGAATATTTTTGATTTACCATTTTAATAAATCTGTTTTGGATAAATGAAAAATCTGTTTCGAACTTTATGCGATCTATGCCAGTCGGCACAAGAGAATGCCACTAGCGCACTTTGTGCCAAGTGCTATGTCACCATCGGCATGGGGCATGCTAACCGGCATGACCATCATTAGTTTGATTGTTTTTGTAAAAATCAAGTTGATCTCAAGTTCTCTAATTTGAAAGTCTTCTAGGATTTGTACTTGTGTTTCAATTAAAGGAGACCTACAAAAACAGATGACAAATGTGTAAAGATTAATCTATTCCGTACAACCTTGATGTAGAGCTCTGCTATTATTGACATTGAATGTGTAAATGAAAACATATAAAAGTAATATTTGAAGGACATTGAATCTCTTATTTCTTAGAGAGCTTCCAATTTTCTATTATATAATTATCTTGTGATGAACTTATTTATTTATGGTCTACACTTGGCAGGTTGACACATTAAATTATACTGAAAGCGGAAGCTCAAGCAGGGTAATCTATCGTGTAATATCTGCATTAAAGGATGTTGAACAACTTCATCAAGTGAGAACTTTTATCCTAGTAATTAACTAGCATAACTCACAAAGCAACTGCTGCTTAGTTGTTTTCTCTGTACACAATTTTTCTTGTTCTTTTTTTATATATTTTTGCAAGTTATTAGTTTTTTTATATAAATGTATGTTTTTTTGGTAGTCTGCCTGGGTGCCTGTTTAGGTAGCTTTGGTCCTTAATTTGATGAGATACTAGAGAATTTTCTACCATCTTTACCTATGCTGGCTAACAGTAAAAAAACAAGATTAAAAAAATCGGCATTGAGATTGGCCTTCCGAAAAAACGATACATATTAGTCACATCGGTCATATCGGTGGTCCATCTTGGATCGAAATAAATGGAGTTAAATTTCTAAAAATTTAGAAAACATAAAAGAACAAGAAAATAATAATTATTCACATATGAACCCTAAAAATAAAAAAAGTACTAAGTTATTCAAAAGTCAAAACTTCGATAAATACCAAGCTGGCTCTCGTAAATTCCTATAGTCATCGTCATTATAATTATCATAAGTTTGTAAATAATGATGTCTAGGGTCTGGTGCTCTAAAGAGTGATTGCATCATATCATTCATATCAAATAGATCTTTTTGTCTCTGAGGAGGATAATGATCAGTATGTGGATCTTGTGTTTAAGGATACTAAGGATATTCAGGATACTAAGTAGGATAGTAACCAGTATATGGATCATGTGATGATTTCAAACAATAAATACTTAATGAATCATAGTCATAAAAAGCAATTTCCTGATATCAAATTCACTAATATGTATGTACATTCTCAATTTTTCTATCTTCAATCTCTACGCCTACTTGACTTTCCTCAGCAAATGTGGAATGGACGATCTCACCACTAGGTGTATCATCAAAATCATTTGAATGATTGCTGATATTGATAGTTATACTCTTTCTCGCTGCTGAACGACTCATATCAGCCTCTGCTCTAGTCGTGGTCTCCCCTAATGCCTTATCTAACCATAGGTTATCTTTATCATTTAAGAATTTATTCTTCATTTCTCTAATCCATAGAACCAAGGGGTTTTCATCAAAAATATGATTTCAAAAAAATTTCTAAATACTTAGAAAAACTGACAGAAAAATAAAAAAATAAAAATGATTCTCATATGAAGCCTAAAAAGTAAAAAATGTACTCATTCAAAATCATGATGAGTTTTGAGCTGGATCAATAAATTTCTATGCTTGTAAATTATCGTTGTAGAAGTGAAATGAAGAGAAAGAGAGATCTCATCTTTCTTTACTGTTATTCTATAATAATGAGAAAGGGGGAATTAAAGAGTACGTGAAAAGAGAGAGAAGAGAAATGAAAAATAGAAAAAAAAAGAAAAAAAAACACTTATCGGAGTTTATTAAAGTGTTGAATAGCTGGAAAAGCTAATCGGATCAGTTGTTGGATGGCTGGATTGGCTTAGTGAAGTATGAGGGGCGGGAGGAGAGTGTACATGAGAAATAGAGAATAAAAGCTGAAAACTTGATAAGAAAGATAGCTAAGGACATGAATTATTGATGTTCCCCGAGGTCGATCCAATCTAAATCTTTAAAAAAATTCCATTTCAATCAGTATTGATCGAGTTCCTCTGAAAAGGCCAAGATGAATTAATCGATACAATCAAAACTGGCCAATCCTAGGCTGAAGCCAGTCACCAAATTGGTTTTGGGTTAGAATCAAGATAAGTCAAAACTGGAATCTATGGAAAATACTCTGTTAAACAAACTATGTGGGCTTCACCCGAGGTGGGTGCCTATTAGGGCTGTCAAAATAGTCAAGCCTGTTCAAGCTTCAACTCGATAAGGCTCGATCAAACTTTGCTCGTATTTGAAATGAGTCAAGCTTGATAAATTGGATTTGTAGTTTTATATATAAGGTTCGGCTTGTGGTTTTATATATACATAGACACACATAATAAATAACATTCAACTTGGTTACATGTTTGATATGTTTTTATAAAGTGTAGACAACCCAAGACTTAATTCCAGCTTGATTCAAGCTTGAATTAGGCTTGATTTACAATAGGCTTGAATCTACTTATCAAGCAGCTCAAAATATGCTCGAATTGAATCTAATCAATTCAAGTTGATGCTTTGGGTTTGGCTTGAAACTAATTTAAGCAAAGCTTGAATAGAGCTTTGCTTGATTACACCCCTAGTGTCTATGCATCCAAGGCGACCTTTTTGTGATATTTCATGTCAAGAGTTGGTAAGTATTTTTATGTTCAAGAGAGCATTGCTTACTTAGATAATCAGGCCTGTCATCGTGCAAATTGTGTAAGTAGATTTGAGCCAAGAACAATATCACATCAATGAAGGTAATGCTATATATCCATTCATTCATTTACCTTGTTTTAGCAGGAGCCTTGTGTAAGACAGCAACTTTTTTTTACTTCTTCCTATGTTTTCTATATTCCTGCTTCTGACATGTGACTACTGATGAAGGTATTAGGAGTGCCATAGTTAAACATATTGTTTTGTAATTCATTAGTTATTATTTATTAACATATCTTTGCTCTTCCATATCAAGTAGAATATTCTTTACTCTTTTAATTTTCTTTCTTTTCTATACACTTATAAATTTCTTTTGTCAAATATTTTAGATTGAAGAAAGTTTGCAAATTAAGCATGGCCTATCCAATGTCCAGAAGCACCTTCATGATATGATTAAAATTATCAATTTAGATACTGAAGCTACATCAGTACTCTCTGTGGTAAGTGTGGAAACTTCTTTCTTGGTTTTCATCTCAGTAATTGATACTTTGGTACACTTACTTTTATAAGACCTGAATGATGGTTATAAGGATAGTGACAAGTACCAAATGCTAAGCATTTCTTGACATATACAGTGTTCTTTTTATTTTTCTTTGATGACTAACAAACTGCATTACTAATATATGCTTAGTTGTGTATAAGAGGTAAGGAATCAGGAGGTTCTGCTTTGCTTCTAAAAGCCTACTAAATGCAGGGATTTAAAGATGAGAGACCAGATATAAGGGCAAAAACTCAAAAAGACAAGATCAAGTAGCATAAAACTTCATGACCGAAAGAAAAAAAATGCTACACTAAACCAATATTTTGGCACATCAATAAGCTCTCCGATTAGGCTATTTATATGTAAAGAGAGCAACATTTACCAGACCTATATGTTGTGATTCTAATAGTTGTTATTTTTTTTCTTCTGTACTCTGCGGATCTGCTACAGTTCATCCTAGATGATTGACCAGCAGCAAAACTTTATTGCATGATAACATTACGTGATTGTAAATATATAGGCAGCTTTCAATGGAAGCTGCCCATTTTCCATACTAATTCTTTTGTCTGCTCATTATTCAGTTATTTCGTCTCAAGTGTTCTACTTTTTATGTGCTATTTTGCTGAGTATAGCTAGTTTATAAAGGAGAATTATCAAGTAATGACTTTACGATCTTCAGAATCTTCGGAGTTCTTATATTTGGCGATCCATGTTTTGGAGATATTATACTCATCTGTAAGCTTGGTGTTGCCCAACATGCTTGGCAATTTGCTTTTCACATGATTAGTTAAAACTACTCCAAATTTACTGATTAATGTAAATTGTAATTAAATTATTTCCATAACTATGAGCATATATTTCTGTTTCTTTTAGAGTCTTCTTTAATGAAATACTCGACCAGATTTTGCTTTGATGAAATTCTTTTCTATTATTCTCAGATTACTGATGCTGTATATGCTTGGGGATACATTTCGAGATTTGATGAGCTCATAAAGAAGAAGATTAGGCATGATTCGTCGATAGTGCTGATCTTGCATGCCTTATTTCTTAAATTTCATTTGTTGCTGAACGTACCATTAGTACGGATCAAGCAATGCAGAAGGTGTGTCACCAACCATTTGCCAATTTGGCAATTTGAAGTTTCTTAGCTAGTTTTAGTTGCCATAATATGCTGCTGGAGGTAATGAATTTAGCTGCGGAGAAAGAAGCTGCTTTTCCTTTCCTGTTTATTTATTTTTTTCATTACTTATCTTTTGATAATTGAAAGAACCTCTTATACCATTAAATATCTCCAGCTCGTATAAGATGGATTATTCATTATGTAGCAAGGTGCCAAAAGAGCATTAACATATAAAGAGGACAATGTAAAAACCTTGATAAAAAAATTAAAGTGATAGAAAAGTAAAGTGAAAAAAAAAGGAAGCTAAGAAGGTTAAGCACTTAAGTGAACCTCAATTTAGGGCATTTGATAATCTCCATTCAAATTCAGTATCAAAGGTGGACAAAACAAATTGGTTTCATGAAAATCAAGTTGATATCATGCCTAGTAGATTGACTGCAAAAGCTATATATTTGCTAAAATAATTGATGGAAAAGAAAGGATTGCCAAGTATAATTTATGATACATCAAGGATATGTAATCATTGGCCAGTGTGAGGATAAGCGGCAGAAAGATGTATGATTTTCCTATAACAATAGGTTGCAATGAGGTTCAACCGTTCAACACTAAATCCTTACTTGTTTATATTGGCTAGATAAATGAATTGACTAGAAATATTCAAGATTTGATTTTGGCAGTTTTTTTTATTTGTTGATGATATTGTTTCAGTTGATTCATTTAAGTTGGATCAAAGACCTAGTTGGAGGTATGGAGATGAAACTTGGAATTTAATGGTTTCAGAGTAAGGAGGAGAAAGTTGAGTATATGAAGTGTAGGTTTAGTAAATCATGACCATCAAAATAGAGGACAAGTATAAGAAGTACCTAAGAGGAATTCTTGTATTACCTCTTTTGTCACATGATTACAGTATGCTCCTTTATCTTAAAAAGAAGGTTTGTAGGATGACTATAACATCAACCTTACAGTTTTGTATTAGATATTAAGCAAATACGGAACTATGTTTGTGAAAGCTGACGGTTAGTGAGAAGAATAATGTTGATGGATGAATTGATTTAGATATGTCCAATAAAGACAACATAGTGAACTCTTAGGGAAGATTGATTTCATAGAAGTAGAGGATGCCACTTAGTCTGACTATAAGGCTTGCCCATTGCATCCAAGTGGTCATGTGTTTGAGTCATGAGAATAGTCTTATAGTAACATTGATAATGCTGGGTACATCTTTCGCTCCCTAGACCCTTGTTGGCGGGAGCCTTGTGCAATGGGAAACCTATTCCTTTGTTTTTCCCTTTGAGGGTGCGCTTGGTAGGAGCAAATACTAATAACTTCTGATCTGCGGAGTGGGTACAGATGCAAAGAAGCAACATCTAGAAGCAGATTACTTAATGGTTCTATGGAGATTCTAAAGGTCAACTGCATACAAATGAAAGAATCCAGTTTAGTTTATCACGAATAGTAATAGCACAAGAAAGTCTTTCCATTTTTTTGGCTTTTAAAATTCTTAGTATTCCACTATATCCCATGTTATTTATTTTATTCTTCATTTCTTCTATAATCTCGTAATTGTTATTCAATCTTTTCCTCTGATTCTACTTCTGTCCATCAGCTGTTAATTATTTTTGTAACTTTTGGTGTTGGCATATGTAAATCCTACTGGAACTTTTGCTGTGCAGCCCAGATCTCCTGTGCATCTCAACTTATTATTCCTCAAAATATGCTGCTAAGATATTTGCAGTTTTGGAGATCATTCCTGTGAGCTTTCTGCATTGCAAAACCTAACATTTCTTTATATATGTTTATTTCCTTGTACAATCATCTTACAGATATTCTCTACTTCTTGGGATTAGTTTAGACTTCATTCTGCCATTTCTTTTTTCTCACTGCAGGTCATATTGCTGGATATATTTGATGATTATGACTTACGAGCTGATGTGCCATTTCATTTGAATCGTGTTGATAAGGAAAAATTTGGAGATTTTTTTCAGGTATTTCATGGTATATATACTTTCCTCCTCGCTCTTATTGACTGGGTACTGTGTCATTTCCAGAACCCCTATTTGTTCACACACTTCCGTTAGTGAGTTCATATGTGATCCCTGGAGCCTTTATCCTTTGCTGATTTTATTTACTCGTAGTGATGTTCTTTAAGAAAGTAAGTCCAAAGCAAAGTACCATTCGTAATACCTATGGGTTGTTCTTTGGAAGCCTCTGACTAACTTATTGAATGATATGTCAGCAGTAACAAGTAAGTCAATATTCTCCAGTAGAAAATATAATTGCAAAACTATTCTATATAATTGAACCAGATTAGTGCTGCAATGCTAACTTGCAGCTGACAACAGACTGCACACAATTTCAAAAGTTTGGATTCTTCAGATATTTAGTGAACTATTGAAATTACATGGAATTACTCTTCTGCTTCTTTAACTGAAGGTCTATATAGCTAATCTCAAATAGCTAGGACTAGCAACTTCTAGTTGTCGTTGTTGTTCATCGTCATTTTTGTCGTCATCATCATTGTCGTTGTTGTTATTGTTGCTTCTTTATTATCTTGGATTAAACATAGTATTTTTCATCATTAGTATTGATTAATGATATTTAATAATTAATAACCTCATATCTGATTTATGTTTTTAAGTTCTTTGGTCTGTATTATTGTATGATGGCTCATTTGTACTCTGGTTGCTATAGTTGGATCGGCAACTCAATCTGGCAAGGCAAACTAAAAGATTGGCCATTGTTTCAGAGGTAATTTCATGTAATACTTAAGTTCCTTTTCTGTATCAGTTTACAACATTCAAGAATGTAGGAAACTAGTTTTTTGTTATCATCACTATGCCATCAACTCATCATGTGGATCTAAACAAAAAAACAAAAAACAAAAACAAAAAAAAAGAAGATTGTGAGAGTAAGAAACAACTACCTATCAGACACTTAGGGGCAATAATCGAGCTGGCTCAATAAGGCTCAATCAAGCTCGGCTAGAAAATGAGCTGAGTCAAGCTTGATCTTCAAAATAGGCTTGAATATAATTTTAAGCCAAGCTTGATCACGAGTCGGCTCGATAAGGCTCAGAATAATTATATATATAATATGAGTAATATTTTCTATACTATACTATATTTCTATTATGTTTTAAAATTTGCTTAAGTGAATTACTATGTACTATATGTCTATATCATATCTTTTTCAGATACATACAGATTTCTGTTAGTTTATATTTTGTAATGTTATATTTTTATAGTTGAATTATGTCTTATTTTAAGCTTGATTCAAGTCAAGTTTGATAGGGCTCAAAATTAGGCTTGAATTGATTAAGACTTGAAATTGCTTATTGATCGGCTTATTTAAGCTCAAGCTTAAAATTCGTTTAAATTGAAATGATTTCAGTTTAAGCTTAATCACAAATCTAGATTCAAAATTATTTTCAATTCAAGCTTGATCAGAGCTAGGCTCGATCAAGCTTTCTAGCTCTGATCAAGCTTTGCTCGATTACACCCCTACTCATTGGAAATTATCTCCAGTCTCATTGGAAATTATCTCCAATTCTTGCCAGACATTGCTATTTTCAAAATGATACTTGTTATAGTCAAGTCAAATAAGATAGTGCTATTCTATAACCTGGGAAATCATCTCCAGTTCTTTCCATACATTGCTATTTTCAAAATGGTACTTGTTATAATCAAGCCAAATAAGATAGTGTTGTTCTATAACCTGGCAACTTCTCAGCTATACTGAACAATAGTTGGTTATGAGACTGTATGATAGGCTCTATAAAACAGGTGAGTCAAATCAATCTCAGGTTCTTCTTGCCATGCATTATAAGATAACCATGTGTCCTCTTTTACAAGCATGTTAAGTTGTTTTCTTCAAATTATGATGTGATAATTGACTGTCTCTAACACAAACTTTAAATGGTTTACTATTAATAACTTTATTCTGTTTCAAGAAGCATGTTGCATGAGAACATAATATGACTATTTTGGTGAGTTCAAAAACTACAATATTTAGCCAGATACCGGGATTATTGCATATATTTGAAGTTGCTTTTCACTACTAGTAACTTTATCCTGAGCTATTGAAACTTGAAAGGACTACCTGATAGACAGATGGGGTTCTTACTTTTGATTACCTGGTCATTTCAAACAAACACGAAACAGTAAATTTACAAAAGCAGGAAATATGATTTGAACCTACCACATGGCATAGAATTCAGTCAATCCAGTTGGTGAAACACCCATATATGGTTTAAGAAGCAAGTATTGTTTGAGTTGTAGTTTTCATAGCTGTTGTTATACAAAGCACCCTCTCTTCCTAATGATACTCTTTGATGTTAAATAAGCATGGTTTGCCTGTATGTTTGTGGGAGGGAGAGCACTAGTGAGTAGCATGGTTCTTGCTTTAACTGACTTCTCATCTTAAAGGCTTCTCAGAAGTTAGCTAGATACATAGTATTATTTGTTTTCTTTTTCTTGATACCTTTGCAAAGTGCATCCTTTTTTTCCCTTGCTATGTTATTTGATGAACCCATTTGACATGATGCTCATGCCTCACAGTACACTTTATTATTGAATGCTTTTCAAGTTGTAAATTGTGCTCATCCATTCAGTGAGAAATACTACTTAAGAGTTAAGACTTTAAGTACTTGTTCATCCATTTCTTCTCATAGTTGATCATTGTTCTACAAGTTGTTCTCAATGCATTAGACTGTTCTGAAATACTCGTGGTGCTTCTTTTGACTTGATTTAAATTTCTACTACATATCAAGATTTTATTAGGTTAGCTGCTGTTGGCATGGATTAAATAGTGATAAATGTTAATGCAGGGAATAGAAATCATGGCGACAAACCTCAATTGCCTTATCAACTTGGTATGTACTTCTGTGGACCAAAATATCTGGAGAATGTCTTTGTTGTATCTAGGTTAAGCAAAAATTCCAATGGTATACAGGAAATGAAAGTAATAAATTTGTTACTATGTAAACTCTTTTATTGTGGTAGTACCAAACATACTAATAGTGTCATTGCTGAAAGTTTCTCCGAATGTAGTCTGTCAGTAAATCTCTCACCTAGACCTATTGAACTGCTAGGCCTTGAGTCTCAATGTACCATGAAATGATGCAAATATTCCTCGTATACTTCCATCTTTTGTTTTCATCAAATACATTTTAATAGTATTTAGATATACCAATTTATGTATGTTTAAAAGTGAATACCGACTCTATGACCTTTGCGCTATTTATATGAGCTTCTAATCCACTTCTATAGCACTTTTGAAAATTTTATTTGCAACTTCAGTAGTTAAGTACCATATTTTATGTAATAAAGGACACAAGGAAATGGTTGGAGGGGAATGTACAAAAGGAACTATCAAGGCGGCTAGAAAGCAAGTTGGAATCTTTTCATTTATCAACTCATGGTATGAAATTATAGCTTGAAGCAACATTCTGATTCTTCAATTGCTATCGATGTACAGTTTCTTTTCTCTACATCCTGAAACCCTTATTATATTGATTTATATTACTGTTCACCATGTAGATGTTACTGTTTAGTTACATAACCTTTCTGAAGGCAATTTTTCTTCCCAAGTTTGTCAGAGTTCATGTCATCTTTATGCTACTTGTTGAAAGGATTGACAAATCAGATATATGATCATATTGCTGAAGGAACATATGGTTCCTTAGATATTGCTTAGACTTTAGATGATAGTTGATGGAAAATTGAATGTAGCTATGAGCTCTGACAGGCCCTATCCTCTTGGTTCCAAGATATGAAAACAATTCTGCAACTTGAGCTATGTCTAGCTGGGTTTGCATGTGTTCAAATTAGTTCAACTTGTCAAGTGACTGCGATGGATTTACATTTGATGATGTCAAAGTCAATTATTTTTTAGGTTGAGTGTCTGTTTTTGTTGGTGTTGAATCATGCCAAATGTAATTTCTTGTCAGACATCGGTTTGACTTTGTCAGGTTATGTGACTTTCACTAACCCAATTCATCATGCCCTGGGCTTATAAAGCAATGCTTATAAGTCGCTTTGGTCCTTATGAACATTCAAGGTCAACAAAACTAGGTGGCTTGTGGATTAGATAGATAGCTTTACACTTAACTTAAATTAACATTAACCAATTTTCTGTCCAAGAATTTCACTCTGGTTATCTTCCCTTAAGTTTATTTTAGATTTCATTCTACATTTTCAAGTTAGCTCAATCGTCCCATCTGAGGGAAACTTTCTGCTCCACTTTCAGATTCTGACGTTTTTTGTTCTTCGAGTCTACTTCGATATCAAAATGTGCATTATGGTTATCGATGTTTCTCACCATACTAACAACATTGATGGGTCCACCTACCATGCCTGTTCATGTCATTATCCCTTTTTTCTATAAAAAACTTGAACATATGGAGGTCACAATATGTAATCTTCAAAAGGAAGCAATTGTTGGTAAAGTATTAGTTGTGTTGCAATCCTGCATCATCTGGCAGAACTACCACCCTGCATGATGTGCTCCACGGTCCACATTTGAGGTTACAGAGAATCTGGTCCTAAGAATCATCTAGAGCAGGCTGAGGATAATAATAGTCAGGCAAGATTAAACAGAGTTAACTTTGTATTGAAATTTTCTACCCAGGGCGTTTCTAAGCTTTCCCTTGTAAATGAAATCAATTCTTTGTATCTTTTTGTCTTTGCAATAATAGACTTAGAGTAAGGTACTTTTGTAAAGTTAAGGAACAAGTACTTATTTAAAATCCTGAGATTTGGAGTCATGTGTTCAACCGATATATGGTCTGTCCACACTCCACAGGTCAAAGTATGCTAAGAAATTAGCATTAGAAAGAACACATGCTGAGACTGTCTGGAATTGGTCTGACTGATGTCTTGGCTGGAAAAGCTTCATGGGAAAGGACACTTTATGACATTATCTATTAATAACTTCTTTAGACATACCTAGCTACTTGTTTATCTGCATCATGTTTTTCCACAAATCAAATAACGGTTCTTATGTCGCAATAATAGGATTGTTTGGCTTTCTACAGCTGGATGCAGGGAATTAGAAGACAAACTAAGTTCATTATCAACATTTTTGCATGCGCAGTTGCAAATGATGGAATCCTTTCAGGTGGTTGTCAATTATATGTCTTGCTCAATGCATATATTTAATAATGACAGAAGCTACAGGGATTTTAACGATGGCAATAGGTCTATTTTTATTAATGCATGCTTGTCTATGGAAGAGGAGAGAACAGAAAGATGGGGTTAGGGGCCTGCGTGGAGTCATGAGGAAAATGAGGTTGTTTCATTTGAATGTAGAGAAGCTTTATGTTGTGGTTAAGACTTTCATCTCTGTAGACAGCATAACAGTAGATGCACTTGACATTGGGGTGTAAATGAGCCGAACCTGAGCGAGCTTGGAGTTGCTTAGGCTCGGCTCAAAATTAATTTCAAGCTGAGACCATATGTTTAGGCTCAACTCACTTGATTTCGAGCCGAATCAATTTGAGCTCGAGCCAAGTTTGAGCTGAAAACGAGCCAAGAAAAGAGAAGGAATAGAGGAAAGAGGAAGGAGAGGAGAGAAGTTAGCGCTGGCATATTCAAGAGCGAGGCGTTGTCATCACCCTATTTGAGAGCAAGGGAGAAGAGAGGGTAAGAAATTGAGAGAAGGGGAGAGAGTTGTCCGGGGAAGAGAGAGAGAGGGACTAGAGGAGGGTGGCGATGGTTGCTAGCACCAGGAAGAAGGCCGATACCGATGTTGCCATGGTAGGTCTGTATTTTGGATTTTGGCACGAAGGAGCGGAAACAAGATAGGGAGAGAGAGAGGATGGAATAGGTTTATCATAAGAAAGAAAAAGGATAAATAAAATAATGAAAAAAATGTGAGTCAAATTAGAATTGATTATATGAGATAGGAAGAGAGAAAATAGGATAGGTCATAGGAAAAAGAAGTACTAATAAAATAAGTATCAAAATTTGAGTGGGTGGAAAAATGATAGAGGAGAGAGAGGAGCGATGGAACAAAAATAAAAAAATAAGGACAAAGTATTAAATAAAGCCAAGGGAAATGATAGCTATTAGATTAAAATCTAATGACTATAAATTATATATAATATTAATTAATAATTTTGAGCTTTTTGAGCCGGCTGTTTGTTTAGGTTCAGCTCATTTATATTGGAGCTGAGCCTAAGTCGAGCAATAGCTGAGTCGATCCTGAGCTAAACTTGAGCTGTTCATTTGTTTTGACAATCTACACTTGAGATCATATGGGCCAACGTGATATTGCCAACATGTCAAATAACTACAGTTGTTTTTAATATAATATTCATCTTTCAAGTAATAAATATGAGAATAAATGGGTAAAATAATGATCGAAGTTACTTTGAATTTATTACTATGAAGTATGATACTTTATTTATCCCTCTGTATAGCCTCGTTACGGCATAATACGGCTCCAACAAAAATAGGTCTTAACCTAACAAAATGGGTTTCCGACACATTTCACTAATATTTTGAGTTTCCTATTAGTTTCTATTACAATACTATTTTGAAGTTTAAGCAAGGTTCAGAAAATCAGGATCGGGATTGGCTTTTCGAAAAAAACGATATGTATCGGTTGGATCGGCTGGATCAGCCGTATCAGTTGCCTGAATTGGATCAGACATTTTTTAATTATGTAAAATTCTAAATATTATTTTAAAATACAGAATTTTTTTTTAAAATTTAAAAAGTATGACCAAAAAATAAGAAAATAATAATTATTCACATTGAGCTCTAAAGATTAAACCAAAGTATTAACTTACTCAAAAGTCAAAATTTTGATGAATATCGAGCTAGCTCTCGTAAATTTTATGGCTGTCGTCATCATAATTATCATAAGTTTGAAAATAATAATGTTTAGGGTTTGGTACTCCAAAGAGTGATTGCATCATATCATTCATATCAAATGGATCTTGTTGTCTCTAAGAATGATAATATTCAGTATGTAAATCTTGTGTTTGAGGATATTGAAGATACTGATACTATTAAGGATGATAATAACTAGTATATGGATCATGTAATGGTTCCAAACAATGAATACTTAAAGAACTATAGTTTGTTGGAGTGAAATCTCTATCGTCATAGTTCGTTGGAGCTAGATATCTCCGTTAGAAAGTAAGAGTGAGAAGAAAATGAGAAAGGAGAGAGAGAGAGAAGAAAAGAGTACAGAGCTTGGGGACATCAATTACCCCGGGTTGGATCCGGGTTAGATCCATAATGGATCTGGCTCGGTTTAATCAAAACCGACCGATCCAACAAACCTTAGTTTTAAGTATGTAGATATTAAATTATAGCTTTCTTTCTTTTCATGTTATCACTTCTAGGATGTTATTCTTTTTTACTGTATGTTATATTGGTTGGCAATAGATTGAAAATATATATTTATTTATTTATCGTCGTATCATGCCATATCCGTATCTTTCTTTTAAGAATTCGATGTATCTCCATATCTGTATCGTTGTACCCTTGTACCTCTATATCCATATTAGTATACGTGCTTTATAGGTCTAATATTTTAAGATCTTGATTTTTTATCTTGTCCAAGATGTTGGAAATTAGAATAACTTGGTCCTAGGAGTGCTAATTAGAAACCTGTGAGCTTGGAGCCCGTTCATTTCCAATCCATGAAACTGGGAACAAGCACGACTCAGAAGTCTATTGGACTAGGTCAAGCCTTGTCTAAGCACGATCTGGCCCAAGTCTGTATCATTTGACCCATCTATTAGAGTCCATAGATAATAACCCGCCCATTCTGGCCTAGCTCATTTGTTGGCAATTAGCTTGCCCATATCTATTAGATTTAATTAATTAATTCCCATTTCAGTTCCTTAAATTCCTTACCACCTTCCTTAATGAAAGCACTCAATACAGAAAGCACACAAAAAGAAAAAAAAAATCAAAATTTGACTATTTGTTACAGTTATAGGTAACATTGGAAAGTGGCCCATTAATTTTTTTCTAAAAAATAATTTTATTGGGGGCAAATTATACAATTTGCCCCCCTAGAATTTTTTATTTATTTATAATAATATTTTTAAATTAGTTGTGGCTTAACCTGTCCATTAGGCCCGCTTGTCTGTCTGCCTGCAAGTGGCTCACCGAACAGCATGCGCATCAACTGAATCTGGCCAAAAAACTTGAACCCGGCTCAAGCTCGGATCAAGTCCGAAACTAGTCTGAGACTAAACTGAGCCAGGTCTTGTCCAGACTCGAGCCCAAAATTTTTTGGACCAGGCCAAGCCTGACCCAGTTCATAAGCACCCCTACTTGGCCTCAGGTCCTTGAACTAATTTGAGATAGAAACTCATATTTGTATTAGCTCACAGCTAAACCACTGGTGTCTCGACCTGTAAAAACCTTGAAATGATGACAAAATCATTTAAGTTCCTACATGACTACATTTTACAAAATATCTGCCACCATGCATCTTTATCAGCATATTCAGATACGACCAAATTTAATATTTATGTACTACTTTGTGTAGGAATTCGAAATTCATTTAACATGAGATATACAGAACCTTATGCTTTCAAAGCTGAATGTTTCTTCTTGATGAAATAATGATAATTAATTATTTCAGGATGTACTCCACATAAATGGGATTCGTATCTGGGAAGAGACTTTAACTGATGTTTTGCAGCGATCTGCTCTAAAAGTATATCATAGTCTGGTTTTCTTGTTCTCTATCTTCTATCTACATCTTTGTTCATATTCCAGTATAATATGTGGCCACATACTCTTCTCTTTCCACTTGTGTATTTTTGTGACAGGAGCAAACCAACTTTACAAGGAAAAAGCAAGAATCAACAATCTTAGTTGCACAATTGAACGACCTCTCCAAGTCACAAACTTTTTTTGGTAACTCCCACTTATCAATTATATTAGGGATTAATATATTTGTGAAAATGAGCATATATTAAGCTGGAGAATTGCAATAAGTAAAATCAAAGCTGAGACTTGGATGGTTCGACAGAGGACTATTAATCTACAGAGAGGATTCATAAAGGCTTTTTAGCTATTTTTTATGGATTTATCATGTACTCTCTTATTATTAACAATTTCCAGGACATCTAATGCATCAAATGATTCGTCTGACTGATCCATCACGGTCAATGTTTATCGAGCCTATGATTGGTTGGTAAGGCTTCTTCATGTTTGACTGGTTCATTGATCACTTCATCTTTATCATGTCATTTTTGTATTGGACCGGCATTGCATATAACATTCTCAAAGGTTCTTGTTTGCAATCTACCCCTGAAAAAATAGATTTGCAATATTCTCTTTCATATAGAGCGTAGAGGAAAACATGCAAGCACTGGATTTTTATTGATATATATCCATGTCAAATAAGCACTTTGTGAAATTTATATGTGAAGAAATCCTATTATGTTCCTTTTCTTGAAGTCATTTTATTGATATATATCCATGTCAAATAAGCACTTTGTGAAATTTATATGTGAAGAAATCCTATTATGTTCCTTTTCTTGAAGTCAATTTAGTGTCCATAAGCTCAGTTCTTTCAGTAGGATCTAATTTCTAAGTGTTTACTGTCATTAGTTGCCTAAGTGAGATATTGATGAGGCAGTTTTCTACTGTTTTGTGACCAATATTAGTTTTATCTCAGGTTTGATGCAGATGGGCATGAATTGCTTGGATTGCACTTCTTTAGTGTACTTGAGTCATGGTATTTCTATACTTTCATAAATTCATAGTCAATTTAATTATTTAAATGCCTAGAATTATCTTCTTTTTACGTTTTTCTGTTGATATATTGTTGAGATAGATCTGGAAATTCGCTCGTAGTGTCTTGTCATGATTCATATTTTAAGGAGAAGGATGTATGATTTTGTAATAACTTGGTTTGTCTAGCAATTTATGAAGCCATTACAATTTTAACTTCTCGAGCAGTGTTATTCTCATATGTATTAGACCCTTCCAAAAATCAGTAGTTTTCATATTTCCATTTTGATGTGATTTTTTTTATAAATGAAATAAGTTAACAGATATGATGTGCAGTATTGGACAGGTTGGACTGGCCAGTTTGGATTCTCTGTTAGCGATGCTGATAAAGGAGAATTTAGAGCATATGTGGAAGTATCTTAATGTCCTGGTGAGTTTGTGAATGAAGCAAGCATATGGCACAATGTGTTTTCGCCCATTCTTCTAGTAGTTTCTTGTTGATTGATATTTGATAGTACTTAGCAGTTAGCAGTAATAACATGCTATACATAGATATAAGGTCTGTAACTGTAAGAAGTGCATTACAAGGGAATAATTAAGGGAAAATTTTGGGTTCTCTTCTGGTGTAATATCTATTGACCTACTGTATGACACAAGTCATACTAGACTATGATCATAGGTTCAAATCTAATACTGTTGAAAGCTGATGATAGATAGTAGATACCATCAATAATGGTCAAGCCAGTGGCATGTGCTGTGCCACCATCGACACGGGGCATGCCGAGCGGCATGCCCCTACATGCCAATTGCACGCCTTTACGTGTCACTGGCACGCATTTATAGTATTTTTAATAAATTTTTTAAAATATTTTTAGATATGTTTTAGATCTTTGGTATATCAATCTTTACTTTTTTTTTGTCTAAATATATGTATTAGAACCTATATTATAGTGTTTTATTTTTAGATTATTTTTGTTAATGATATATCTTATTAAAGATAAAGTAATAGTTAAATATAAATATTATTCAATACATAATATGATTGAATACATTCATTAAAACTAATATACTTTATAATAAAATTGAACACATAATATTAATTGATAATAGTTTAATAACTAAAACTAATATCTAGTTAAACGTAGAATGATTAATAGGATGAAAGACTTTATTTGTCAGCATAAAAATAATACGAAAATGTTGCATTAAATACTGTCGATATTCTTCACAAATTATTCACTGATAGTATTGCTCGTTGTAACGTCTCACATAGTCTTCATATAAAAAAGAATTTTATAATTCTTTTATGATATAATTTGGATATTGAATATGCACTGGAACGACCAGCACTGGCATAGGCATAAATACACCATAAGCATATGCAAATTATTGATATAGAGTATAATAAAAGTGTTGTAGCTCTGTGAATGTGATTAATATGATAGTAATGATAATAAACTCATATCATCCTATGGGTGCACCTCTTATAATGGCATGCTACTTATAAACTCAAATCCTCTATAAAACAATGTTTCTCTGAAAAGATTGTGTAATAGTGATGCATGTTTTATCTCCATCATCACCGTCACTAGACTGAGTCTCGTCATTATTACTATCATCATCATCATTATCATCTCTAGTCGTATCATCATCAATTTTATCTAAGAATGATTGATAAGAAATTAGAAAAAAGGCTACATATGGCACGACCGGCATGGCTCGGCATAGGGGCGTGCTATTGGCACACCTCATGCCAAGTGCCACGCCATTAATGGCACAGCCATCCATAGACACCATATGATTTTATATTGGGATACCAATTTAATTTTCATGTGCAATCTTTCTAAGATTGTTTCAAGATGACCTTGTAATAAATTAAATGGCTTTTGTCTCAGTTGGATGCTAAATGGTTGGAGGAGTTGCATAAACTGGACAAACTTTTGGGGCCTTCTACATCCATTCCTTTGCTGGGCTGGTCATCCTATAATCATTTGGTAATAGTTAAATTTTTGTGGTTACAGTCCCTGTTTTGATGATTTTTCTCTGTTCAACAGATGAACAAATTTCTTTATTTCTTGCATAGTGTAATATAAAACCAAATATTTTCTTTTCTGCTACATAACCTGTTCTGACCTCTGAGAGTGCCGCTACCCAAGTAATATCGTCCTTGAATGTTGCATTATGGTAGCATAACATCATTGATTCTGCCGTCTTTAGGAAAGTATTCATGTATTACTATGTAGTTCTTCAGTTATCACTCACTACCATCTAAGATAGAATATATCCATAAATTTGATGTTTTGTAATAGTTTTTCTATGACCATTTTTGTAGATAATTGATGTAAATGTAATTTTATCTTTGTTAATCGCGTAGGTCAAGATGGTCAATAAATCATGGGAGCCATTAGTCGAGTACTTGGCAACTGTGGGACAGTTACAGTTAGTGCGCTGCCTGATTTCCTTCAAATTAAAGTCAACATGCAAGGTAATGATGTTTGTAATCCTTTGTCCAGTAATCCAGGAACTGTTTTTGATAAACAAAATTCAAGGTTTTATCTCAACAAATTAGTCTCTTTGTAGAAACCTTTGTTATCAGACAGCTTGGATACTGGGTCAGAATTCAATCATACTTCGACTGTCCTAAAATTTTTCCTATCAGAGTGACATGAATACTCTACTTTTCCAACCTTATACTGGAACTCGCTTCTGTATCTAAAAGAGGGAGTTCTAGAGCATCTGATTCAATATACCATCATAAATCATTCAACTGTTCCATAGCCAAATATATGATTATATTATACAGTACCCTCTATACAAACATTATCTTTTACATTCAATACCTCCTGCTTCAAGAGAAAAGGAAGGAATTTCTAGAAAGGATTACAGATCTGAATTAGCCTTTGAAGTACTGAAATCACATTGGAAGAGAAGGGCTCTCAAGTTGATTGGAAGCTTATTGGTTAGAAGGCTGAGACACTTGGCAATATAATGATCTTGGAAAACATAATAGTTGATTTATTTTGTGTCTTTTTCAGTTCATCCATTTGGGATAGCCTTGATTTAGCAGTTGTAGTTGCAGATTCAGTTACAAAGAGCTTATTCTTAGTTACAGATCTCCTGATAATTATTTTCTTGTCCAGATTATGGAAAATACTTTAGTTTGATGTGATGGTGCTTAGTATGGTAACTGTGTGGAAATACAATAGTGAAAGAAAAGGAATATCTAGGCATATAATGATTGATAAACTGTGGATAAAGTACATTAAAGTGCCATATCAATTCATGCAAGGACTTATCAGCTGGAATGGCGGAGAAGATAGTTTAGGCAGTCTTAATGAATTAACTACTAACTATAATAGGAGGGATCATTTTTAGGGTCTGAAGGAAACTCAACCACTAGTTTAATAGATGTTTCATGTTAACTGTCTTTAATTTCTGATGCTATTGTGTTACCTCTAGTCATTTTTCATAGAATCATGTTCATTAAGCTATATAAAAGACATTAGATGTTTGACAGATTAAAGCTGGTGCTGTAACTTTTGCTGCTGAGGGCATGATCACTTCCATTTATTCTCAGAGAGAAAAAATACTTGCGGTTTGTAATAATTGTACCTTCTGTTTATTTTAGCTGATTCTACTTTTCGTTCAATATTATCTAGTTGCTATTTGGCAGTGCATACAAGCAAAAGAGGAGGATTTTTCACTGGGACATTTTCTTCACGAATTGGATGAGCAACGGAAACTGTGTGGTTTACTTTCTCCTCTTCAAACAGTCTATATCTCAGAAAAAACCCCTATTCTTTTGGGCAGATTTGCATGTGTTTTTTCCATATCTCAGGTTTTTCTCTTATTTCCTTGGAAATTATAATATTTAAACTCTAATTTATAGGATGCAGCTTTATTAATTATATTTGCTGATATTATCTTTGGCCTAGCATAGTTACATCTTGATTCTTAAATTGAAAGAAAAAAGCAATTCATTATTGGTGTGGACATCACTATTCATCATGTTTACTCGTAGGGACAAGAGGGCTACTGCACCCGTAGCTTTCTAGCTTAACGAGAGTTTTGACTAGTCTTATAGGACTATTTTCATCTTTTTTGTTTCTTAAACTATTTTTGTCTTTTGTTTTACTTTGCCTATATAAAGGCTTATAATCTTCTTTTTATGGGTTAATTAATATTTTGAGAATTTTCACATATTAAGTGTTTGTTGATGGATTCTGACGCCCCGGTTAGTGGATTCCTCATATTTAATTAATTTTCCTACTAATCTTTTATCGAGAAATTCGTCTGGCATCAATTATGCTTGGTAATTATATTTGTGATTTTACATGCAGCTACCTCGATATGTATTTGATGTTCACTTGGGCACTTTGACCAGTCGATCAAAGAAGTCAATAATTGATTTCTTTCCCATGGTAAGTAACCCTTGGTATGCTCTATTAGCTGTGTACATTTAGTTTCATCGGAAATTATAGCCAATTTTACTACTACAAATTTGTGCAAAGCATCCAAATAACATCATCTAATACAGATTCTCTTGAAAACTTATTTTTAGTTCTGTGTTCTGCTCTTTTTTCCAGGTCCTGGGATTGGGGACTTTCCTTAGGCAGTTTCATCCTTTTTGCATGACCCAATACATCCAGGTGCATTGATTATTATGCCAGAAATTTACTTCTCTGTATGTATGTATGTATGTATGTATGTATGTATGTATGTATGTATGTATGTAACGTTGCATTTGATCGTGAGCATCTATATACCATGCAGTTCATGGGCCAGTATACACGTACAGCAGCAGAAACAGCTTTTGGGGCCATCTCCGAACCTCAGAAAGGATTCCTTGACTATACATCCGAGGTTTTTACCTCCTCTTTTTGGTTGACCATTTCTTTGTAGTCTATCAATCAAAATCCTGAATAATCATGATTGCTTTTGGATCGTGTGTTCATTGGATATGAAATGACCTTCATGCAATTTCATCTGTTTGTTTTTCTTCTATTCATTCCTTTGAACCCTTCAAATTCATGGACTGACAACTCTATTCCGCAGCATTTTTTTTTGTTTTTCTTGTCAAATTATTAATCTAGGAAAGATTGAAATTCTCAACATGGAGAATTGAGAGCATCAGGGTTTGCATATATAGTTGTCACGCAATTCATTTGCTTCATACAACTGTAAGTAAACTAACTTCTGTTGGCCTTTTCCTCAGGTATTGAAGGCAGCATTTTGGACAATGTTTTTCTGCAAATACATGAAGGTCCCACAGGATTTATCAGAATCGTGCTTACCATCTTCTCTTGTTGCTATTCTTCAAACATGAATTTGTAAATTCCAGTTGTTAAGTGGATTAGCCCAAAGAAGGGGCATGTTGTTGATCAATCAGCTAGTCTGCATTCTTATGGGGTCATGATTTGAGGAGACCACCTGAAGGTACCACTGTGAGAACTCTGGCCTACGAAAAATGCATGGTATTGCTTATGGGTTTGCATGAAGGTACCACTGAGGGTGGTCTAGCAAATGCAACTTGATTGAAAACAGCCCAAAAGCAAGCAGCAAAGAGTTTCTTGTAGGTTCAAGGCTGATATGGATGAAAGTGAACCTGCTGCTATACTATAAACAATGTGTCACAATCCTACTACATCTGCTATTCTGCAGTATTTTTTTTGTTTTTCTTGTCAAATTATTATAATCGGAGGAGATAGGGCATCGGCTCTAGAACAAGCCTCATTCTTAGCCTACCTAGACAATTCTATAAAGAAAGAGCCGTTACATAGACCTAACATGCATAGAAACCTGCCAACCCAACGAGACAACCAAATAATCACCATAACCGAATCAGGCTAGCCATCATGAGCAATCCTTAGACAACACCAACACAACTGGGGCTAGTCCATAACAGCACAGCAAGACAGCTAACCACCACCAGCTCTGGCAGATTCACCACTGGTCAGCAATCGCAGCAAAGGAGGCTTGACGAAAGGGAAAGGTTAGTGTAGGAGGGGAGGATAAAAGCGATAGATGGATATTGAGAATGGTCACTACTTGGACTCTGATAGATTGGAGAAGCCAACACGGCCGCCGTGGCAGGGGGAGGAGGTGGCGATAGGGCGAGAGGCTGAAAAAGCAACAATTGAGAAGGCAAACAATATGGGCCAAAACTGTGCCAAAAATGGTGGTCAGAGAGGAGGAGAGTGGGATGGAGGTTGCACCACTAGGAAGAAAAGGGATTCCATCGGGAGGGGGCGAGGCGAAAAGCGGGTAGAGTGAATATTGATGAAGAAAAGAGCGAGAAGAGGGCAGAGCAGTAAGAAACCGATAGAGTTGGGTTGTAGAATGAGCAAGGAGGTTGGATAGGAAAAGGTGGCGGGTTTGGCCTAGGCGGCTTGGTTTCACCACCCACTCACCCCCAACCATGAGCTCGAAAAGAAAGAGAGGGAGAGGAAACCTTTACAGGAGAAGAGCCTCTCCTCTCCCCTAGCACCGGCTAGAGGATGAGAGAGGAGGGAATGCCGTCAAGGACACTCCTCACACATGGGGGAGAAAAATGGCTACCAAGCCCTAAAAAAGTACTAAGGTCGATGCTAGAGAAAAGATTATTAGTGGTCATTCTTATATTAAGTAGTTTCCTACTTAGCCTTAAATTAAAATTGCGAAGGACAATATGTATTTACATAGATGAGATGCCACTGTGTAGAGAATGACTCCTGATACGAGTAGGAGACAAGAGGACTCCTACACCTACTCTAGTTCATACATCTAAGCCAATGACCACTATTGCCCTTGTTACAGATCTAGTTTTCATAGTAATTCAATTTTATTAGTCTCTATTAGTGAGCAGACATCGCATCCCCAGACTACATCACAAGTTAAGCCACTTAGTTTATATAGAGGCATAGTGTAGTCGAGAAATTCTTGAAGGTTGCTCTAACTATTTATGTGTTCGACAATTGAGCAGAGCATTGATGGCACATGATTAAGTGCTAGTACAAAGGAAAAGAGGAAGAATTGACTTGGAACAACTTCCTAAAATTATTCTAGGAGAGCTATTATCTACCCACTCTCAAGAAGAAGAACCATGACAAGTTTTATGCATTAAATTTTTTTCTACCAAGTTGCTACTCTTTGTCCCACATGTAGCAATTGATGAAAAGAGGGAGTTTTTTTGGAGAGAGGATTGCAGCTAGACTTGATCAAATGGCCTAGCCCGCCCGTGCCTCGCCTGATTTGGACCAGGCTTAGCCCGGCCCGACCCAAGCCTGAACTACCCATGGGCGACACAAGCTAGCCCTTTGCCTACCCAGCCCGGCCCGGAAGCCCACCCGTTTAGCCCGTAACTAGGCCTGCCCATTCTGCTACAGTATTTACCTGTTCTGTTACAATAAAAACCAACTAAAATTGTGATACTGTATCGTTTTATAATTTTTTTAAGCACACATTTAAATTTTTTAATTTATTATTATTATTTTTAAATGGTGGAACATAAATATATTTTTTTAAAATAAGTTAATAGTAAAAAAATCTAAAAATAGCTAAAATGTGTGTTGGGCCGAATGATTGGTGGGTCGGACCGGTCCGATCTTTCACAGGCCGACGAGCGGTAATAGGCTAGACTATTCTAGCCCGGCCTGTGAAACACCCACTTTCAAAAATCACGTGTTCCTCATATAGAGAGTTCCACGTGACCTATCAGTGAAATAATCTCACAAAACATTTGGATAAGTCTAGAAATACCATAATAATCCAAACAAATAATCCAAAGTTATAATTATCACAGGCCTCAACAAGCCTCTAGGAATACAAGTCCATACACAAATTTTCAGCATAAAAACCCTCACAGAGGCTAAATCCAACTAGGAATAATAGAATAAACAATACTAATAGGGAAACGAATCTACTACTCCTCGATATCTGCATCCTCCATAATTAGCCTGAAATACTTTCACCAAAATGGCGGTGAGCATAGGGCGCAGCAAATATAATTCAATAGTAATCTATGAATATTATATTACATGATAAATAGAAATGCAAATTCATAATTATGAACATATCAAGGAAATGTATACAGTATAATTTTTTTAATAACTTTCATCATCATAGCTCAATATACTTAAAAATCCACACAGAAACCAGGTCACTAATATCATATCTCATAAAGCAACATAGTATCGAGGGGGAACTAGTCATCTAGTGGTGCTATCACCCATACATGCTTAGCGACGCTGCATATGACCGGTTGTCTATGGCCATCAAACTAAGGACCCCAATCGTAGGCTCATTAACACCGCTCTAGTAAATCATCGCACAGAGCAGAATCATTACTTATAGCTGAATCATCACATAGAGCAGAATTATCGCATACGGCGGGTAAGAGCTCACGACTTGATAGACGCTCTAACCTTGCGTCCTCGGGTACCGCTAGAACTATAACCCTACCGCTCAATCATCTTTACTAATATTATACTAGACTAGTCTCCAACTAGGGTAGTGTAATCACCTAAATGCTCCACCAGCTAACGACCTCAGGTATATATCGCTAATATAATACTATATAATACACTATACCCTTAACCCCGGGTTGAGTGGGTGAGAGGGGCACTGCCTAGTTGGGACTCGACTAACAATAATACGTGCATGTGGTGCCATGACTTCTATTATTTATTATATCATAATCATCAAAGTAACATGTATTATAAATAATGCATGGAGCCTATCATATATATGCAATAAGTAGTAATTAATGCAAGTAAGAAATGACATATGTAAACATTATTTGTAGACTAATATAGGATCTAACTCACTTGAAATATCTCTAAAATTTGTCTCGCTCTCCTAATTAGTCGGCTCCTCCTGAATTTCGAGATCCTCCCAGCACAATAATGGGTCTAATAATTATAAGATAAAATAAACATAAGAATGATGAACTAACTACCTTGTTGTATAAATTAAATTTGATTTTCTAGATCCAGGTAGGTGACTTGGTTTTACATTTATCCTTTCCTATTAATATATTATTTTATATTAATTAAAAATAGTCATTTATGGTAAAAATAGAGTCATCCACATTTGCAAGTGTCAAAGATAATTAAAAAGACTAATAAATTTAAATGCCTATTTTAATTATGTATTATTCTTAATTATATTAATAACATGGTTGAGAAAAATCAAAAAAAAAAATGTAGCTAACAAAAGTTAAACAAAAATAATAGATTAATAGTGACTAGCATATGGTCCACATGTTGGGCTGGGCTCAAGGATTCACAGGCTAGGCTGGGCTCAAGGCCCACAGCCCACTAGGGCGAAAGATGGGCTAGCTACAAGTGTGGGCCTCGACCCACACTGTAGCTGCCTAGATATTGGGTGGGCTGGGCTTAAGAGCCCAGTCCACCACAACAACCACTAGACAAATGGGCCCAATCCACCTCTAGCTACAAGTGTGAGCTGTAGCCCGCACCGTAGCCCACAAAGGTCGGGTGGACTGGGCTCCCAATCCACTGCTGGCTATGGGCGTGGGCTGCAGCCCACCCCGTAATCCACAGGGGTCGGGTAGACTGGGTTCACGAGCCCAGTCCACTAAGGGCTACGGGCGTGGGCTGCAGCCCACCTCATAGTCCATAGGGGTCGGGTGGACTGGGCTCACGAGCCTAGTCCACCGATGGCTACGGGTGTGGGCTGCAACCCACTCCCGTAGCCAACACAAGCTGGTGGGGGTTTGATCAACCCCTACCAAGCTCAGTCTTCTTCTTCTCTAAGGGATAAAGAGAGATGGAGTTGCTGCTGCCGGCGATCCCGTCATCGGCAGCCAAGCTCCACCGGCTCCCCAAAGTCGACGAGGTCGACTTCAGTTTGAACCGTCAGCCAGCGTGGCTGATGGTGAGGAATGAGGAACTCCATGGCCGGCGACCATGGAGCTTCCTAATTCAGTGAAGAATGGGCTCGAAGCCCTCATCTCGAGTATCCACCTCTTCCATGTGAAGAGGTGAGTCAATCGAGGTTGACAAGCGAGGCCACCATCGTCGGTGATCGCCGCTAGTGTCCAAGTAACCAGGCAGTGGGAGGTGACATGGCATCGCCTCCCACACACCCCGCGGGTACCCAAATTGGGTACCCACGGCAAAGGGCTGATGCGGGGAAACTTCCCGGACTGGTGAGTAGTCGACCCCAAGTCACCAACCGGCGAATTTCTCCGATGAGGATAGAAATGGATAAACTATAATTAATCATGATTTACTAAGCAATATTCAAATTAAATTAAAGGGAAGATGGAGGCTAACCCGAGGATTGAGGTGAGGGGGTTTTGGTTGGCCGTTGGCGCTCCAGTGACCCGCTGTCCGCGACGAAGTCTTCGGCAGCTCGGAGGAGAAAAGAGAGAAAGAGGTGGAAGAGTGAGAGAGAGATTGTGAAACGTAGAAAAGCTAGAGGGGAAGGGGTTTAAATAGGGACGAGGCGAAGAGAGGAGTGGATTGGAGTTCAACTCTACTCCGGCGTATTTCTCTCCCACCTCTCGCAACTAACTGCAAGAGGTGGGGGAAAGAAGAAGAACAATTCAGCGTGCGTGTGCTATTTTGTGTTTTTTTTGTCTTTCTTTTATGGGTGTTACAATCCAAACCCGGGATGGGTCCGAACCCGGTCTGACCCATCCGATGATCATGTCTAATTGCAGCCAACCATTAAGGATATGATTTTTCTTTCTAATGCCTGACACTTTCAAGAGATGATGTGTAAGACACTCATTGCTAAGGTACTATCAGGGTCGTGACAGTATGGCTCTTATATTTTGATTGCTTCCGACTTTGAAATTGAATATGGTGTTATGTGTAAATAGCTTTCCTAGAAAGCAATTAATAAAAACGCGCTCCAGATAAATAAACTTTTATATGATAGAAGGATTTATAAATAGATTTTCTTATTATTTCTGAAATAAAATCTTATTTTAAAAATAATAAAAATAAATTTCTATTTAAGAATTAATATTGTTAAAAAAAGTCGGTAACTAATTTTATAGCCAATGTTATTAAAGTTGGTAGATATCTTTCTCGTAACCAAAGAGATTATGCAGTCAACTTTAACTCTAAATAATTATTATAAAAAATTGTTTAGTGGTCGATGATGGTTTGGCTCAATGACTTAGCTCGGTTAATGGCTCGATGGAACAGTTGGCTAAACCGAGCAATTTGGCAGTGTGATAGCTTAGAGCAATATATCATAGCAGTGTTTAGTTTGTAGTCATAGCTTAGAAAGTTAGCTATTTGTCTAGCTCATATTTAGTCGGACTAAAAAAAAAAAAAACTTTGGCTTTATATTTATACCTAAACACGCCCAAAAAGAAAATCTTGAACCGGCTCAATTGTGACATTTGTCCGGCTGGATTGCTCAACTCAATGGGAGGCTTAAACCCTTTTCTCTATAATCCCTAGGATTTCTTTTCTCCTGTCTGGATCTTTTATGCCCCAATTTCTCTGTTGTATAGCCTTTTTCGATATCATTATATTGCAGAAGATTTGGTATCGCTTTTCCAGCTACACTTCGATGGATATTTCTGAAAAGCGGTATGGATTTCGAAGCCTTCTCTAACTCTTTGCTAGGAAAAAGTTCAAATCATGATTGAGAAGAAATTAAAATTTTGAAACAGAATTTGGGATCCTTGATGTTGTAAAACGCTGATATCAAGTTTTGGGCGGAATCATTATAGATTTTGATATCAAGAAGCTTATTTTTTATAAGAACAAAATTTAAATCTTTTTATGCTAAATATTTTGATGTTTCAAATAAATGGATCACGCTCATGAGATTTTATTATTTTTCTGGATTTGCAGTTACAAGCCTGGGCCATATTTTGAAGAGGATGCAAAGGCACCGCTCCTCGATATCTCCTTGACGGAGTTGAAGGAGCTTTGGCTCATCCAGTGGCCATTCAACCAAGTAGTACTTTTGTTCTGGATGTGTTTGTCTTCTGATGGCTTCCAAATTTGAGACGTAAATTGACAGTATTTTGATGTTTATTTATGGTACTGCAGCTACAAGCTGCTGATTTCCATGGAAAAGAACTTTCTCTCAAGCTACATGGTGATGGGCAGTTGGGCAGCTTCGATAGTTCAACTGGTGAGATGTAAGGCATGCTCTATAGTTTGGATTCTAAAGTGAGGATGAATTCTGAAACGTATATTATTTTTATTTCTCATGGATATATATACTTTTTGTTTTTTACTGGCAAATCCTCCACTTCACTGATAGAATTGATAGAAGTACTATTACTTGCATTGTTTCATGGGCAGATATGCAATGCCAAATCTGTAGTTACTACTGTTAGAGTAGTAAATATTATATGGTTCTGCTGTTATTAATCCCTCTGATGATAACAGGGAAATCATACGAAGTTGTTAGCTTTGCAGCTCAGGAACCAAATGCGACGGTCTTCGTGTCCTCGGAGTCAGAATCAAAAGTTGGTATGAGCAGATGGATATTTTTGGCATCTTTTTTCATATTCATTGTGATCAATAATTTGTCATATTCTTTCAGAATGCAATTGATTATATATTTGTAATATGTGTGTGTGCATGAGCATATCTGTATGAGTTTTACTACTCTGCTTGGTCATGCATATGAATGTAGGCGTAGCATGCTTGGACGTATATTATATTCATTTACTTATGTGCACAGGTCTATGGCGTATTTCGACCGAGTCTGCGGTTTGAACTTCTTATGAGGATGCTTTCGAGACTCATATTAGAACCATTATCAGTAACTCATATTAGAAAAAGACGATGAGGAATGAAGCAAAGAATATTCTCATCACTTTAGACAGCTCATATTCCATCTTCTCTTCTTCTTTTAATTTGTGTTATACTCCTTTAGTATTGCATCATATTTGACTTTGTCACAGGCCACCAAGTTGTACTGTTGTTTAAAGAAATTCATGGTTTACCACATAAGAACATTTCATAGTAACCAAACTGACTCAACTTGCAGAACGCCTTGTTTACAGGTTTTTCGTTCTTTAGTTCCTTTCTTGATTTATTCTCCTTTGCAATTATCCATTCCTCATATTACAAGTTAGTTTTAGACCTTTTGGCTTCTGAGAATATTCTTTCATTTTAGTATTTAATGCCGATCGACATTGATAAATATCTAGAGGACCTTATTGACAAGAAAGAGAGGGAGTTTATATCATGTTTTCATTTCAAATTTCATGTATCATACCTGCTTTCTTGCTATATTGTGCTTAGTTTATTTTTTCTTAATGTTCTCATTGTGTATATTCTACACTGTTAATCTGCAAGTCACTTGTATGCTGATGCAACTCAATACTGATAAGCCTTGTTTTTTTTTAATATATTCCAGTAGGTAAGATTTCCCGACGTATCTGTTTAGTCCATTATCCAGAACCTAAAGAATTGGAGAAAGCTGGTTTTGCCAGTCTTAATTTGAGCACTCAGAGATCTGAAGGTAATTCTTTTCTTGGTCAATAATTTTTAAGATTCTCGTTCATGTTGTAAATATATATATATATATATATCAATTCTTAAAGGTCTTGGATCAGCAATCATCAGCATTGGTGCATTTTGTTGCCAAGTGTACAAACATAGTTATTCTCCTAGAACCTCTAATTTTCCAATAATATATATGGGGTAGCCTACAAAATTTAATGTTACATCTTTTAGAAAATATTCAGTACTTTTGCTGCTATTTAACATGCCTCAGGACTTAAAAGAAGTCATCCCAAGTGGAAGTGCTTTATCTCACCTATGAATAAGTCTCTTACATTTCGAGGCGCAACAAAATTGCGAGAAGTGCTAAATTTTTCTCAAAAGTTTGACGCTTTTTAACATAAAGTTCACACGCACACACACGCACAGTCGTGCATGTTTGCTTTGTCAGTTTTGCGTGGCGGCGGTAATGTAACTATTTTTTTTAATCATGTTCTAAGGTTCTTCTAGAAAGAGCATGTATCGTTCACTAACCCCATCGAAGAATAGAAGCTTGCTGGAAACAGATGGAATATTTCATGATAGTATTGGACAAAGAAGCCAAGGATCTTCTAGCAGGCAAAAGAAATGTGAGGCCAACACAAGCCGTTCTGAGCTATCTGGGAAGTCTTCTGATCAATTTTATCACGCCTCTGATATGGATACACAGATCATATATACCCAATCAGAAACTGAACCATCTCACTCAGAGAAACTGAAGAAGAAGAAGAAAAAGAAGATGAAGAAGAAGAAGAAGAAGAAGAAAGAGGATCAGGGTTGAGGAGTAGGTGTAGGTTCTCTTCTGCATAGGTTGTATATATTAGTAGACATCTTTTAACATGTACATGCTTCACTTTGTGTAATGAACTTGCATTTCTGAAATCAAAGTAGAACTACATAATTTTGTTGAGTCTCCTGCTTAAAGTAACAAAACATAAGAATTCTCCAGGGGCAAGCTGGATCCATCTTCAGAATGAAGAAAAGTTTGCAAAAATCTCTTAAAGTAGTGTCCATTCTTGGACTAGTAGGCATTGTTCAGATAGAAATAGAGACCTGCCAGACCAGCAATTCCAAGCACCACTGCGATCGGCAATGCTCGCCTGCATGCAGTTACCAATGCCAGGAAGATTGATTCTTAAATATTGAGAAGAATTGATAGAATGCAAAGGTTAGAACATGTGAGATTGTTACCCAATGGCCTCATCTCTTTTAAGCTCTGCTTTTCTCGCCTTACGGAGTTCTGTATCATTGTCGTTCTTGGATACTTTAGGTTCATATTGTCTGAATCTCCGCTTTGGGGCGCCACAGACTGCATGCATGAAAATGGAGGAGTTCTTCATTGCCAGGTGAGTTTGAAATTAGTCTTGGCACTATCCAGATTACTGGATTTTTTTTATTTTTTTAAGAGGGAATTAAGATATGAAAAGCTGAACCGAAATAGCAAGGCTTCTGATCTACTGAGCTGCTACTACTACATCTAATGGAGAATAATTTTGAACTCGGATTGAATCTTTGAGTTGCAACATATGAGAAAGGATTTCAGAGAAGAGAAGTTGTTGCTCACCAGGACAGAAGTACTTATCAGGGAGCTTCTCAAATGGCGTCCTGTCATTGTAAATATACCTGCATATATATAGAGAGAGACAAACAGAGAATCCACTGATGAATTAAGTGGTTACAAAGTAGAACACTGCGCGAGTATCGAAGTGATAAATATATCAAGGAGAAGTTATATGACCCGCAATCTCTGCAGATGTAAGCCTGCTTCGAGGTGACACGCATGGAGAATCTCGCGGCGGTGGCGGTGGCCGGAGCACGGCGAGGGGGCGGCAGCAGTAGCTGGATTGACGGAGAGTAGAAGGCTGAACGTAGCGCATGGCGATCGGAGGGTCTCCGAAGCCCGGCATGGCCACCGGGCGGCGGCGATAGGGTGGATGGAATTGTTCTCTTGGTTGTCATGAGCCCTGCTGGTGTCTGAAGGGCCATTGCTCTCTTCTCTCTCTTTCTCTCTCTCTCTCTTTTCTCTCTTCCTCTCCTTTCTTTTAGTATCTCATATAAGAGAGAAAGAAGGGATAAGAGAAGAGAGTAGAAGAGATGGGGGATGATAAGCCTATGGATTCCTTTGTGTATAGATAGATGAGTGAGTAGCAAATTGTGGAATGGTGGATCCCCATGCTACCTTCCACTCTTTATCCATTCTTCTCCTCTTGGCTTTTTTACATTTGGCCCCTCCATAGTGCTCTAATTTTTACATAATAATTTCTTCTTCTTCTTTTCCTTTTTATCATAATGGCCCTTAATTGCTTCACAATTTTACATATTTTCTTTAGATTTTTTTTTTCATTTCACACCCTGCCTTGGGGATCTCTCCTCAAGGACATGGGTTTTCCACGTGTTATTTTCTCCTCCCTACGCTTGTAAGGCCTCCCCTTTTGCAGGGAAACGTAGCCAAAAGGGTCTCCTCGAAAAATAAAATTTTAGCCGAGGGGTTTTATAATAATTCCCTCAAAGAGCTCTTTCCCTCTTCTCTGTAATCTTCTTATCTTCTTCTCTCGTCACTAATGGCGTTTGCGGCACCGACGCCTCTCTCTCCGCCGCTTCAGCTCAATGCCTTCTCCCATCGAGTTGAAACGAGTCGGGTCCAACTCGGCGGGGTATGCCCGTGGCTCGGCCACCCGAGTCGAGCCGACTCGACGAGGAGGAAGAGAACCTCGCCTTTGGTTCGCCTCTCTCCCCTCCCCGACCCATTCTTCCTCCTCGATGTCTCAAATCCGGCGGTGGATGTCGGATACTCGCCGGCGAGCTACTACACTTCACTGGGGCTCTTCGTTATCTCGGTTCCTGGCCTCTGGTCTCTTATCAAGCGCTCCGTGAAGTCCAAGGTCGCACCTTTTTCCTAATGCTCCCTATTTCTTCGGTAAATTATTGCATTTCGGTGAGATTTTTCTGTTTTCGATCTATTTGGTGGGGTTTGAGATAAAGTTAGGATCTTTTGGCTTCCATAGGTAGTGCAGAAGACGTTTGTCAAAGAAGATGGGACCGCGATGGCGCCGAACCAAGTGGCCGGGGAGATTCTATCCTTCTTCACCCGGAATAACTTCTCCGTCTCCGACCGCGGTGAGACCGTCACGTAATGCGCCCTTCTAAATCCATTTATTCATGGATATGTTTTTTCCCCAAATGTTTGTCTTTATTCCTTTGGTTTCATGGATAATTATCACATGACATATTAACCATTTAAATTTGTAAATAATTTGGTAATATATGTATATTCCTTAATAAAGTTGGAGGATAGTAATGTTGTAATTGATAAATTATTAACGACTGCATGCTTATATTGGAGAGGATCTTAACGCTTTATGTTGTAACTTGGAATTTTAAATTGCATGCTTATGGACCATAAGATGATTTAAGGAAGCCTTGTGATTCTTTAATTTAATTTTTTGACGATCTTTTATTCGATTGAAAAGTTTGCTATATTTTTCATCTGACGTGAAAACTATAAGCCTAACTTGGGAAAAAAATTATGGATAAACCAGCTTAGATTTTCTATGGAATATGCTTCAATATACATAAATAAGGGCCTTACTGAGTGTGCTAATAACACAGTTAAATTAGCTGTGAGTTCCATTTCACTTACTTCTATGGGTGAATCTGATGAATTACATAGGAAAGTCATGAATTATGGTTGTTCCATTTGCTGATAATAAGAAAGTTATCTGCATGAAGAATTATTGGGGAAAAGTTTGTTGGGGATCTTCATAAGAATATATAAGTCGATCTCGAAGAATTTCAGTCATCAATCCTAACTTTACATTCTTTTCCTCTATTAGTCTATCTACTTATTCGCATTATTTCTCTTAGCTATGGATTTGCATCTTTCATTGAATGAAATATTTGTGTGCATAACTTTCCATTTGAAGCAGCCTTTTATTTGATGTATTATGCTTGCTGGCATTTGTGAAGGTTTGAAGGCATGATGATTCCAAGCAGAGGCCAAGCAGCACTGCTAACTTTCTGCACTTGTATAAGCCTTGGCAGCGTAGCCCTCGTCCTCTCAATCGCAGTTCCTGAAGGGGGGAACAACTGGTTTTGGCTGATGACGTTAAGTCCATTGGCGTAAGTATAGCCTTTTCACTCTCTTGTCTTCAATCAAAGCATCGCTCGTCTTGTCTACGGGCTTCATAACCAGTGACAGACCGCCCAATTCTTCTTCTGCATAACTATTTCACTATATAGTAGATCAATACATTAGTTGGTGAAGAAATTTACTAGGAAAAAAATTTACTGATCTTTGCTACTCTAATGAATGTGAATGACGAAGTAATCTTTACTTTGTGACGGTTCAGGGGAGTATACTATTGGAAACGGGCGTCGAGAAAGGAAGAGATCAAGGTCAAGATGATGCTGGGCGACAATGGGAGCCTGTCAGAGATCCTTGTACGTGGAGATGATCAACAAGTGGAGCAGATGAGGAAGGAGCTCAAGCTTAGTGAAAAGGGAATGATCTACGTTAAAGGTATCTTTGAGAGATAACCAACGCCAACTTCCACCTGTGAAGAGCCGCAGAAGTTTAGTTTCCTTTACAATTTTGTTACATGATTCTTACTAAAGACCTGGAGAGCAATGATCTGCTGTAGACCTATAAAGCTGTTGAATTAATTACAGAGCGTGAAACTATATTTTGAAGAGACTGCTCCGAATGAAGTCGGTTTGACTTTTTGAAGCTTTGTAATATAAAAGTTTCTTATGATTTCTTTCCATTCTTTCAACAAAACTAATGTAGAAGAAAGAAAATAGTGAGAAATAAGGATAGCATTTGGTTCTCTCTATATCTATGCTCCGTTAACTATGCTCGACCAATCCCTCTCTATATCTATGCTCCACCACATACAATGATACAAACCCTCTTCTAAAATTAGTAAGCACCAACTCGTTAAGAATCCAAGCCACAAAATAATGCAACCCCTACTGCTCATTGAGGGAGGTCAAAAAAATATGGCCGGAATTCAACTTCTCCATGTCCTTGCTGCTCTTTGCTTTTCTCTTGCCACCGGTGTGGTCACCCTCGCCGCACCGCCTCCAACTTTCTTTGTCGAAGGCCGTGTCTACTGTGACACATGCCGCGCCGGCTTCGAGACCCCCGCAACGGTGTACATTGCAGGTAAAATCTCAAACAGGTTATAAGTTATGCTAAAGTTCTCAAAAGATCAGCACACCTGTATCAGTTCCCGGATCGGAAGAACTTTGTGACCAACATGGAGAATTTTACTGTTTGATTGCAGGGGCCAAGGTCAGGGTAGAATGCAAGCACTTCCTCTCCGATGCAGTCGAGCACACGGCCGAGGGGCTCACCGACGCATCCGGCACTTACAGGATTGAGCTAGCGGATGATCATGAGGAGCAGACCTGCGAGGTGGTGCTGGTGGAGAGCCCAGTCGCTGGCTGCTCTGAGATCACTGGCGGCAGGGAGCGTGCACGCGTTCTTGTCGCCGGAAACAGCGGCTTGTCCTCCAATGTCCGGTATGCAAATGCTCTCGGCTTCCTCAAGGACGAGCCGCTGCCCCTCTGTGGATTCCTGCTCCGGCAGTACGCCTTGGGCGATGACGAGTAACCGCAGCGACTGCAGCAGAGAACCCGCACCACCATTGCTCTGTCACCAAGCTTTCATATAAGTATGCCAACAATTTCAAAACTGAGATGAGAGATATGCACCATGAATCCAATGTAATTGCATCCATGAAAGCTTGGTGAATTACCTGTCATATATTTTTCTTTTGATCCTTGTGTTCATAGCGCCATGTATTGCCATATAAGATCAACAGGAGCCTACAGTAAACTTTGATACAATTTGCCAAAAGATTCCACAAGGCTATGCTCATTTTTCTCCTCACCAGAGACATATGCCATTAGGTTTTTCAAACAAGCAACATATAAAGTATAACAGAAGCCAGTATCACCATGACTGCTAACAAGTAGAAGTACAATATTCATGATCATGGAGGGATCAGGTGAAAAAATGGCACCGACCTTTACATTTTTGTTTCAACTTACAAAATCAAGAGAGGGGAGATAATCTCTGCTGAAGTATTTAATGCTACAAAAGATTTGTCAACAAAGCGAAAAATTACTGTATTCCAAATGGTTCAGCTTAGGCAAGTGGAAGGAGGAAGTATGTTGAAGCTTTTCCCCTACCAAGGTTTCAAATCACCAACTGGACCTGCAGTCCAGTTGAGTATCTTTTCACCTGGTTGCAGGTATACACTCTTGTCATGTGGCAGCTTGCGAGCAAGACCATTCAGTATCTGATGGAAAGCATCTCCTGGTTGGGCAGGCTGTGGGAACAACATGGCCTGCTTCATTGATGGGTTGGCAAGTAATCTTTGCTTCCTTAGTATGACCTCTGTCGGTATTGATGTCAGGATTGTGTCCAAATTCGGGACATCCTTCTCAGCTACAAATACCCCAATTTCCTCCCAGGGAATTGCATCTGCAAATGGTAGCACAATGTCATCAGCGATGATGACCGGAATGCAACCAAAAATCACTCCTTCCACTAGTCTAGGACTCCATGGAGCCCAACCCAAGGGACATAAGCAGAAAACTGCACGCTGCATATCTTCGTAGTAAGTAGTTGGGTGCTCAGTCGAAATGTCAAAGAGAGGGTTATTCTTAAAGTTCTCCCATACTGATGCTCGCGCACCTCTGAAATAGCAAAATTGTGCACCGAAATTGAGTATCAGGATGTTTGGATATAGGAAAGACAGTGATTAAGATGTCCACAATATTTAGAAGCTTTACCTTGCGTAGTACCCACCCTCGGGATCGTTGCCAACATCATAAAATAAACCCCGAAAGTAAACAAAGATGGAACGGGGAGTGTCAGGAGGAATCAGGTGAGCCTGCATCTTTTGTGGAGGAGCATAAGGAGGTATAGTGATAGAGCCCTCCTTCAAGCAAACGTGATTTATTTGCCCAAATGTTTGAACTAGAGTGGCACGCTGAAGTAAGGGAAGAATTCCTCGTTCAATAGCTTTCTCTTCCTGTCAAACCAGAAGAAATAATTATGTAGGCAACGAACAGCAGAGAGAAAAAAAGAAAATAGGGACATGCAAACCAAGATTCTGTCACCTGATAGTGAAAACATGCGGCAAAATCATGTGGCACAACGAAAAAGTGGTCCGCTCCGTCAGTTCTATTCCAGTAAGGCCAGTTTGTTGAGATAAGCTGTATTGCACTTCTCATCATCCGCGGCGACTTGAATGGCAAGGGAAGTCCGTTGGGAGTTAGGTCACAAGTGGTGTAAACAGGTGTATAAAACCAATCGGCCTCTTCAGGATTAAGAGTCCGCACTGGACTAGACAGCAAGAACCGATGCATGAAGATTTCAGCAGCAAACATGTGTGTGAGGCATCTAGAATCCTTTTGAAGGATCTTTCTATTGTACTTGCTAGGAAGTTCATAGACAAAAACTTTCAATCTTCCAACAGGATCGTCTTCCAGGACATCACCAGCGCTCCCTGCAATTAGTAAGTTCACAACATTAAAATAATCACATAAACACTCTGATGACTTCAAAAAAGAACCACATGATCAATGACAAATGAACACGAGAAACAAGTCATGGCTCATTCAGATAGAGCTTCGTTTTCCACAGCATTAAATGAATAATTCTAATTTATAAGGCTTAAAAACAAGAAACGGTTCAAATCGGCCACCTTTGCTGGTAGACATGGGGTGTTCACAAAAAGGAGAGAATATTCATACTGGAATGCAGTTGGATTGAATTATTTGAAAGACCAAAATTTGACTAATGGTGTGCAAGGAATGAAGCAGCAGATGTAAATAGGAAGCAAATGGACAAATAAAATAAGGACAATAAGACAGTAAGGCAAACGTTAAAAGAGGAAAAGAGAAGAAGTCTGAAGCAGAGAATAAAGGAAAGAAGGAGCATCAAGATTTCATCAAAAAGTGGGATAGGATTAAGAAGAAAGGGATCTAACAGAAGAAAAGGAAAAGAAAAGATTGCAATCATGGTTGGATTGGATAAATTGTAGATTACAGTCATCAACTCATCGTATTCTTCTTCTTTGTTGCTCTGTGGTTTTCTGTTTTGAAATTTGCCACTCTATCACTTTCCAATTTACTTTAGATCAGCATAATGGGATAATTATGAGGATGAAGGAAGAGAAGAAAAGATAAATAAGTGAAATCACTTAAAGATCTTGGAGATCCCCATGTACCCTTCAGAAATCCTCCCCTGAGCATGGTTCCGTGCAACAAAGCCACAAAAATCTATAACTCTATGCTCATATTTCATATGCCACAGGCTACTAAATGCAATATATAAGAATGTGACAATGTCAACGTTAAAGGACTCCAAAGACTATGTAAGCAATATTAGATTACAATCAGTCTCTCTACAGTAAGGTATAAAATCGAAGAACTCAACCAAATTAAAAAACACAACATCCTGACTGAATCTTCTTTTATGGTCAAACTCTTTACAAGTAATTAATCCCATGTCCTTAGTCTAATTCCATCATACTTGAGAAAAGCAAAGCTATCTACTGCACCCAAAACTCAAATCTTTTTCTGTAACTCTGAAGATAGACAAAACCAATAAAGACTATTAAACACTTTAATTAATTGCACTAACCAAATTCAAATCCAGATCAACGCCAAGATAGAAGAAAAGCACATAACAGTAACAGAAAAAGAATTGAGAGAAGCAAATAAAATTCCACCTTCAATCCTCTCCGTGCGGTGGTTCGTTTCCAGATCTCCGGCGCAAATCCCTACAACAAGTGCATAAAGGACCAAAAGACCAAGAACCCACATCCCATTTCCCATCTCTCCTTCCTCTCTTCCTCCTAACACCCCACCCAGAAAAAAAAAATCGATCCTTCTTTCCAGAAAATGGAATTGGGTAATGAGAGGAATGGAAGGACTCCTCGATAAGATGGCCAAGATAGGTGGGGAGTCAGTATGTAAGCAGGAGAAGAGTGGTTGGGAGAGGGTTTTCTTCGAATTGGAGCCTTGGAAGACAAGGGATCGAAGAAGAGAGATTAGAAGCTCATGGGAAAGGGACAACAAGGGAAGGGTTGGTCTGCCATTGGAGTTGCTTCAAGAGGAGGAGGAAGGGAGTGGAAAGCTCAAGCTTTTGGGGTAAAAAAGCAACGTACGAATAGATGGCAAGTCTACTTCACAAGCAAAAGGTTCTTTTTTTTTTTTATCTTTCTTGGTTTTATTTCGTTATCGTCTTCTTCCTCCATTCCCTCCTCCCACCTTCCTCCAAGTACAGTGCCAGAATAATGGGTGCAATTTTTTTATTATTTTTATTTCAATATTTCTTTTATAGGTTTTACATTTTTATGACACACTTTAATTATTGCCTATATTTGGTGGAAATATTCCTCCCTTCTCACATGTCTACTTCAAAATCTAGAGGGAGGGAAAAAAATCTAGAGGAAAAAGGACAAATTTTGCTAGAGATTTTCTATCCATTCTCAGAATCTAAGAGCAGTCCGAGAGAAGCATTATGGCTTCCATCTGTCTTAAGAAATTCTATTCGAATATTTATTCACGACTCAACTTACTAGTTATTTAGGCCAAGCTGAATTCAGACTTAGCTAGAATATTTAACGTGTTACCACCACCGGCCCATGGGATATCAAGTTTGGTCTAGACATAACAAGCCTAAGATAATGGGCTAGAAATAACGGGCCCGATGACATTTATATATTGATATCTGATTTATTAAATATTCGACGTGGAACTAAAAGATCTTAAGAATAGACATAAATAATAGGTCAGGCCATGGGCGAGCAAAGCAAATCAAGCTTTCGGATCGAGGCTGAGCGGACAAAGGCCTAGCATAACCCATGCCAACCAATCTCTTCTCGAGCTCGGGTCAAACTTAGTCGGATTAAAATTAAGTGAGTTCTTAGGCATGTGGGCCCATTGACTATCTCTTAAAAGAAAAAAATAAATAAAAAAAACTTTGAAGAGTACGTGCAATAACAATATAACATTTGCTTTCACTTTCTATCATTTTGATACAAAGAAACTCCAGCTGAGCCCAACTTCTCTCCATCCTCCTCTCTTTACTCTCTTCTCTTCCCTTTTCTAGTCCTCGGTCATGGCATGGTCTCTTCCTTCTATCTTTTCACTCTCTCTTCTCTCTCTTTCCCACACCTCGGCTGCACCTCAACGCTGATGCTCGATGTGATGTTGTCTTTCCTAGGGATCTCGTCTCAACCCCTTCACCAATGGAGGCTTTTGAAGCCCATCCAGAAATAATGGTTATTTTTCATTTTCTAGCTTGCCACTCTATCTTCTAAGTTATGTCCACGGTGATGAGGGTGAAAACAGGTTGGATTAACTCCGATCCAATCTGATTCGGATCGGATTCGGAAAAAAAAATTTTAGCTAATCCGGATACGGATTCAGATACGGATAGAATTTTTGTTTTCAGATTTGGATACGGATATCGGATATCTGTTTACCCGCATATTTTTTTTGAATGATTTACAATTTTAGTTTACTTATTTAAATAATAAATATTAATATTGTTACTAATAATATGTTATATATTATTTATAAAGATTAATTTCTCTAATTTTATATATTTGACATACAAAAAATTTATTTGTTGTAAAGCTCTTACTATTTTTGTATTAATTATATCTAAATAAAATATTATATTTTGTTTAAATTCAATCAATATCCGTTTAAGATTCGATCCTCTGTCCAAAAATTATCCGTATCCATTTAATTAAGATATAGTTTTAAATTTTGCTATCTGTCCAATATCCGTATCCGGACTAAAAATATGGATTCGAATATAGATTGAACATTATTCAATCCGTTTTCAGCCCTAGACTCCGCTGCATCTTCATCTTAGTACCTGTAACATGTTTAGATATTGAGCTCTTTGTGAGTTATATGTCTTTCATTGCAATATCCTCTCGATTAACAAAAATCTGAACAGATTTAAAAGTCTCAAGATCTTGTCAGTACTAATAAAAAAATCCGTCCCATTATTTTCACAACAAAAGAAAAATAAAAGACTTTCCCATTGACTAGACTAAGTCTCTAACTTAATTATTAAAATAGGGTTAATTATACTTAACCCTCTTTAACTATCTTTATCACATAAAGTATTTTTAACTGAGAAAATTTTAAGAGATTTATGTAGATATAGGTGGAAGTCTTTGTCTCATTAAGGACTAGAAAACATAGTCTTAATTGATTGATGTTGGATGTGCAGCTTTTTGTACTGAAATCTTTGGTGATTCCTAGACTGCTCTCTGATCAAATTTCAACAAGAAGATTCTGCATGCCTTGCTTTATCTTCAGTTTGACTTCCATTTCTCTAAGTTGGTTCACAGCTTCACATCACGTCTTCTTCTTTGTGACGTTGTCTTACATATTAAAAAATAAAATAAAATAAAATAAAATAAAAAAACTTGGTCAAAACTTCTCTTCAGAAAAACTTGGTCAAAACTTCAAGTTCATAATCTACTATGTATGTATCTATTATTCTTCGACTCTCACTTTTAATGTCTCAAAAATACGTTTTGTTAGATTCTGTCTGATAGCAGTGAACAAGACAGAGATTATTTAGTTATTTTAAAAAATTAAAATACCTAAAAAATTCCTTAATTTGGTTTCCTTTTGAAGAATTTATAGATACACGAATATATCTACGAAAACCCTAGGCACAGCTTCTAATTATTTGCTTAAGTAAAATATACAAAATAATAATTAACGAATAAAGGAAAGATTTATACCAAAATTTACGTGGAAAAACTCCAAACCAGATAAAAAAACGATAGATTCAAAGTTGGATCAAAATTAATCACTATAATTTGTAGTAGTTAATAAGAAAATTTACAGATCACTCGTCAATCCCATAACTCAATATGTACCAGCCTTGCTCGTTAAACCCTCGCGACACACTGTTTCCCATGATAAGTTTTAAAACCTCAATGATCCTACATATTGATCCTTCTATTTTAGTGACCCTTAAAATAAAATTCTTCTAAATCTGATGTAGATGTGTTGATATTAGAACGATTCCATATATTTCATCTAAAGCTAAGGAGTAATCTCCAATAGCCTACAAAAACTTATCTCAAAATATAATCTCTATTCTTAGAGATAAAGTAAATATTTTTATTAATCAATTTTAACCTCCTCTAGGTAGGGCATTCCAATCCTTATATACCTTATAAAGATAAGGTCAAATCCAAGTGAAATTATGTCTCATAAAATTTCAAATTTTGTAAAGTTTCGTGATCGCGTTCTTACACCAAAGCTACATTTCTGTATATGTGAATGCGGTGCCAAACTAAAATGCTTTAAATCTTAAAACTTCCTAGAGTCCATTTGAACGCGCTGAGAATGTGCTACCAAACTTAAATGCTTTAAATCTTAAAAAATTTCAAACAAAATCCTATCAAAATTTATAAATATACTCATTTATATGTATAAAAACACTTAGAATATTTTGTACACATTTGCCAACACTAAAAATCTTACACTTTTTACTTTTATCGAAACTACCAAAAAATTTACCTAAAGACATTAAAATCAGGTTGCATCTATGCTGTAACTGTCCTTTAAGAAAAAAGGCTAATAATAAATATTTAGGTAGTAGGTGTGGATATTAAAATGTCCAATAGCCTATAAAATCAGTTTGCATCTATGGTAACCCTCAAGACAAAGTTCTTGTAGATCTGATGTAGATGTGTTGATATTAGAATGATTCCATACATCTGATCTAAAACTGAGTGATCTCCAAGAGCCTATAAAAACTTATCTCAAATTATGTCTCATAAAATTTTAAATTTTTTAAAGTTTCGCGATCGTATTCGAACACCAAAGTTGCATTTCTGTATATGTGAATACGGTGCGAACTTTCTGAAATCCGTTTGAACACACTGAGAATGCGCTACCAAACTTAAATACTTTAAATCTTAAAAATTTCAAACAAAATCCTATCAAAATTTATAGATATACTCATTTATTTGTATAAAAGCATTTAGAATATTTTGTACATATTTGTCAACACTAAAAACTTACACCTTTTACTTTTATTGAAACTACCAAAAAACTACCTAATGGCATTAAAATCAGTTTGCATCTATGCTGTAACTGTCCTTTAAGAAAAGAGGCTAATAATAAATATTTAGGTAGTAGGTGTGGATATTAATTAAGACAAAGCATTTTTTCCCCTTTTTTTAGCTGGAAGGTGCTTTTCATAAATATTCTCTTTTTCTAACCATTAACTGAAGCACGCAGACTTCTACATGCACCATTGGTTTGATAAGATAAATTATCCATGCAAATGTTTATTATATTGTTTCCTATTGATATCCTTTTCATATCCCTTATAAAAAAGATTGAATCATAAAGTTAGCCTTACATGATGTTTTATACTAATTCCGGAATAAAACCGTTGCATTTAAAGCAGATTTATCATCCAGCTGCCCACATACATACTCGAAGTCATACTCTTTGTGTTGTTTAATCTAATACATATAAATATATAGAAGAAGACCAAATACCAATTAGTCTTCTTCTTCTTCTTCTTCTTCTTCTTCTTCTATGAATTGAGTTTTGTGGGGAACTAATCATGGAGAAACATGAGCAACCATTAGCAGATGGCTTGCCTGGAAGTGATGAGAATGAAAGGAGGAAGGTGGCTGAGCTGAGGGAGTTAGTGGAGGAGAAAGATCCAGCTGCAAAGGTTTGTATGATCTCTTAGTAGTTTTTGATTTTGTTTTTCTCTTTATACTCCTCTGATAGGTTATAGATTGTAAACTGGAGATCTTTATGGTTTTTGATGACTCTTTTTGTTTTGCTTTGTTCTTTTTCAGTAAATTTATAGTCTTCTGTTGAATTGTTGGTTCTAACTATGTTGCTTCCCATTGTTTCTATTCTAAATTTGACTGCTGTTAGAAATTATTTTTCTATTAAACTTTACAGCAAAGATGTATACAGACATGTCGTTGTAAAAAAAATTAAAAAGGTGATCAGTTATTAGCATTAATTGTGGCCCTTTACTAGCAAGATTCAGGTTCTTATTTCTTGTGAAAGTTTGGTTTGATTCACTATTCTTGTGAGATGAAATGCATTTTACTGCTCTAAAAGAGTCTACACTGAACTATAAATAGATCTCCAAACTTTATCATTCAGGAAGTAGACAATGTGACACTGAGGAGATTCTTGCGATCTCGTGATCAGGACGTCAAGAAGGCATCTCGATATCTCCTGAAACACCTCAATTGGAGGCGTTCAGCTGTCCCAAATGGCTTTATATCTGAAGCTGAAATCAAGAATGAGCTTTTGCAGAGGAAGGTATTTGCTCAGGGATTCGACAAAGTGGGGCGCCCGATTGCGATTGTGCTTAATGCTAAGCATGATCCAGCCAAAAGAGATTTAGCGGAGTTTAAGCGTGAGTTCTTCCACACACATTGGAGTATTATTTCCTATTAAGGGGAGTCTGCAATCCCTTTTTATTGATACATCCATCTTGCATTTCTACAGGTTCTGTTGTTTACTTAATTGACAAGCTATGTGCCAGGTATCTAATTCTCATAAGGATTACTTGACATTACATTTTGATGATTTTTCTTGATGCAATTATATTTAATGAACTTGGCTGTTGAACTGAGAGAAGTTTATGATCTGAAAATCTAGTCAAACATTAACTCCAGAAACTACAAATCTAGATTGCATCAAGAATTTAATGAAGTATACAAGAGAAAAAAGGTGAAAAGTAGTGGCATGTTTGCATGTTCATTTGATTGATTTCACATTACAGAACAGGAGGAGATCAGGAGAAGTTCACTATTATTGGTGATTTTAAAGACTGGGGATTCTCGAACTGCGATCTTCGTGCTTACCTTGCAGCCCTGGATATTTTACAGGTACTACTTACCAAAATAAAATTTAATTTTTAGTCCTTCAGCTATTATAATGTCACGGTTTATGATTATTATTGCAAACATGAATTGCCGAAAAAAAAAATTTATCTGCATTAGACCACACTGCTGTAGCAGAAACAGTGTAGTTGAGATGAAATTGGGCTACTTCTTCAGAAAAATTCAGAAATCTGAAACTAAGGAAACCATTAAATAAGATCACCACTATTTTAAGAGAACTAAGATTGACATCCCAAAATCATCGAGGCACAAAAGCCTTAAGTCTTACTAGGAATATGCATCTATCTAGTAAGTTGTCATACTGACTAACTTCGAAAGTCTGTTGTACAGGAGGAACAATAAAAATAACGAAAACTAGAATGAATACATTTTTCTTTCAGGATCTTGAATTCCTGACTAGTTAACATAAATTTCTTGTGCCAGGAAAGCTGTTGCCTGAAAACATTAGAGAACTTACTGAAAAAAGTCAAATGAGAAATTTAATAACAACTAGAAATTGTGATTGGAAAAGAACAGATAATATAAAAAAATTGCACATTTTCGCTGTATCCATGTCTCATATTTCTATGATTGATGAGATAAAATTTACTTGATTTTTTATTTTGCGATATGCCTGGCTATTAACATCTTGCAGTTTTTAAAGTAAGTTTGATGTCATTGTGATGGCCTTGTTTAATTATCTTCTTTGCCAAAGTACATGCAGTTGTGATTGTATTTTTGATTGCTTGATAAAAGTTACTTAGTAGCATCAAACATTTGTTAACCCTCTGAATCAATAATGGCAGAACAACTACCCTGAAAGACTAGGGAAGGCCTTCTTTGTCAATGTGCCATATTTCTTCATGAAGGCATGGAAGATTATATACCCTCTTATTGATCAAAACACCAAGAAAAAGGTGCTCTCTGAAACTGAAACCTTGATCTTTGGAAAGGTCAACTGATGCAATGTTACTTTTGATCAAAAACAGTAATATACAGATTGTGTGCATATAGAAAACCTGAAACTTAGATTCCTTGACATTGTATTTTTCTCAATTAAAATCAATCATCAAATCTTTGAATCCTTTTTGGCCATTTTGATGCAGTTTGTATTTCTGGAGAATGAGAATATGACAGACAAACTTCTGGAAGACATCGACGAAAGCCAGCTCCCGGAAATATACGGTGGAAAGCTGCCACTAGTTCCTATAGAGGAATCCATCTCCAAATCAGAAGCAACAAATGAATTTTCTGCTTAATCTTCCTTTCTGGTTAATGGATTTTTACCAGTAAATGAAAATTATCTTTTTGTGACATAGGAATTGAGTTGAAAATTTATTTTGTATGGATATGCCAAGGTAATGATATGAAGGAGATCTCCACATATGAGATTTAGAAAGTCCATAGGCTTGTTAGATTGAAATTAAGCAGTTCAGTCATGGTGAAATTTGTTATCAATGTCATTTCTATTTCACAATCAAATTACTAGTGGCATATTGTTACATTAAAATCTTCGCCTTCTTTCTTCCCCAAACTAATCCAAAAGAAGTGTATATTTGAGTATTAGACATCTTTATTAACCTTAACAACCACCAGGTGGAAAAAAAAAATTCCTAGAATATTAACATATTACAATATGTATACAGACATGTTCTGTTGTACAAATCGCTATCTTGTTGTACAATATGTGCAAAGAAACCATTAATCTTGACAACTACTTGCTTTCATTAAAAGCAGTTCAACTTAATCCTCTAAATGATACAAAACGTGGTGAAGAAAGATGAAATAGGGAAATAAGAAGGGAAGGAATGGGGTTTCACACCTCCACCCTAAAAAATGGTTTCACACAAAAATCCTCTAGAGAATAAATCACATAAACTTTTATTCAATTCCAAATAAAATATAACGGGTCTATATATAAACCTACAATAGAATTAAGCAAAAAACACCCTACATAGGAAATAAACAAAAGACACTCTAAATAAATAAAAATCAGAACCAGATCCCTATAGGAGGGATCATCAACTGTCGGTGCCTCCTGTGCTAGTACACATGCCATCGCGTCCTATCAGTGATGTCCGCATCACTAAATGAATTCGAAAACTCAAGCATTCGTCCAGTAATCTCGGGAAATAAGTCTATTTTGCAGGAAATATTAGTGTTATTTTTCCTGTGACTGCTTTATGAAATCTCTACACTTTTCACCCATATTGTTGAATTCCAAACTACTGCATTTAAAACCAAATGTTATTGGACTTGAATGGGTGAATGTTTGGTGGAATTCAAACTCATGTCATCTATTTTGATTTCATACTAACTCAGTAGTTACTCTAAAAATGTTAAGTTGTTAGCTTTGTTCACTCGTAGAATATGAATAAACTTATTCTAGTACAAGCCTCTTATCTCAATACTAGTTTACTAGCATTTATTTTTCCCTCAACTCTCACTTTATATCATCAAATTAATAAGAAAAACTAGGATGTATTTTAGTCACTATTCTCATTTACTTTAAATTTAATGTTATAACTAAATATCAAACTATCTTATACCGGTATAGCCTCTCTTATGCGAGTATAACAAATAATAATAGCTATCTATAAGAGAACGCATAGAAAACAATGTATTTATATTTTATATTCTAACAAAACTAATTATAATAAAAGTTTTGGAAGGAGCCCAATAATTTTTACATTTGAGAATTTTCCAATAGCAATGTAGTATTCTGAAATCCTCATCAAAAAATTTCTACAAACTTTGTGAATTTCAAAACTTTTTCCAAGACTAAGTCAAAGTCATTTTGGCAAAAGGAAATTGCTATCAAAGTTGATTAACGTTTTCTTTTCATTCGGTTGTTGCCTTGAAAAGTATGTCCATCTTGCAGAAGAGAAAAAGTGCAGTTCTACTATTCCTTGTGACGGCTCAAACAAAAGTAGAAGACTCCATCATAAATCCTCCAACCACTGCATTTAAACCGGTCGTCTAATCCAGCTGTCCTTGTACACACTTTTTTTGTTTCAATTGTTTCAATTGTCTACTCTTTTTTTTCTATAGAGATGATAAGTTCGTAGGCTAATTATATCCAATGAGTTAGTTTTCGCCTTCAAATTATAAAAAGAAAATATCCAATATTAATGGGAATTAAAGTTATGCTCGTTGTATTTAATAGGACTCAATCATTATGCTACAGTAATATCGTTGTATTGTCCGCTATATAAAAGTTAGAGAGATCTAGCACACCCAACGTCTTCTCCATCCTCCAAATTTTCTGGGCACCAAAATCATGGAGCAAGATGACCGATCATTAGCAGATGACTTGCTTGGAAGTGATGAGAATGAGAGGAGGAAGGTGGTTGAGCTGAGGGAGTTAGTAGAGAGACATAATCCTGCTGCAAAGGTCCACTTTGCTCTCTTTGTAGTAGATTTCTTTTGTTCTCTTTGTAGTAGATTGGTTACAGATCTTTAAAGGTTGCCTAGTTCTGTTTAGTTTCTTTTTCTTTTTCTTTTTTGATGGATTATAGATGTGTTTGTAGAGTAATTTTATTGTTTTGGGTTGAAGTATTCCTTCTGTTAACTTCACACAAACTTGGCTTTTGAAGCAAGAATCTTAACAAAGTTTAGATATTAGAATTATGGTCAGTATTGTTCATGGAAACCACTTTAGTACTGCCAAGGCTTTATGTTCTTATTTCTTGCAAAAAGGTTTTGTCTCAGTGAACTTTTTGAGTTTAAATCAGTCTGCACTGCCCAAAACTACATGCAGGAGGTAGATAATGCGACATTGAGGAGATTCCTGCGTGCTCGTGATCAAGACGTCAAGAAGGCGTCTCAATTTCTTTCAAAGCATCTCGAATGGAGGCGTTCGGCGGTCCCAAATGGATTCATCTCTGAAGCTGAAATCAAGAATGAGCTCTCTCAGAGGAAGGTATTTGTTCAGGGATTCGACAAAATCGGGCGCCCGATTGGAGTTGTTCTAAATGCAAGGCATGATCCATCCAGAAGAAATTTAGCTGAGTTTAAGCGTGAGTTGTTCGATGTCGCCTTCGCTATTTTTATGGCGAAATTAACTGAACTACATAGCATCAAAATAAGTCCTTGTTGATGTATTCATCTTGCTTTTTTACAGGTTTTGTTGTGTACATCATTGACACACTATGTGCAAGGTAGAAAAAAAAATGAAGCTTATGACTTGAATTCTAACTAAAGATTCACTCCAGAAACTAATATAGATAGCATCTTTAAATAGCTGTACTCAGTGTTAATATGTTCATTTGATTCACTTAACATTGCAGAGCAGGAGAAGGTCAGGATAAGTTCACTGTCATAGGAGATTTTAAAGACTGGGGATTCTCAAACTTGGACATACGTTCTTATCTTGCAGCTCTGGATATCTTCCAGGTATTACTTATCAAAATACAAAAAGGAGGAAGAGATTATGATGCTGTATAGCTAAAGCCTAAGCATATACGTTTTCGAACTATTATGATGCCTGGAATTACTAATTCTGATCTGAACAACAAGATACACCGAAAGCTAGCAAAAAGAAGAGCATTTTCGCATGCACATTTTACTCGTTAATCGTTTTTCGTTGTCTTCCTTCTTTGCTTGAATACAATGTAGTTAGAGTTACTAATCTTGTTTCTTGCGGTTTACTTAGTTCCACAAACTTTTGCTGACTTGAGTAAACAATTGCAGAACAACTACCCTGAAAGGCTAGGGAAGGCGATTATCGTCCATGTGCCGTATTTGTTCTTGAAGACGTGGAAGATAATATACCCTCTTATTGATAAAAACACCAGGGAGAAGGTACCTTTTGGAAGCTTTGATCTCTAAGTATAACAATTGGGTGTCTGTGTGTGTGTGTGTGAGTGAAGGTACATTGCATATAAATAACTCAGAAACATAGGATTTCTTGTCGATTTAATTGAATTCTTTTGCTAAATTTTGATGCAGTTTGTCTTTCTTAAGGATGAGGATATGACAGAAAATCTTCTGGAGTACATCGACGAAAGCCAGCTCCCAGAAATATTTGGAGGAAAGCTACCACTGGTTCCCATAGAGGAGTCCTCTGGCATGATCTAAGATACAAAGGAAATTATTATAAGATAGTAGTGATAACACTAAATAAAGAATTTCTCTTGTAATGCAGAACTTAAGGTACATACTTTGAGTTTGTATGGTTCATGCCATACTTAGGGATTTGGAAGTAATCTTGTAACACCTCTTGTTCAATCAGTTCGGATAATGTGATCTCTGCTGATCTCTTCTAAAAATCCAAGCATCAATCATCTAGTTTACAATCTTAAAATGCCATTCATGAACTGAAAAGAAGTGAAATTTAACAGGTCTACTTCATACAACTCCTATCTTTCCAGATAGATGGAAGTTCATGAACTTTCAGAAACATAGACAGTGCATTACATCAGGCTAACTACATGAGAGGAGATCTATAAAGAGGTTCAAAATACCACTATATACTATCCAAAATGAAAATTTGAGAACCTTACAACTAATGACCATAGGTCCAACATGGTGTTCATAGACAGAGTCGCACTAGTGCGTACAAAACAACGAGGATTTACATTGATCTTATAGAACCATATCACCTAACTCATGGCACAAACAGAACTCATCCAACGAGTAGTTTGTTCTCCTCCAAGAAGGAGTAAGTTGGAACCTCCAAATTGAAAGGTGCAGGGCCTTTGCGAATCCTGCCAGAGATGTCGTAGTGAGAGCCATGGCAAGGACAAAACCAACCTCCAAAGTCACCGGCATTGGGCAAAGGAATACAGCCAAGGTGAGTGCAGACACCAACGACCACAAGCCACTCCGGGTTCTTTACCCTTTCTGCGTCCTCCTGGGGATCACGAAGAGACGACACATCCACACTGTTTGCCAGCTTAATATCATCCTCTGTCCGGCGCCTGATAAAAACCGGCTTCCCACGCCACTTCACCGTCACCGTGGTTCCAGGCTCAATGCCAGAGAGATCAACCTCCAGGGAAGCTAGAGCAAGGACATCCTTAGTGGCAGACATACTCAACACAAACTTCAGTATTAAGAGACGGAGCAAGGAGGCATAAACGAATCTTCCTCCAGTCAAAACAAAGTAGGCAAAAGCTCGTTTACTGGGATCTCCTGGTGGATAACGCTCATGGTTATGCTCATCATAGACGATTTTTGAGGTCGGGTTCTTCATGGCAGCTACAGTGGCCGGAAGATCAGCCAACCCAACATCATGGTGTCCTGGAACAAGAGATTCCGTGGCAAAGCCTGCACGAGGTAGCAAGTTTGACATGAACAACTCTAGTAATTGCAGGTGAAAGAATGAATTATTATCCTTAGAGCATTGAGAGGTACAATTGCTACTAATTGGGGAAGTAAGCATGATGAAATAACATATGTATGAATAAATGCAGATGGACGTAATTACAAATTGAATTTTTTTTTTTACATATTGATCAGTCAACAGCAAGAAATGTGAAGTGATCAAGTCTCAGAAAGAATTCCTTTAATGAACAGTCATACAGAGAAAAGCAAGAGAGCTAGAAGCACATTCTAACATATGACAAGCAACATGACTAATGAGAGCCTAAAAAATTCGTCACTCGCTCGAGTCCATGCGCTGAAATTTGATTCACGAAATTCAGATACTTCCCGTGATTTACCTGAATTTCTAATTCTGGCGCTATGGATGCATAAAGTTCTGAAAGACAAAGAAATCAACAAAGAACCAACCCAAGATCACAGACAAGTATGAAAACTAGTAGGATATTGAGCCTATAATTTCAAAGGTCTAATTTTGAACTTGTTTACAGGGCGGATCTCTAAGTTCTAATATTGTGAAGTAAGGATTAAAAAGGATACTTGTGATTATGATATAGAGAACGAGATCCCACTTGGTTTATCTCTTAACTCTATTCACCGATCAATAGAACTTCACATGCAAACACAAAGAGAAATCTTTCAAGGATCAAAACGACGACGGAGACGCGAATCCTAACCCCTGGTGGCACCAAAAAGGCTCGATCGAGAGAGGATCGAGAAATCATGCGATCCGGGATCGTCTCTGGAGAAGGAGGGATCGGCGCGGATGGGGTTATTGGCGAGGAGGGCGGAGGAGCACGGGCTCGTCCGCCATGGGAGGGACGCGAGCCTTCTTCCTGCGACTCTTAGCATCGTCGTCGTCGTCGTCGACGTCTCTTCCCTCGAGCGTCGGCGTCTCTTCCTTAGATGTCGCCGCTTTAATGAAAGAATATATAGGCCCATTTAGGCCAAGCCCAATAAGTTAGTCTCTCACACAAAGTTTTAGGAATATTTATTCATAACACCCTATAAGGTGTCTTTATTATAACTCACACCCTATCTATCACGATGGCTATTTTATCATTAGACCCTTATATTTTGCACTTTTAATGCCCCAAAAGTAGAGTCGTTGGCAAAAATATATCTATTTTTTAATTTACTTACCAAATAGATAATATATATACTTACATATTAAATTAGGTCTATTTTACTATAGCACTAAGTAAAACACTTAAGTGTTAAAGTATTGTACTTAAAATGCTAATTTTATCAGTGTTTTTATTAAAATGTTTTATATAATACTTCATATCACTCTGCATAGAAAGATCTTTACTTAGAGCTAATTTGGTCAAAAACTCTATAATTACTCTTGACATTCATTCTCTTATATATATAAAATACCTTGGAGTACTTTTTTTTAAGCTTTAGATCAAAAATAAAAAAAAAAGGATCAAATTTATAAGATCAAATGAGAGATATTTTTAGTATTTTTATTTTATTTTTATTGTTAAATAGTGTTTTTGAGACATTAAGATTAAGAAGTTTTTACACAATTGCCACTAAAAATATCTTAAATAGTATAATTGCCATTGAAACTTTTGACTATTTTAGAATTGCCATTGTGATTAGATTTGTAACTCAATATGCATAAAATATTTCTAATTGATGATTGTTAATGCTAACAAAACACATAGATAACTTTCGAACCATTTTAAATAATTTACATAACAGAAAATTAATTATTTTCTAATCTAATGTTAGTTTTAACTGTAATTACTTACATTTGAGTGATGCAATGGCATTTGCAAACATGCTCAATAATTTCGATGGCCAACTATAATAGTTTGAAGAATGCAGTGATAATTATGTCAAAATTTCAAAATAAAATCCAAGTCTAAGGTATTTTAACGATAATAAAAAAAGATTCATAAAAAAGAAACCATAATAAATATTTCAGATTTGAGAATCTGGATAGTCTGAAGCACTTTCTTGCCTGTTGAACAGGACTCGGCATGTTCTACTCTTATTTCACTACTTCAATAGCATCTCAAATTATATTGCCAGAGGCACTACACTGACCTGAGAGGTTGAGAACCATCGAGCTGCAACCAGTAGTAGCCATCATGTCATAACTCATAACAGTGATAACACTGCAAAAAATAAACTTGTAACTTGTAAGGGGAATCAAACAAGCATGAAACGGTTCTAGACTCGTTCTACAAATCGATTTAAATCACAAGAAATGCTGAAGGTTCTTATAAGTGCCACTGCAGAAATACACAGGAAAAGAACACGTCTAGATGAAATCCATATAGAAATACAAAATTGTACAAGAACCGACAACAAAATGATAAATCTCGTACACTACAGAAGATAACCACTCACAATACTGCTTCAATACTTCCTATCGTCTATTGTTCATTCCTCCTGTGTGAGAACCGAAATATAATTACTGGTTACACCTGCTACTTGAATGTCGCCTCCGTGCGAAATTACTCACCTGATAATAAATCGCATTTTCATGCCTCATCAGCAGGTGTAACAGCATGGGTTGGGTACTTCCACATAACATCAGCCCATGTGCTCTGCCCATCTGTGACTTCTTTCACCACTGAAGCCACTTCATCGACATCTACACGAATCTGTTGCTTGCTGTCTCGATCACGGATTGTCACAGAAGTAGTGGAGTCAACAGTAATAGCCAGGGGAACACCAATTTCATCTGTTCTTGCGTAACGCTTACCTATCGAAGTACCTGCAACAAAAGAATATGTGAAAAAAGTGAGTTATCCCCTGTGTGTAGTATTAGGTTAAAAAAAAGTATCTAATTTTGATAGTCTCAACCAGTACTTCTTCCCTCTTTCAAATATTTAAAAGAAGAGTTACTTTCTTCAAATCTTCCTACATAGAATCCTTAGAGGACACAACTCCAGAGTTATTTTAAATCACTGATCAGATATAATCCTCAAAGAATGATTGACAGAACAAATCTAGTCTTAATTAGTCTCCAAAAAGCACCCTATATTCTTCTTCCAGAAGACAAGAGATGCAATATGGACATGAGCAAAAATAAAATGCCAATTCTTGTAAAATGGAGTAAAGTTGACAGAGGGCATATGGATCACATAAAATGCCCTATGTATCAACTTTTATTAATGGATAATGTAAAGAAGCATATATTGTTTTCTCACACGTACCTGTAATATCAATTATATGTGAAATTCCAGCTGTTGTCAGTGCTTTTGAGATTCTTTTTGCAACAATGTCAAACTTCTCAATTTTCACCAGTGGGAAGACTGTGCACTTGATAGGAGCAACAAGAGGGGGGAAGCCAAACACATTCAACTGTTCATCCTCGGTTTTGCTTGGCCTTTGATAGTAGCAGTGCTCAAATAGGCAATAGATTATTCGCCCAATACCAAAAGATGGTTCAATTACAGAAGGTGTAAATACCCTTTGATGTTCCTTTTTCTTCTCCATACTAATTGAAACCATGTTTTTCTTTATGATGACAACTTTATTGAGAGTGCAGACATGGAATTCTACCTCCCCTTTGGACTCCAAGGCTGCTTTCATTTCCAATGCTTCACTTTCACTCATGGCCTGTGAACAATATAAGAAATCAAATGAGATAAAAACAGTCAGCTAAAGATCAATGCAGCCAATGCAGAAAATTCTCATTACCTCCAATGCTTCAACCACCATCTTCTGGCTACCTTTGAAAGCAAGACCCAGTTCCTTCTTTGACGGGGTTATGATCAGTTTCTAAAATCATACATGCAAATGTGATTCAGCATATTGCAGCATTTTCAAGTAGGATATATAATTCTTTTTTAATAGAATTTCTCAAAGTAAAAGGAAGTGATAATGATAGAAAATTCAAAACAAATACATAGAAAGAACCTCACCTCCACCTCTCTAGGTTCTGAAAACTTCTCATGTGCAACAAGAGGGACACCACTTTTCTCCTGTTGCAGAGCATAATAGAATTATGTGAGCATACGGCTTTCGTCCTCTCCTTCAAACTCGGCAAAAGTATTATTTAATAACAAATAATTTTGCAAATACAAACAGGGATGACAGGATAACTATACAAGGCTTGCAACAAGAAAATACATGGAGATGAAGTAGAATATACCCAATTCTCTCAAGTGATTTTGCTTTGCCCACAAACAGGATTACACATTAATTGCTAGACTAAAGGATGGATATTCACGTTGACAAGCAGCTGTAAAATACATACAATTCTTCTATAAAGTCTTTCAATAAAATTTAGACACTGTGACAAACCCAGATTAAGAATGCTGCATTTCATACATGCATATATGGATGCTTATAATGGACATGTAACAAAGACACAAGTGATAAAGAAAGTCACTCTATGGTATTAGAATTAATAGGTGTGAGAAAAAGAAATTATATCTAGCAGTAGTACCAAGATAAGTATTTGAGGCCTCTATTACTATCTTTTCTTTATTATCATGCAAAAGGTTCGTTTGGAGCAACAAATAAGTAACAAGCAACAGAACTGTTGCAATAAATAATATTGCTTTATATTTAAAATTGCATCATTGTTTTAAGCAATTTCATAGCAACTCATACCGAGTGAGCACGTAAATCATAAGCAGACCTATCAGCAATTCCAACACACTCAATCCAGCCATAAGAGCATTCAATTTCAGCATCCCAGCAATCTGCAGCATAATGAGCCATCTCATTTGGCAGATGTTGCCGGAAGCGTAAACGATCTTTGTCAATTCCAAGTTGTGTCAAGAAAAGGTAAACCCTCCCAATAAAGTAACCAAGGGTCTCATTGTTGATAGTTCCCTGTTAATACCAATTAAAAGTTAGGAAGTCAATAACAACATAGAAGTGCAAGATACAAACACACAGAAGGAAGAGTTTGATATCATATGCAGTAACTAGGACGAAAACAAAAGATCTTACAAGCATACCTTTGCTACCGCTTCTCCAAGATTGATTTTCTTTGCCGATTTTGCTGACAGTTGCTCCTCTCTTGGGAACATCAAAAACTCCAAGTTAGTAACATCACCAAACTTTGGGTGAGATTTGTCCTCGGGATCCACAAAATGCTCAATTTCTGCTAAAGTAAACTCACGGACTCTTAAAAGACCTTGACGAGGTGAAATCTGATAATACAACAGAAAGAGTCCATTCAGAGCGGATACACTCCTACCAAGGGCATGAAAATCGTAGATCTTTGAATAACTCACATGTGATAAACATGTTTAACACAATTAATCAGTTTAACAGATAGAATTTGCAAAAAGTGGGAAATGTGACAGAAAATTGGGTAACTTTTAAACCAAGGCCAAAGTTCACAATACAAAGTTCCTCAATCCTCCATGAAGTATATCCAACTCTCTTGCAAGCACATAGCTTTACTAGTCAACACCTTCAGCCCACACAAAATAGTTTCAGACCTCATATTTCTTAATCAAACAACAACAAATTGGGGAAAAATTGCATTGGTTACGCACACAAAGACTACAATTCCTCTCACAAGATGTTGTTGTCAACAATTTAACAATATCCTATGTCAAAGTCTTAAATTTCAATCAATGGGCACTAACTACACGAAAGCTTTTCCCCACGTAACATGATTTAGGATAATGGTCCTCATTAGCAAAATGGTCATCACATGCTTTTCAGTGATAGTTAGTCTTATCCATCCAAATTGGTGCCCTGCTCACATTTAGGATCCTTCAACATAAGTTTAATGACTAGTCCACTGATTACACAACCAAAGATTTTATAGTAACTATATTAAGGCCAATTATTTATGAAATGCAATTTTAGTAAATTAGGGCATCAAAATAGAGAATGAATCATTCTTGATGGACACAAAGTATTTGAGAGAAAGGATGGTTGTGTCGATCGACACATGCCATACCAGTGTGTGCGAAGGTGTGTCAGTCCATACATGTACCAGTGTGTGCGGAGGTGTGTCGGTCGACACATGCCATACCAATGTGTGTGGAGGTGCGTCGATTAGCACAGGTGCGTGAGCAAGCATGAACTTATGTTGACCCCCATGCCAATTAGCAAGAAATTTTTTCGTTTGTTTTCTTGTTTTATTTCACTTTAAAAGCTATTTTGAGGTGTAAAAATGATAGATCTAGCTCAATTTTATTAAATCCATTATTTATAAGAGTTTTTTACATAGATCTAGCATTTTTAGGTGCTAACTACCTAGATGTATAAAAAATACTCTTTAAAATGTAGGAATCAAAGGGAAAATTAGATTTCCCCTCAAATTTCCTTAAATTTTAAAAAATTCAAAATTAATATATATCAAATTCATTTAAATTAGGTCAAAATTGATATAGGAACATATTAGATTAACTACATTCAACTAGGTTTTGAGTTTAATTATTGAACTATTCAATTAATGAATGTATAAAATCATATTATGTGTTGAATTATGTTTTTATTCGACTATTACTATATCTTTAGTAAAATAGATCATCTACAATATTATCTAAGGATAAAATACTCTAATGTAGCCTTTACTACATATATTCAAAATAAAATTGTATAAAGACCCTAAAAATATATCGGAGACATATCCCTGACACGTAGGGGAGTGCTAGCTAGATATCGAAGTGGCATTTGCCTTTGCCACAAGCATCCTTGACTAAGAGAGTATATTTAACTCCCAGATGCATATTTCCCCAAGCATAGGAGATTAACAAGGACATATAACTAGAACAAGGTGCCTTAGATGGAGAATTGTCGCATATGTGTACTATGTGATCATAAGAGGCCCCTTTTAAGCTGAAAGAAAATTAATTACATAATAGCCATAAAAGCTACGACACTTTATTTATTAAAATATCAGGCAACTAAAAGTAGTATGTTTTGTTAAACAAGTTACATGAATACAAGGATTGCAAGGTGGATGAATGGCCGTCTACAAAAGGTACAATAAGAAATTATTGTATAAAATACAAGTTATTGGTAGTACCTACAAAGGATAAGTTGAACGAGGATTGTTTAGTATGGTCTAAACATGGATACAAAGATCACATAGCCCATCAGTGCATAGAAATGGTTTTATTCGGATAGAAGGTTTAAGGAGAGAAGACCAAACTGATATGTAGAATATTTCTGGTAAGAAAGACGAGTTCCAAGTTAGCAATACAAGTTAATCTATAAAAGATTACGCTTTTTTTCCCTCGTGATTGTCCATGAACCTCATATTTATGTTCTCAAAACTTTTTGTGCCCAATAGTGTAAATTGAAAGCACCTAAAATATAACCATTTAATAGCATAGGTAGCACTCCTCCAATATCAAGAAAAGGCGATTGTTGAAGGAAATCATCCAAAGAATATATGGTGGCATAAGACAACCATTTCAAAGCTATCTAGAAAAGTATAGTTGACCAAAACTTGCTTTCACAAAGAAGAGGCGCCAAACATCGGGTAGTAACTAGTAAGGTTGCACAACTATAATTCTATCTCAATGCCATACTCCAAAATATCTAAGAATATAAGCTATTAAATAAATTACACAAGGACCAAAAATACAGTTGCGTGTTACAATCCAACCACATGGGTTAGGTTAATCAAGTCGATTGAATCAAGTACAGTCAACTTAAGTTAATTAGTTAGTTAGTTTTATCTTATTGTTTTAAATTTCAAATAAATTGGATAATCCACATGTGAATTCGATCATTTTTATTCCTATAAATAGGAGGGGACATGTGTTGATAATTATTATGGAATGAATCTGAATTTAGCCAAATTATTCTTTTCGTCTTTATTTTTTACCATAATCGTTAAATCGCATTTATCTTTCTAATAGTAGATCAAAGCTATAAGAGCATTCTAATCTTCCAAACTCTAACCACCTTCCTCCACCAGCAGCCACCCTACTTTACGACAGTCCACCACTCTTAATTGTTCGCCACCCTCCGACAACTGCCACAACATCGGACATTTGCCGTTCTAACTTTGCTTCACTATTTTATTTATGTCTTTTCATCTAAATCTCCGATTTAGGTAAAATCAGAGAGAGCTCTTAGAACCCTATCTCGTGAGGCTACTATTACCTAAATTTTCATAATTTTTTTATGTTCAAATCTAGTGCGTAATACTATGTACGAATCTACATAAAAGGTCTAGAGAGAATATGGTTCAAAACTATGATGTTGAAACTTGAAAGCAATGAACAATTTCACAGAAGACCATTGTGAGTATAAGGATCTAGATAAGGCAATCCTTGCCGTGGATGAACAAACGATCTTCAGGAGGCAACCCTTGTAGTGAGCATAAGAATATGTAGAAACCAATTGTTGTACTTAAATAATACTTGAAAATTACAGAAATGATGGTTTCAACAACTTTCCCTTCTAAATGTTAATAAACCTCAACTTCCACACTTTGATAGTTGACACATGTTCCTACAATAAAATTTGGTCAACCAGACTTCACAAAGAACTCTTTAATATGAAGATTTGACCGGAGATTACCCTTTTGCACTTACATGAAAACTTTCAAGAGAAAAGGTAACATCCTAGTCTCAATCTCACAAGTTCACAATATGGAACAACTTTTGTACAATGAGAATGTTTAATGTAACTCAAATGAGTTGATTTTTTCAAACATATTTCAGCCATTATGAACAATTAAGTGATTAATTGCACTAACATTCTAGAATAAACCTCTTGGAAATTCAAACCAAGAAAATGCAGATACAGTGAATAGCAATGTACACGCAACAGAATGTTTTACTATGCAAATGTAGTAACACTTAAGTATGCAGGAGAAAAGATAACAAGGTTGCAAGATTAAAACCTCATTTCTAAATGCCTGGCCAATCTGGGCTGCTGCAAATGGGAGTTTGTTCCCGTTGTAGTAATACAAATCCTTAAAGTTTACAAAGATACCCTGTGCTGTCTCTGGCCTCATGTAGCTATAAATCAACAAAAGATGATCAGCCAATCTAGTTAATAAGGCATCAACATGTCAGACAATTAATCACTCACCCTGAACTTAAACCTGATGGTCCGATTGAAGTCTGGAACATAAGGTTAAATGGGTATGGATCAGATAGATGGTTCTTGGTATCAGGAGCAGTAATCCCATATTCCTTAATCTTCGCACCAAGTTGCTCAGGGGAGAGATCATCCAACACCGCAATAACATGCTTGAGTTCCGCCACTTTCTCTGGCAACAAAGTGGCATCCTTCTCAAGCTTCTCCTTGCAAAAGTCCTTGAGCAAGTGATCAGCCCTATAGCATGTGCCGGTCTTCTCATCTTTAACCATAAGATCAGTGAACTTATCGACATGGCCAGAGGCCTTCAACACAATCTCCGGGGTCACACAAGGGCAGTCAACCTCCAGCATTCCCTCCTCCAAGACAAAATGCTAAGGACCAAAAGAAAACACCATTGAGATTGAGACACTATCTGATTAAGAAGACATTATATAGCTCAATTAAGCTCATTGGCTGCTTTTAACTACAGTTAAAGGTTAATTATATTTCCTCTTGCTAAATATCCCAAACTAGGAAATGGGAACATACGAAGAACAGAAAATTTCAGCTTGAACACCACATTATGGATTTATCCTGATTGTAAACCTAGCTTTCATTATTTCTACACCAAATCCTGCATTTCCCTGAAAATATACAAATAAACTAATTAAGAATAACTCCCAAAGGAAAGGTAATGAAAATTGAAAAAGAAGATATAAATGTCTGTAATCCCAAATTGCCCTCACCTCTGGGTAGGTTAGAATAGATGCATTTAATCATCACTGAATTTAAATCAGGCTTATGCTAGTTAGTTCCCGTCGTATTAAACAAGTTACATTTTAGTAATTTGATAGGCATAGTTAAATTAACCAACGACACGACTAATGAGTAATGGCAGCATGCTGCTTGAGCATTTCTAGGGACTTGATTTAGGAATAATAAGAAGGGTGCAAAATAAATATTTAATCATTGTATTTAAATAAAATATAGAAATAGAGTATGTTGGCAGAATGAAGAAAAAACAGAAAGTTCACGTTTTTACGAACAATTCCGAATCTATCACTACTCTATTCAAAACCCGACAAAACACTATCTAATTGTAACTAAATTACGAAAATAAAAAACCAATACAACTTAGAAGAGCAATTAAGTCGATTTCCATTCGTTAGAACCCACGATTCTATACCTGGCGCCAGAATGCAAGGACATTGGCCTTAACAGCACATCCAGGAGGCCCGTAGTCATAGAGTCCAGCCACTCCACGGTAGATCTTAAACGATGGAATGTAGAACAGCCTCCTCTCGAGCGTGTTCACCACAGCCTGGCGAAATGCCTCTCTCCCAACGGCAGCGGCGGCGCCGGAGGACGACGAACTCTCATCGGCGGCAACGGTGGAGGACTGGATCTGGCGCGCGATGTCAGCGGACTCCATCTTGAGCTTCTTGAGTGCCTCGACAGCGGCCTCGATCTCCGACGGCGAGACCCCGGGGCGAGCCTTGAGGGAGCGGACGGCGTCGGCCTGCGCGTCGACGGCCGCCTGCTTCCCGGCAAGATCACGGCGGAGGGATTCGCCGGAGGCGTCCATGGCTGTGGAGGATGAGAAGGAGGAGAAGAAGGAGATGGCGCCGCCGCGAAGGGAGGGGAGAGAGAACAGGGTTTTAGATTTCGATCGGGGATTGGAAATGGAGCATAGGAGCTTGACGAGTCGCATGAGAGGGGGGTAGAGGGTACGTGGCGTGCTTGCGTGATGTATAGGTCGTGTATTTTATTTGAAGCTTCTCATTCCGGATCCCAATAAAATCCAAGCTTCCTACGGCCAATGACTATTAAATAAATAAAAATAATACAACCTTTCCCATGGCAAAAGATATTATTAGTTCGACTCCAACTCTAAATAATATTACGAAGAAAATTATTTGATGGTTTTGCTCAATGACTCGACAATGCTATTAGCTTGAAAGAGTAATTATTCAGTGATACACATGGCTTGAAGTCTAAACTAGACAACTTACTATATTAGTTAAAAGCATGATAGGATATAGGTGCCTTGGTAGAAAATTATTTGGTGGTTGATAGTGGCTTAGTTTAATGATTTGGCTTGGCGGTGAGATTAATTTCAAAATTTAGCTCGACAGCGCAATGACTTTAAATAATGTCTCAACAGCATTTAGTTCAGGATAATAGTTTGGCCCGACTTAGGGAGGGTTAACTAGGCTAAGGTCTTAGTGCCTTTATATCCAAGGAGGGTTAACTAGGATAAAATGCATCATCTTGTGTTGTGTTAGGGCGTGAGGATTCTATCCCCTATTTTGTGTTACATTTTCTTTCTTTAACACTTCCTATACGATAAATACCAACAACTAATACAGGTCTTTATTTTTCTTTTTAAAAACCTTTAAGTTGGTACTCTTCCTTCCTTATCCTATAACTATGCAGAGCGTAGAATTGACTCCAATCCTAAATAATTATTATATAAAAAATATTTAATGATTTAATAGTTTGATAGTTTGATAGAGCTTAAAGGCCTAAGTGAAAGATTAGTCATTTGCCAGATATCTAGCCTGCTCTTGAATGATAAAAAAGAAATCATATCCAACATGGTGTTTGGGCTTATCTATATATCTAGCAATAATTGGGCTCAAATGGATTATAGATTGGATGGGCTAAAGTATCAAATAGAAAGGCCTAATAAAGATAATATACTGGGATGGGCTGGCCTATGTAACCAGAGAAATGATTCAATACTAACTAATTAATTATTAAAAATAATTTTTACCTGTTTATAAATTAAGGGGGTATATAAGACATTTTACATATGCGACCATATTTACTTAATAATGGGAGCGTCGACTTCTACCGCAACTAATTTAACTTTATAATTTGAGAAAGTGATCGGTAGTTAATTTTATTCAATTTCGACCGTTGAATTAGAAAAGAAAAAGTTAATAATTTTTATTGAATCGTTTTTTTTATTTATTCCTCGCCATTGTGAATACAATTTTTTAAGTAGACATCATGGGCTTGTGATAAATAATAAAATAATAATAATAATAATAATAATTGTTAGGTAGTGAGCCATTAATATGTTTCATAATTTAACATTCTTCCTCTCGTAAAGGAAGCTAGATTAGTTGGTGACATGAATATAAAATAGTTTTCTATTATTACTTTCTAGCTTAAGTACTCAAAGGTTAATTCAAGTGCATGCAACTCAACCAATGCATGAGTATGCTTCCATTTATAGCCATCAAAGCTACTACTCTTCAACTAAAGTGCGAGTTGCCTAATTGGCAAAAGAGGAATGTATTCTTCCTCTACATCCACTTTACATCTATTAACATCCTCTTTCTGAGTAGCCCATCATAATAAATTAAACAAATTCTTTCATTATTTTATGTCCATAAAAATAAAAAATAAAAATTAGTCTCGAAACTTAAATACAAGATTAGCTGAGTTAAAATATCGCTACAAAAATTTAGAATTTCTTTCGAAGATTATTAAGTAATCGAATTATATAGAAAAGTTTTCTTTCATACTTAATAATTTTTTAGTAGATTTAAAAAATTTATTTAAGGAATAATAAGATTAACTTGGGTATATTTTATGCTATATGAGCTTATCATTTATATAAAATAAAATATTCCCTTAGAGTAACTTAAAAATGTTTTTCTTATTTCAAATTATTTAAGTAAAAAACACTGTTTAAACTAATTAAGACAAAGTTTGATACCTAACAGCTCTATAAATCTAGCTAGAGTGAGAGAAAGGGGACTAACAAGACAAGAGAAAAAGAGAGAATAGATCCCACTTCAAAGTGAAGGCATGAAGTAGAATCATATAATTAATTATATTAAAATAAATGGTTTTAGATGTATAAGTATATTCTTCTTTCTTAAAGTTAGTAAAAAGTCTCTCTAGTTAGAAAATATTATTAGGATGCTAAATAGAGAAATGAAACTGCTGATATGATACTTAGTGGTTTATGATTAATTTGACTAACTATCTTTTAACTCTATGAAAACTTTCAACCTAATCGCACATAAACTAAATTTACTACGACGGTCGAGAAAAATATTCTTGAAAATGTTTAGATTTTGTAACGATACTTCGGTGAGGTATACTAAAAGTTAGATAAAAAAAAAAAAGAGAAAATAGTATTTTAAATATTTTTAAAAAATAAATTTAGTGTGCCTAATAATTGTGGCACAGCCTTATTAATTAGAGCTTCTTATTGGAACTTTAACCACTTTAATTAGGTTAAGTTAGGATCAAGTATGAGAACACTAATTAAAGAGAATTTAAAATACTACTCGACATCATGAAGCATGAGAGACAACTTACTACATTAATTAAGTAGTTCTTGAAGCATTATTATTTTTTAATCTTTTTTTAATCAAACTTTCTTTTTCCATAAGTCATCAACTTATTCCTTTCCTTTAGCCTCTTTATACTTTGTAGGTGAGACCCAATTGAGTTTATTGCAGTGAACCTAGCTTTATTTCCATTAGCCCACTTTTTAAAGCCTTGTATTTTCTTTTATAATATTGAAAAAAAGTATCCATTTTTTTTTTATTTATAACAAATCTTTTAAAAGGGTATGATATACATTGTTAATTTATTACCTACCGGTCTTAAAGTTTTAGATGATTAATTACTTATCTGACTTAGCATTATTAGAGTCAATTTTCAAAGGTCATTAGTTCATAATAATAAAATACTTTTAAAAAAAGTGATTCTCTTTTAAACTACGGTACTATCTAAATTATCGTCTAAGAACAAATATCTCCCTCTCTCCTGATCATTAACGTGGAACTTACATAGCAACAACTATAGCACTTAGGTAAATAATTCCAAAATCATAATAAAATAGAAATAATGATAATAGATTGATTGGAAACTCATCAAAACTTTAATTTTTTTTTATTCAATAACAAGCTCGATAAAAGAGCTGGCTCCTCTCGATATATATATATATATATATATTAAATAACCGAGCCAACCCTTAAGAAAAAAGAGTCATAATAAGCCTAATTACATCTTTATAGACTCCTATAGAAAAAGAATAACCTAAATATCAACAATACTCTAAATAAATTACTAAGACCAAACGCAAAAGAAAAAATAATTATTTCTAAAAAGTATTTGATTATAGGAAAAAAAAAACTTTTTTCTCTATATAAATAGCTTCCCATAGACTTTCTTCTCTTCATCTCTTACTACCAAACACACTCTTAATAACACTTTTCCTTTCTAATTCTATAATGCTTCTCTCATCTTGAAAAATTGAATTGAAATGACACCCTAATTTTAATACTAAAAATGTCTATTTCACATTTATACTCTGGTTTTAAGTAGAACGCTTAATTATTAAATATTTTTTTGAATACTTTTATTGAAATGATATTTATATCTTCATCAATGTTTTCATTTTAGATAAATAAAATACTCAACAATGAATTATTTTAGTTAGGAAATACTCTAGAACATATCTATTTTAGTATTTAAATCTAGATGCTATTTATTTTAATAAATAAATTTTAAAATAGAGCTATATATTTTTTTAATTATTTACGGACGAAAGTCAAACCCTTTCTAGATACGGAGATACTTAGGTTCCACCGAGCTTTTAGTTGTCTAGTCTAGGTTTCAAGTCATACGCGTTGTCGAACAATTGCATCTAATCGAACGTCGTCGAGACTTATTCCAAGCTATTATGTTGTCAAGCTGTTCCTTAAAACTAACAACATTGCTAAGTTATCAACCGAATCGATCCAAGTCACCAAAATCATCAACCACCATACAATATCTTTATAATATTGTTTGGGGTTGGAGTTAAATCCATGACTTTCTTAGTCACGGGGAAGGTAGCTATCAACTTTACTAAAGTTCCTGGGTAAAATAAAGCTAATTTGGTATTAAAAAAAACTGTTAAAAGATCTACCATTCTACAGAGTATGGAAAGGGTTGGGAGAGTTTGTGCCGCAAAGGTTGACGTGTTTGAGCCGAAAGTAGCCGACACACCGCTGCCCGATGGCTAAAAAAGGAAGAAGAAAGAACAAAAACAGTAATAAAGATTAAAAGAAGAAAAGTTAACCCAAAAATAGAAAGAAAAAAGGAAAAAAAAAAGGAGTTCGAACCCGACCACGCTCCAAAATTATGCCGGTCGCCGGTCGCGTCACCGCCTACTACCCCTAGCCGCCTCGTGAAGCGTGCCCACGTGGTTATTTACACCGCTGGGCCCCGCCAAAAGCCTGGCGCCCACGTGACTCCACGTGTCCTCCCGCGTGCCGCAGTGCAGGCGAAAAGGGAGGAGCGCTGGTTCTGCTCGAAGCTTCGGCCGTCGACAGAAGAAGAGGGAGGATGTTAATTTGCAGATAACACCTTACGTTTACTCGCATTTGTAACGCCTGGGGATCGGAATCGTAAAAACGCGTAAAGGTAGGGTGTTATATGAATTTTACGGCCAAAGCGCGTGGACCAGGGTCCAAGAAGTCGGCCGGCGATTTATTTCCTCGATCAGATTAAGAGTCGCAACCTCTGACTCTCTGAACAGACACTGATGGGTTCGGGCCCACCATTTAGTGAGTGGGTTTGGTTGGTGATCCACATTTGGGTCCCGAACCGGAGTTCGTCCTTCTGTCTCTCTAGAGCTCTGCAAAATTAATTACTTTTTTATTTTTATTTTTAGAGTTAAAAGATTTAACTCATTTAAAAGAAAGGTAGCCACATATACTCTTAATTTTTGTTCACATCCAACAAACAAAGTTATAATCAAGGCGTGGAAGCTTATTTTGCACGCTTTGTACTCGTGTTTGGAATTTTATCCTTGGACGACGTGAGATACTTTGACATTATATATCGTGTGATATTTTACACATTTTTATTTATCCTTTATTAAAAATATATCACGTAATATTTATTCTAAAATATATATATATTATTTATAAGTTATAAAGTTAAGTACGTACGTAATATTACCGAATGCCACGTGGCGCGCATGGAAGGAGTCCTCCTACTCCTCACGTGCATGTCGGTCCACGTGGACGTACACGTCGTCGACCTTACCGAACGGCAGAGATGACGCACCAAAGTTACAGCAGGGCGCGCCCACGTGGCAGCCCCAGCTGTATCAAGAGACGTGAGGACGGAGAACTGCAGGAAGGTTAACACCATGCTCGCCACGTGCCGTCATTATCGGGAGATGATAGGCTCACGCTCTTCCACGTGTGCGCGCCGAACTCTTAAAAGCTAACCCAAAAATTCCATGGCGGGTTTGGGTAACAACATATCATATCATGTCATCTGGCATATATTCTTATCCTCTTCTCTCTCTCTCTCTCTCAATCTCTTCTTTATATAGAGCAAATATCAACTAATAAGAATATGTTGTTTGACTTTAAACAAAGAGAAATTAATTATTTTAAACGAGTTCTATTCTTTGATCTCATGTGTTTTAAAATACTAACATCTACTTAATTAACCAAATGGAAGGTATAAAGCAAATGGCCTAACAAAAGGGCAAAAAATAAAAACTATGTGATACTTAAACGTCACATGTTCTTTTACATGATATTATTAAGATAGCACTCAAATTCTGCATGTCTCTTAAAGTTCCTGCCCAACGACATTCTTATTCTCTTTCTCTGGAAAGAAAAACCCTATAAATTAATATCTTCTTCTTACCTACCTGTTTCCAATTACAACTTTGGACTTACCTGTATACTTCTATACATTCTTTGTATTAGAATATAAAATATAAAAGCTATTTTTGCCTATCTGAATCATAAACACCGTCGTTTTTTTAATAGTTTATACGTTTTAGAACAGTTGAGAGTTTATGATGTTTAAGTAGAGAATATGGACTTGGACTTCTTGGACATATTACAAACAAACAAAGAAGACATTGGAAGGGTAGAAAGATGAACAAATAACACACACACACATACACTCTCCTCTCATGGCATTGCTGTTGCACTCCATGCATCTTGTAGAATTCTTTATATATAGAAAAAGATCAAATTAATTAACCAATTGAAAGAAACTCATTACATTCCTCCAACTCAAGCATACGTACATATATATATGTATATATGGGATGTTTGTTACTGTTTACTACTATCTTTGTTCTTGTGATCACCATGAGGCCATGAGCTAGAAGAAGAGGAGGAAGAGCTCCTGAATTGCTGCGCTGAGAAATCGAGGATCTGAGGCGAAGAACCCGACATCGACGACGGCGACATCTGGGAAGAGTTGGATCTATAGAGCCCGGACGTGGCATTGTGCAAGTCAGCATCTCCACCTTGGAGTAGCTGCGCGTACTGCATTATGTCAGGAAACGACGTGGCAGCGGTAGGGGGCGCCGGCGCCGGCCTCGATGATCTCTCCGGGATTCCTCGACTGAGCACGAAGCCGACCTCGGTCCGGCCTTGCACTCTCTCCGGGAAGTTGAGCTTCGCTTTGGTGCCTTTGAATCGGAGCGCGGCCTCGTCGTAGGCTATTGCGGCGCCCTCCGCCGTGTCGAACGTCCCCAGCCACACCCTCGCCGCCTTCTTCGGATCCCTTATCTCCGCCGCCCATTTCCCCCAAGGCCTTTGCCGCACTCCTCTATAGTGCCTTCTCGTCACACTACCTTCATTAGACCAATACCAACATATCTCAAATGTGAAGAAGAAGACGACGACGACGACGACGAAGAAGAAGAAGATATTATTTCACTTGTTCTAATTGACGATATAAACTTAAAACTTTTTCACTAAGCTTTGATTCTTATAGATATTTTACGCTATAAAATATATATATATATATATATACCTTGTTGGGCAGAAGCGGGTGGTTCGGCGAGGACTTGGGCCGAGCCGGGTGGAGCGGCGGCGGGGTTACTTCCTCCTCCGATGGGACCGGCCGGGACGGTGGAGCTAATCACGTGGGCGAGAGCGGAGACCATAGCCGAGGTGTCGAGGTCGGCACGTGCGTAGAAGTGCGAGAGCACGTGCTTCTCCTCCTCCTCCTCCTCCTCCTGCTGCTGCTGCTGCTGCTCCTCCTCCTCCTCCTGCTGGTGTGGAGGAAGGGGCCTCTTCCCATGCCTCCGATCCACCTTTCGGCTGAGGAAACCAACGACACCGTTGGTGTTCTGGAACTGCCGACGACCAGATCGATCGATTCAGATGATGATGACGACGACGATTGTGATGGTGATGGTGTTGGTGTTGGTAGAATCAAGAAGAAAAACGATTTCTTTTTTTCACCAAAAGAAAAGATTTGGTTTGTTAGAGATCATGTATTTATACATACACACAAAAAAAAAATGCAAGAAGAGAGAGAGAGAGAGAGAGAGGAAGGAGAAGGTGGGGAAGATGATAAGAACGCGAAATGGGAGTTGGGTGGGAGGCTTTTATTGGCTCAGTGGGTTTGTGACTTTGAGAGTTGTCTACTTTGTTTTCTTTCCAGGTACTCTCTCTATATAATGGTGTAATATATATATATATATTAGTATCTGATTGAGAGATGAAATGATACTCTTTATCAAATAGAAGAAAAAATTAGAGGTTTTTCTTTAAATCTATTATAATTGAACTTGTCACAATAAAAACAAAATATTTATCCTTTTTTTTTTTATAAATTTTAGTATATGGTTAGAATAATAAGGATAAAGGGTAGCTTTCTAATTAATCCAAATTAGTGAGACTCATGGCTATGTTTGGTGTTATCTAGAATCTGGAAGGCTGCATGGATTCACACATAACATGAATTTTTTTGTTTAGCCTTTTCTTCTCTTTTCTTTTCTTTTTTTGCTTGAGGTGCTAGGTTAACTTAATATGAAATTAATAAGATAATTAATGATCTTCTACCCAACTTAAGCTTAAGGGTTCTTTTCAAACTTAAGGGATCACTGAGAGAAGAGTCCTGTCAAATTATGATGTGAACTTGTGATCATTAGTTAAAGTTAATTGGATCTTTAGTCAATTGTGGTTAATTAGGTCAAAGTCAGACTGTACTACAATTAATTCTGCCAAACTGGTTAATTGCTAGCTCACAATAGGCCATAGATTACTGCAAACCTAAACATCCTTACAATAGATTAAAAGGTACAACAAAATATATCTTATTTTCTGTGAGACAAAAGTTGGTGATAAATATGTTACATATATATATATATTAATTTTAGTCATAATTTTTAAAAATGGTACTTTTGAAAGAATTAAAAGACTGAACTTATATTATTATTTTTTAAATGTAGTGGCAATTATGTACAAATCCAATGCATTAAACTAAACCTAATAGGTGTTTAGATGTCACAAGTTAAGTGGAAGAAGCACCTAGTTTAATAATTTTTTTAAAAAAATCTCTATGAAAGAGTCTGATACGTAATTAAGTGTGCATTAAATTAAGTGTAAGTCATGGGTAAAGCCCTCACGTAACCCCTTATACTAGTTTTACTTTTCCAATTTGGACCCAAAACAAGGGAGTGAGATATTAGCCATATTTTCTATTAACAGAGATAATTACCAAAATATCCCTAAAAATACACAAATAGTAATACTTCGCTGTCAGCATCGAGGAGGGCATTTTCGATACATAGCTCGAGCTCGCCTTCTTATTCATATTTCAACAGCCAAACACTTTCTTATTCACCTTTTAACAAGTTATAGGTTCAAATTAATACTATTGACCTCTGTGTTACTGTTTATCTATATATCACTATCTGCGATGGAGACATTGCTAAAAATGAGATGTAAATTGTATAAATTCAATACCTAGGTGATGTTCAGCAAAAATAATAATAAATTTTTTTATCGATAAATATTTAAATGAAAAAAAAAATAGTTATCCTTTGGCCTTAATTTATGAGGCTAATTATATCTTGATCTCTCTAAATATTATTCTGTATCACTAGATGTTTAAATGAGTCGAATCTAAGTGAGCCGACTTGTGCTCATGCTCGAATCGAAATAAATTTCAACCCTCAAGTTTTGTTTAGGCTTTGGTCTCTTAGATTGAAGCTATATATTTCCTTCTACCTATTTGACTTATAGTGCTTAATTTGTAATTTATTGAAATTTCTTCTTAAGTAGTTATCGACAAAATTGTTTGATATTTGAATGGTAAACTCGTAGACTAATTATAATATAATTCTCCTCAATATATAAATTGGAGTTCTAGTAATATAGCGCTATAATAAAATAGTTTCTTAAATATTAATCTCAAACATTCATAAGGAAATTAAACTAATTGAAACTTATAAGACTCAACCGCTGAGCCACAATGGTGGTCTTAAATTCTTTCACACGTAGTAGCGCAAATATGAATAGATCACTTATATTCTATATAAGATTTAATAGAATGATTAAGGTATTTAGATTGGTTTCTAATAATTTTTTTTATTAATTTTTTGTTACGTACCATATTCAAATAGGATAATTCCAAATAGACCCCTTCAATTATCATCTTTTTCTGTATACACTCTCCAAACCTTTTTATTATATATATACACGTGTAAACTAATATATCTCGCCTTGAACTAAAAAAAAAAAAAATTATGCCGACCTCTAAACTAGAAAACTTTTTGGATCAGGGCGTGTTTATAGTAAAAAAAAGTTTAGAAAATGTATGTAAAAATTTATGATAGTTTAAAAGTCTATCATAAATAAAGACTCTAAGAGAGGGAGAGAGAGAGAGAGATTCTTGAGATTTTTTTAATTCTCACCTTATATATATTTTTTTAGTATTTACATTACGAGTCATATTCTTTGTAGAACACTCGATCAAAGTCAAACTCAACTTTTCAACCATAATCTCTCTATCTTTGAAGGAAAAAGTCATTTTTAGAGAGATCTCAGAGGATATTTTGATCAATACCTTCTCATTAGCCATGATTAATTTAAGATATTTTTTGAGAATAAAGCTCAAAAAACATGGCCCATAAAAACACTAATTAGCTCTCTTTTCTTCCATTTGAACAAAGGAAAAAGAAAGGGTCACTAGATTCCATATAACCTTGTTGTATGTCAAAATTAAAAATTAATCAACTAGTTTGTTTGTTCTTTTTTCAAGGAAAGAATCCAATGAATCTTCAAGTAATGGAGATAATCTCTTCAATAAAAGAGTCAAAGTATATATATATATGAACTTACTAAATTAATTCCAAGACAAGACAAGCAAATAGATTCAATGTAGTCAACCCATTTGCCTTAACCAATCAAATCAACTGCAAGAAGCCTGCCTAACTCTTGCCCAAGTCAACCCTTCACGACTTAGTGGGGCATTTACAAACAAAAAGATCTTTTAATTTTTAAAATAAAAAAATAAGCTCTTACTTGCATATATATATATATATATATATATATATAAAATAAAAACATATACGTATTTAATTTAAGATCCCAATATTACAATTACTAAAACCAAAAGATTGCAAATAGCTTTTTGATAATTATTGGCTACAATCTTAATTTTCTAACTAACAAAATGAAAGCATGGGAATAAGAAGCAGGATACTTTTTCTCTCTATATAATTAATCAAATCATAATAGCTAATTAGTGCAAACCAAGCAATATACAAGTGTTTTAAGGGATATATACACAAATACTTACACTGTATACATTAAAACTTATAATTTTGTTAAAAATATTATTATTAATTTGCAATAACTTGCCCCATATGCGAAGTTATGTATGTTATTAAATTAAGTGGTTAAGACGTGACGCCAATCCATGGGTTGACGTCTTGATGTTGGTGTTGGTATATAGAGAAGACCTTAATGATAACCTTAGAAAAAAAATATATTAAGCTCGCATATATCACCATTGATCCTCTCAATTTGTATTAATTAATTGAAGATTACAGTCGCTGACGTGGACATCTTGATGGTGGTATGTTTCTAACAACAGACAGGACAATAAGTAGACATTATAATGACGAAGACATCTTATAAATCATATGTTTATATATATAAACGTTTTTTTTATTAATTTTTAAATATTATAATTACTGGAGGATCATAGTGGAAAGAGATGGGAGAGGAAAAGAGGAGAGAAAGGAGAGGGAGCTTTCAGGGCGGATGATATATAGTCAAAGTTATTGCCATTGTCTTTTTATGCTCGAACAGCTCTAATCTTCTTTGCAGCCGACGGCAACAATGACAACTTGGTCGCCTTCTCCTACCACTAATCGCTTCTAAGAGGTACGAGGAGAGGTATTGTGTGACATCCCTCATGTTATGTGCCGGTAACATGACAAAATGGAAGTTGTATGACAAAAGATTACCCAAATGTATGAATTAGTAGATAAGAGGACACTTTCTGAGTGATGCTATCCTAGCAACTATCAAGTTTATGAAGATTAGACCAAAAGACTACATTGACAAATACTTCACACCACTTACCTGGGGGCAATTAAATACCTGCCACCACCCTATTTAGATTACAATTCCATCCCATGTCTAATAAAACAAATAAATAATACCATAACTTAGTTTCTATAACAAATGTTAATTAGAGGGGTGAGCTAAGTTAAATACACAACTAATTTAAAAAGAAAAAAAGAAAATACCCTGCAAGTTAAACCCTCCGTTTTACCTTCACTAATGACTTCTTCCATAGTTTCTACTCCAACTCACTAGCCAAACATGAAGCAGCCATAATAAGTGGGTAATTTCCAAGTGGAATTATAATAACTCCTTTAGATTAATATTGAAGCATTCAATGTGATAAATGTCCAAACATTTCCAGAGCTAGTTGGAACATTTCCATCCATTGGAAAGATAACGCCTAAGGTTTTTTATGCGATTGAGAACTAATTGGAATATTTCCTCTCCGACTTAATCTTAAACAGCTGTAGATGCTCAGAAAAGATTGACTAATTCACCAAGAGCGTAATGTTTTATAGAAAAAGTACTTAGAAAAAGATTGACTAGTCCCAAAGTCCAGTCACTAAAGATACAAACCTGGCATATAGAGAGGTAAAAAGGCTTGGAAGCAGTCAGCATGCACCAATTACATGAAAGGGCCAAGCAACATTATTGCAAAGCATCTAACCAGTAGATCTAGATGTTCTATACTTTCCCACAAATCTGACAAACTGGCAAGTGAAAGAAGCTGCCATCAAAAGATCTTTCTGAATTGGTACTGTTTACCATAGAAATGAAAACATTAGTGATTGCATAACTAGCTCACAACAAAACTAATATTAGGATCTTTCTAGCATGCGACAATTAGGGCAGAAAAGATATGTTCAGCAGAGAAACCAAACAACAATCATCGATATGCTGGCGCAGCACCAGCAAATGAGTAAAGAGAGGAAACGGGCACGCTCGGCATATTAGCCCTGCCTAGAATTGGCCTTTGGAGACTCTCAGCATATGCATGATTTGGATCCTCATAGGTAGTTGTCGTCCAGTGACCTTGCTGAGGGGGCAGTTCAACTCCATGGGTGGCAGCTGCATGCGAGACACGGCTGACAACTCGCTCAGGATAGTAGATATCATGCCCACGATCACCTCGAGGTGCTATTTCCCCCCCCTCCCTGCCTGCTGTTAGGGATCTGTAATCCCTACTGAGGAGTGGATCGCTTGGAACCATCTCAGGCACAATCCTGTAACTTACACTGAACCAAAAAAGAATATCAGATGATACCAACCAGAAAAAACATAAGTATCTTATGTGATATATTAAACAGATATTTTGCTGAAAATATAAGTAAAAATCTAGCCAGTAAAATAGATATGAACGGTGTTCGTAACAATATAAATGTCACTCAATCCCAAGACTATACAAACTAACTCGACATTTTGAGGACCAAATTACTTAAATTATAAGCTTTCATTCAGTTAAGAGCTGAGCAAAGAATACCAATGCACTCAATGGGAAGGAATAAACTAATATGACCGAAATGGATGCAGAGGATGCAGCATAACAATATATATCATATACGTGCAACCAAAACATACGCAGCATTCTTGCTTCCTTACAGAATTTAGAGCCCTGACAATATAAATCTAACTTATTCACCAAAAGAACATTAAGACACATTTATTGCGAACATAAGACAAAAATGGCAAGTATAAGTTGCAATAGGAAGTAAAGAAAAAAGACTGCAAATATTGATTGTTACAATTACGAAATCAAACTAGAACATAGGTGCCTTCTTAATCTCCTAAATATGCAGCAACAACTACATCCATTAAAACATCAACATTTATCAACAGCACACCACCTCTCAATCATCATGGTGATATGGAAAAAATATCTCTCAATAATTGGCATATCTTACAACTTCTGTTGATTGACAATACTTCTTTCAATGAATATCACATCCTCCCCTTCAGCCGATCACTAACGACGTTTTCTTTTGTTATTAATTGAAATCACACAATATCCAACAGGACCCCATGCAAGTATTGATGCCCAATGCCCCTAGTCAGCATCAAATATGGAGATGACAATGAAGAATAGTTCTTCAAGCACTCCCCATATAGTAATTGAAAGAGAATATAGTAGTCGAGTAGGAACAATTATTTGGTTCACCCGCCGGCTTGTGTATGCCAGAAAAAGACCAAGGCTTAAGCCTAACTTGAGAATGCTTTCAGCCTACCATAGCTCGAACTTGACTTGCCCAGGAACAATGTGCACTAACCCTTTGTCTAAGCGACCCAGCCCAAACACCTGATCCAACTAAAATGATTAATTCTTTATATTTTTTCTTTCTTTCATTCCTCCCTTTTTTATTTTTAGAATAATTCATTTTTCGTCCCGTGGACTATCATCCTTTTCTACACTGACCTTCGATTTTTTTTGGCACATAATGATCCTCATAAACTATCAGAAATACCTCACTTGACCTCTTCCATTAGATGATCGTTATATACCAAATAAAAAGTTTAAAGGGTCATTATGTAAAAAAAAAGTTTAACGGGTCATTATATACAAAAAAAATAGTTCAGGAGTCGTTGGTAGAAAATGATGGTAGTTCAGAGAGTGAAAAGAGGAATTATCTCTTCATTTTTTTATGTTTTTCATTTTTCCTTACTTTTCCTTTCCCACCATGTTGCAGACATCTTCTCTCTTTTTCATTTTCACACCTTCAATACTCTTCTTCCCTCACTCTAACCAAGGATAGAATAATACTAAGGGCCTATTTAGTAGCACATATTTGGCTTTTCTTAGAAAAATTTAGAGGGATAAGAGAATTTCCTTATCTAGGTTTTTAGATGATCTTTTTCAAGGAAAGATTTTCCAAAAGGAAACACCTCTTTCTGACTTCAGTTTTTACCTACTCTCCCTGTCTCTCTTCCTAATCTCTCCTTCTCCCTTTTCTATCACCACTCTTCTCTCCTCCATCTCTACCTTTACCTCCTCAATCCAACACCACCCTCACCACCTCCTCTTCCGACCACCACCTCATCTTCCTCCTATCTCTCTTCAATCTATTTATTTCCTACAAAATTCCTAAACCATCCAAAAATGATACATTAAATGAGTCCAATGGGAAAAAAATCACATAGGATCCTTTAGTTGCACTTCTCAAATCCTACATGTTGAGATTCCTATGGAAATTTTCCTAATTTACCCACACAAGCCCTAAAACAATTGAGTGTCAATCCGCCTGCTCGATTGCTTACAAAGCTGACAAGGTAACTTGCCTCACACTTTCTTCGGTAAGGACCTCGACACTATGTATACAAGTGACATACCGTATTAGTGGCTCACAATTGCGATTCATGCTCATGCCACAGCATAAATAATGACCGGGAGAAGGGAAAGTGTTGTTGGAAAAGAATAATTAAAAAATCCAAGTCAAGTTGATAGGCTCAAATTAGACCAACCCAATCTTTATTAACTTCAAATCAATAAGCTTTAAGCCTCGTTTGTTCAGAAATAAGGCCAATTCTAGAATAGTATTCTTATTTAAGAATAAAATGAGCCATTTATTCTAGAAATAATTATTCCTATATTTACTTGTACGTTAAGATCAAGGTGCAATAATTACCTTCAATATGATATAAAGTGAAGAAAAATAGAAAAAATGTATTTTCTTTTTATATGAAATTATGATAAATACACTTTGATTTCATATAAAATATATTGATGGAATCAATATAAAGATTAAATTAGTGATTGAGTTACTATGTGGTATAAAATATAATTTTCATAAATAGTGTTTGTAATATAGGATAAGGCTATTCTATCATTATGGAATAAAGAATTGTATTACAAAATAAGGAAAAAAATTACTCTTGAAGTAAACAGGGCCATAGTGAGTTAACTTTTAGGCGTAACTAAAGCTATCCAACCAATCTTATTCTTCTCATGTCATAATCTCCCACCCTCCCTCCGCTACCCCTCCAACTAGTCCACCCTTTACTAGATCTTCCTTTATCTTTGTCTCGCTCTCCTTCCCACTAGTCCACAAAATGACAGTGATATGCAATGTAAGACAAACACAATGGAGAACCTATGAGTGTGAATTATGTGTGCTTGCCAGCTAAAAATTTGCTAGTTGAGTAAACTTTTTACTAGAAGTGGAGAATTTAAACAAAACGAATAATGCAATTCAATGGAAACTAAAATTAATTAATAGATTAAATCCTACACTTTTGTTTATTAGCTTACAAAAAAAGGACATGTTGCATTCACTTTATCAAGTTCATAAAAGACAAGAAAAACGTAAATCAAGCAAGGAGCAACTAGTATATGCATTATATCAAAAGGAAGAAAAAGCAGTACCGATCAGATGAAATAGGATTGTCTGGATAATAACTTCGCATGGTATCAAAATGATATGGATCATTTGCAGGAAGTGGATAGCATGAATCAACAGGCGGTAGAACAGTTGCAGGAATATGTCGGGGTTCCGATTCCAGAGGTGCACGTCGATAATTTGCATATGGATCATCTAGATGAGTTGAACCTTGAGGAATGTATCTAGACTCTATCAATGGTGGAGCACGAGAGTGTCCTAATCTAGATGGGTTCTCAAAAGGAGGCAAATGAACAAAAGGTGGGGGTCGTCTCTCCTCAATATACCGTGGGGATACTGGTCGCCTCCCTTCGATGTATCTTGGCGATATTGGTCGCCTCTCTTCGACATATCTTGGAGATAACGGCCTCCTCTCTCTGATATATCTTGGGGATACTAGCCGCCTCTCCTCAATATATCGTGGGGATATTGGACGTCTCTCCTCAATATATCGTTGGGATGTTGGTCGCCTCTCAATATATTGTGGGGATACTGGTCGCCTCTCAATATATAGTGGGGATGCTGGTCGTCGATCCTCAATATATCGTTGGGATGTTGGTCGCCTCTCCTTAGTATATCGTGGGGATGCTGGTTGTGGTAGTACACTGATAGGTTGAAATAATGTCATCAACCTACGAACCTGCAACCAAGCATAACAAAAAAGAACTTAAAATAGTTGACCTTTGTGGATAAGCTCAAAGATACCAACTAGAAGATGTCCTGTCAATTGATTATAGACAGTAACATCGAAGGATGTCACGATACAACCTCCCCACCAAAAAAAAAAAATCTATTCAGTGATGTCCAATGAATAAATCTATTCTAGATGAAATTGTTTGCATAGATGATTCCTTTGAAGACAATCTTCACTGAGAAGGTGGTGTTTTAGACAATTGACTTTAAGTAGGTGGCTTATCAACCAATGTTTTTGATAAGTGCTCATAGTATCCGAACAGTCTAAATGCAAAGTGCATATGTGAAAAGACACATATGGTCTACAAAAAGAAAAATATAATACACATAAGTCATAGGTTATAATCCATGACCGAATGAATACTTTTGTAAAAAGTAAAACCAATTGAATATATTATTAATTAGGGTAATTTACTAAAAACACTCACAGTTTGTTTTTATTATCACACTTTACCACACAAATATTTATCATTCAACCCCTACATTTCATTTTTAATGCCTTAAAAGTCCTTTTAAGTTTTAACGATCAATTACTATATAGATTAAAGAAAATTATGCACGGGCTGAATAATAAATATCCATATGGTAGATTGTGAATGATAATAAAAGTGGAATGCATGTTGGTTTTTAAAACTTCCTTATTAATTACTAATAATGATACTAAATTTAGTAGTATTAAGCAAAGAATCAAAATGATCATAAAACAAGGTTAAATAAATATATGTAACTAGGACTAAAAGATCATACCAAAGTTCCACATAAAATAATATGAATATCAACTACTCTAATATGAAATAAGGGATTATAAAGTCAAGGGGAATTTATAAAAAAAACCTACATTTTTCTTTTATTATCATGGAAATTTCAAAGAAAAAAGGCCTTTGCATCATTCAAACCCTCCCTTATCACTTTTTCCAAAAAAAAACCCTGGAAAAAGCTACTAGGTTTTACAAAAATTTCCAATTAACACAATACTTTTACCTTTGTATCAATCCAATGTTACCAAAACCAATAATTAAGTAACCAAACTTCTCAAATTATCAAAACACCTTGCTTAGGGAATCATTTGAATACCCATCAACATAGAAATAATTAGAAATTAAAAATAAAGGAAGAAAAAAAGTTATATGACTGTGAAAGTAAAACCATTATATAACAGCTTATTCTAAACATTGATGAAAGTAACCTAGAAAGTTTAAAAAAATCACCTTGAATTATATCAATTAATTCTTTCTAGATTTTTCTATGTTAAGGTAAAGTGAGTTAAATTTAACCCAATGTGTTAAATAGATATCTAATGTAAAAGGCAGGGGTTCTTTCGAGAAAACGCAAAAAAAGAAGGGTTTGAACCAAATTAAACCTAGAAAGAAAGAGGTTTGGAAAATTTCTTTTCTGAACTGAAGAAGTGTCTTCAAGAAATGTTCGACCGATTACATATAAATCAATATTAAATTGATTAGTCCGAGGCTATTGTAGCACGTGTGTCGACCAAGGCATAAAGGTCATGATGACTTAATGTCATCCTCACCTTCCTCCGGCATATCACCGATAGTCTACTCAGGGTTGGCAACTAAACATGAGGGCAAGTTGCCTATATGGCTAATCATCTTTGGGAGGGAACCATAATGGTGAATCACTTATCATGCCTTGTGATATATAAAATTATATAAACAACCCCTTGTGTTATTACAAATTTTCCTATTATCATTAACACCATTTGATATAGGCATTTATTAGTAGACCCCCTGTGTTTTGCTTTTATTGCCTCAAAAACAACCTATTCATCGTCTCTTAATGGAGAATTACCACATAATGAGTTAAATTAACTCATATAACCATAATGATTGTAATATACTAATACCCCCTCTATAAGTTAGCTATTCCACTCACCGTTGTTACTGTATCATTGCCTTCTTCGATTAACAACTTTCTTAAGGGGTATTTCAAGTCATTTACATTATTATTTTAAAAGTAATAGAATATTCTCTATCCCATCAATAGCAATTAAGTTGAATTTAACTTGGGGTGGGTATGCTCTTTGGGAGATGATATGCTTTGAGCAATTGGTCTATATCTGCTTTAAACGGATAGTCTATGAACATTCTGTGACCCATCAACTTAAAAAATAGTCTGCTCGCTAAGTCTCCTAGAGGTGATGCATTGCGCAAGACGGTTATCTAGTCAATCATCTTTGGGATGTAACCACAATGATGATCCAACCCCCGACCCCATCCTCGACTATGTCCATACGGAGTAAACAAGATACCAAATCCTTACTTGCTTTGAGTTGAGCTCTGGGGTGAACTTCCCCCTTGAGTCATAGTTCTCTTGTATAGCATGTTTAAAAGCACTCTCTGGAAGAGGAAGGCAGTCTCGATCAATCTTAAACTTCACCTACACAAAAGGGTATATATTTATCAGCACAACTACCATGAAATTATGACCATCAAGTAGCTATATCATAACCATGAAGTTTATCTTCAACATATCAACTTGCAAATCTTTAGCACAAGAATACAAATTATAGTGGCATAGCATGATCATTCTAATTATCCAAAAAAGTGAAAATTGCATTTAGTCAATATATTAAAATTGCACTCAATAAAAGAATATTCAAGTAAATGAGCGTCCAACTAAACGAACCCATTAATGCAGTGGGCAAGTCTTATAGTCACACCGAGAAACACCCTCAAGAAATACTCTTCAAAGTGTCATTCATAGTAAAATAAATGAAATCGACTCCTAAATGAAAATATGTTGTGGATGACAAATTGGCTCCATAGATCATATAAACAAAGGAAAGATGTATTCATAATCATGAATGGTCAAGCATGTTCAATGTTATAAAAAGCTATTGGCACATAAGGTCTAATAGCATTTCCAATGCTTAATGGACAATACTGGGTAGTTGACATGCCCAACCCTTGGACCTAAAGCTAACAAGAATCAAATCTTGTGAAAATGCTTTACCAACTACTTCAGAGAAAATAATAAAAGCTTCAAGAAAATGATAGACCAAAAGATTTTGCATATATCAATATAGGAAAAAAAAAACCTTAGTAGCTTAAGAAAGCTATTTGAGTACATCATCTAAAAGATATATGATAAGAAAAAAGTACCAACAAAACTTAAATCAAGACCCATCAAGAATTCCTATGGCAACCTCGCGTAGTTTCGAAAGCTAGATTAATAGCTTATCTTAACTTAGTATTCCACTTGACTCTGCGACCATCCAAGGCAACCTTTTCTAGGAGACTGGTTTAAAAAGTATCAAAGGTCGCCACCACAACTATTAAAAAATGCCTAAGATGCTTCAACAACTCCGACTAGTAACCAAGAACAAAGTTCTTACATCATCTGAAAGTTTTACATACACGATATGATCCTCGTATAGTTATTCCTCCTAAACTTTGCAATTGTCCAATGTGAGTGGCAAAACTAACCTATCTCTCACAAAATTAAGCATGAAAATATATTTAGAGTCGGTCTAATGTTATGACTTGCGGAATTTCAATAGGAAAGGACAGCATCAACGACTCATTGCCGTGTGATGACCAGAACAATAACAATTCATAAGAAAAGCTTTTTATTTCAAGCATGAATGACCGTGCCGATGGCATACTGACACGTGGCACGAGGGGTGCCGCACGACACCCCTCCTAGTAGCTTCGCTACTCGCCAATCACCTCGTCATCAAGCTTACGATCGCCGATCGCCAAGTTGCCGTCCCCCGAGCTCACACCCCATTGGGTGCCCTAGCCCGAGGGGAAAGGAAGAAATTCGAGAGAAAGAGAAAGAAATTAGAAACTTAAGTTGTGGATCCCCTCAAGATAGGGCACCCAATGGGGTGTGCGAGCTCGGGCGATGGTGAGTAGTCCCTTACTCTTTTTTTCTCCCTCTCTTACGGCACAGTCGGTGGTGAGCACAGTCCGTGCTTGTGACACAACCATCATTGATTTCAAGAGCTTGCACAAAATCAATTACTCTCGTGTCTTGTAGATAACACCCACATTAGTTTTAGTCCTCCCATCCCAAGCTGCTTACTCAAACACTTTTCTTTTTGTTCTAAACTAGCACGTGTCTTTGTAACTTCACTTGTCCACCTCAACATATTAACCTCAAGTCTCACCTTTTATGCAAATTATTTTCTAGATGCCCAGCATTCAAATATTATCAATGTTATTATTTTCGTACAAATCTTACCTTTCATATTAAAGAACATCACACAATCATCTAGCAAAGGTTTGCCATTTGTTTTCCTCAAGTACTTCTTGTCCATCAGCACCGGTTTGTGTTGATGTCCTCAATGTTCCACTTGCTATTGTTTTAGTGATGATGAAGACCAAAGATACTAGAAAGAAATAAAGGAAGAGGAGGCAAAGGAGGGACAAAAGAAAGAAAGAAAGAAAACAAAGAAAGAGAAGGAATAATCCTATTTATCTGAATTGGTCAAGTTTGAACCCAACCCTATTAGACTCGCAAGGAAACCTGTTAACTAACCTGATCTTTTGCACATGAAATGTCAGTAGTGCCGAATATGCTACTGTTCATTCATCTTTTTACAAATTAACTTTGTTCTGGAAAAGAGAACAAATCGAGTTTAAATCATTTCCGCACCCATGCACATTATTTCTACTAATTCCACTAGGCGCCATGCACCAGAACCATCGAATTCAGAGTATAACAGAGGCAAAATCTTTGGAATTATGCAATACAAGCTCAACTGAGAGGACGAGGAAATTCACCCAGAAGCACAATTACCTGAGAAGGAAATGCTCCTCTAAAAGCCTTTGGCTCAAGGTTCAACCCGCCTTTAGAGGTAGCCCTGTAAACGCCATACAGAAGCTTAAGATCAAAATCATACAGGAAAAGCTTGGTCCCAGGCTTGATCTTCTCTACCGCCTCAATCTTCCCTTTGGGCAGCCCGAAGACTCTGTAGCGGTAACACTCCGGCTTAGTCTTCCCGCTGCACATAAAGATGAACCCCGAGCTCTTCTCCACGGGATCCTTCCCCTTACGCCCCTCGTCTTTGCTACTGTTACCAGCAGCAGCGGTGACGGGTTTAGCAGCCGAGGCCGAGGCCGAAGCCAAAGCCAACGCGGGGTCATCAACCGGTGCTCCACCGTTTTCCGGACCCGTCACGGCCACATATTTGTCCCTCCTGACCTTCAATTTCTTCTTGATCTTGTTCGAAGAGGTCAGCCTACGGGTAAGAGGAGCGACCGTGGCTTTCTTGTTCTTAAGCTTCTTCGGCTTCACCATGGCTTCCTTTGAGATCGCTGGCAACCGAAACCAATCGAGCTCAGCGAACAGTTGGACCTCACGATCCGGAAAAGAACAGCTTTTCCGGATAAAAACCGAATAACATCGGATCGTAAATGTCCTGATTCTAGCGAGAGGACGAAAAAACCCTAACCCTAACCCTAATCCTAGCGCAAAAGCTGGAGAAGAGGAGAGGAAACTTTACCTAGGTTTCTTCGAACGACGGCAGGAAATGGCGAGACGAGGATATTCGAGGATCGAAGCCGAGGCAGCGAGGAGTTTAAATAGACGGGGGGATTGAAGAGCCCTATGACGGGGCAAGAAATGGCTTCCGATTGGGAAGTTATCGGTGAGCATTTCTTATCTAAACATATTAAGCACTCAGTTCGGATAAAGCCCAAACCGAAGGCCCGATAAAAAGCCCGAATATATATATATATATATATATATATATATATATATATATATATATATATATATATATCAAAATTATCCAGATATTTTCTGGGCGGTTTTTTATGCGTATACCCTTAAAAAATCTCTTATTTATTTTTATTCCCTTCTAAAATTAATGTTTATATATATACCCCTCAAAAATATATGTTATTTGCCGGCTAAATCCCAAGTTAAGTCAATAATTTAATAGAAAAGGATAAAAATACTCCTATCTAAGAAAAGTTTATACATGCTCTTATTGCATTAGGTGTATCATTAGTTATGTTCATTTTTATACTTGGATAAGAAAGCTTATACTGGTTTAGATTATTAATGTATTTGTTTGTAAACATACACTTGAAGTGACATAAAAAGTTTGGGTATTTTAACATATAATTAAATTACCATTTATAATATATTGATGATAAGTAATTAATAAATATAAAAATATCGATGGAAGAGAAGTATATATTAGTAAACTAATATTTTATTATTTTTAAAATTAGGTATTTATTTTAGGAATAGTTATTCTTAGTATTTCAGGAACAAATTAAGTTTTGCGCTTGTCCAATGAAATAAAAAGTCAAGAATTAGTTATTCTGAAAAATTCTATTTCAAAACAAATAGGATTCAATGTTCACTGATCTCTTGATTACTTTGGATCCTTTTTCTCTCACTTAGATCAAGCTGAATACTGATAGATTTTTTTTTTTTATACTAACTCAACCGTGATGAGAGAAATTGGGTTCTAGTGTGACACCCTAATTGCTCGTCAATCATTGTAGATAAGTGATGCCGCTTGTGCAAATCAATATTGGAGGTAGAGTAGGAATGAAAATTAATCGGATACGAATTGAATAATGCTCAACTTATATTTAGATCCATATTTTTGGTTCGAATGCACAATATCGTGAGTTAGAATAGTGTCATTTTATAATAAGATACTTAACCACGAAGGCCGACTACTCAAGCTCACTAAACCCAGTAACAAAAGTTTCATACAATTAAACACTAATACACTATTTTAGCTAACAATCAATACAAAAACATTGTATAAGGATATGTGTCTAAATTGCCCCATCCTTAAAGCTCCAATTAGGGCTGTCAAAATAATTAAGCCGGCTCGATAAGACTCGATTGAGCTCAACTAAAAAATGAGTTGAACCAAACTTGATCTTTAAAATAAGCTCAGAAATAATTGCGAGTCAAGCTTGATTATGAGTCAGCTCATGATCAAGTAAGCTCGATGAGGCTTGATCAATCTCAAATTTTGGCTTGAATTGATTAAGATTTAAAATTACTTATTAATCGACTCATTTAAGCTCGAGCTCAAAATTGACTCAAATTAAAATAATTTTAATTCAAGCTTGATCTGAACTAGGCTCAATCAAGTTTGGCTTGATTACACCCCTAGGTTGCCTCTAACCACCAAATTGTAACTAATGGATTGGTTTTCACACCCGAAACAAGAATCCCAGCCGTATCGCCCGATCCGATCCGATCCGATCCGCTCCATTTCTACCGCCTTCTTAACTAACCTCCTATTTCCCGCCAAATCGATCCAAAAATCTTTCAAATTCTAGTAGCTTCTCGAATCGCCAAACTCGTTGTTCGAGATGCCGCAGCCGAATCAACCTCAGCGAAGCCAGAAGCCGATGGCTCGCAATCAGAAGAAGAACCCGAGAGATGCAGCGACGGAGATTGAGGAGGACGGGAAGCGTGTAAGGATTCAAATAGACGAAATAGATGAGATCACGGGAGAAAAAGAAGGGGAAGAGGATTCGAGCGAGATCGACGGAAGAGATGCTATCGTGCGGCCTGACGGCAAGAAGTCGCTGTTCCGCGATGGCGATATCGACGCCTCCGTCGTCGAGGAGCGGGTTGCTTCTTACCTTTCCATGCTGCATTTGGCTGAGTTTGCGTACGATGACGTGACGCAGCAGCCGACGTCGTGCATCGCAGACGAGGTAGCTGTGTGTGTGTGTGTGTGTGTGTGTGTGTGTGTGTGTGTGTGTGTGTGTGTGTGTGTGTGTGTGTGTGTGTGTGTGTGTATGTATATCTCAAATGATGGCTCGATCAAACGTAGTTTTGCCGCTTTTGGTTTCTTGATTCTGCTCTTGGAGTTTGATGTTTTTGTTTTTCTGGATGATTTTTAGTTTCTTTTTTATCTTAAATTTGTTGAGATTAACATCGAATAATCGAATGCAGGAGAAGGGAATAAATAAATAAATATAAAATCTTACATTTGTCAAATCTAACACATTTCCCGGGTCTCTTCTCCAACCCGTAGCAGACCGAGATCAGGCGAATGGAGGAGAAAGCCAGGAAGAAGCAGCTCGAGTTGGAGACGGAGATGGAGTTCTTGTGGTCCGACGACGACGACGACGACGACGAAGAAGAAGATGATGAATCTAAGAAACCCCACGCTCGAGAGGAAGGAGAAGAGGACCCTTCCAGCGTACTCGATCTCTCGCTCAAGAAAGCAAAGGGGAAGAAGGTCGTCTTCGACGAGGAAGCTATGGTCGACAACTCGGTCGACGCAAACGGCGAAGTCATCGAACATAGTTGGGCGGCATCGTTGTTGTTGGGCTTGGGAAACTGCGACGGCTCCACGAGGCAGCAGATGGCTCTCTTAGAGGAAGAAGCGAAGAAGATGCCCTGCCTCGGGGACAAAGTGAGATTCTTGGTTTCTTGATTCCTTGGAGATGCTTGCATGTATATCTATGGATTTCTTTGCGAAATTTTTGTGCGTTTCTGATAGGTTCAGTGTGAATATGTGATCTTTTATTATTATTTTTACGTTTGATCTTTTATTATTATTTTCAGGTTTGATCTTTATACAGTTCTTTTTAGGGAAATTAGTTGGTCGGAGCAAGGATGACAATTGATAAAGGAACCATGGGCATTTTTTAAGAAAAAATTGTTCTCCCTTACATTGCATCTCAAAAATTATAGGTTGCTTGCTGAGCACTTTATACTAGATTCATAGATCACAAAATTTAGCTTGTAGAATGCATGCTTTAATATGTGATCCCCTTGATCTCTTGGTAACTATTTTTCTTAATTTCCAACTTTTCTTTGGGGACCAACCAGATTTTATGTTCCATCAATGATCTTTCTTTAAGTTTTTTTTTAAAATTTTTTTAAAGAGAAGTTCAGATTCCCATCAGAGGAGTTGAGCTGCTTGTTCTTGATTAGCCACTGTGGGAAAAAAATTCTTTCGATTCCTGACAACTTGTGGTCCATCGGATGTCAACCTAACATTATTTAGAAGCTGGCACTAAATTCCTGACAAAACTAAATTATATTCTGAGAACTATTTCTCAAAGTAATTTGTTTTAATCTCTCTCTTGGGTCATGTACTTATGTTTGAGGTATGAAAATGAGCACCTTGAATATCATTTTATGCATATCTTAAATCTAGAGAGTTATGGTATTGCAGGAACCTGTGTCCGCATTAGCTACTGATTTTCCGTCAGACTGTTCCATCATACAGGAAAAGATCAAGGTTAACCAAACTTCATTTTGTTGCTTTGTGGTAACTGAAACTGATCTATTTGTATCCTTAATAGTAATATGGGCTGATGTTGGTTTATGAATCAACGGTTTATGATGCAGCTGCTTGACAAAGAATACTCTTCCTTCCGGCGAGCACGTCGAGATGGCAATTGTTTCTATCGGAGTTTCATTTTTTCGTATCTGGTAGTACAATGCTGTACAATCTCTTAAAAATTTATCTGTTGTATCACAATATGAGTGTTTTTATTATGTGAGTGCTTCTATCACAGAACTAACTTATAAGATGTACAAATAGGAGCAAGTTGTTGAAATGCAAGATGACAATGAGGTTTATCGGATTCTTGGAATTCTTGACCAATTCAGACAGGCAAATCAAAATCAGAGACAGACTGTAAACACTTTTGATGATTTCTATTCGGTAAGCCCTTCCTCCATTGGCTATAGTAGCTGCATGATACTTGATACTTGATACTTGATTTACTATGTAACTCATTATTATCGCCTCACTGCCTCTTATGGTGGATGATATATGATTCCTAGTAATTTTTGTTAATGCCTTCAATTCAATAGTTTTCAATTTAGACTTAGTGTGGGATCTCTTGTTTTGATTTCCTATTACCTGTCTAAATTGGTTGATTCTGATACTAGGTATTGATTGTATATACCAGTCCATGTTCAAACTTGTTTTTCATGTATTCTTGGTTCAATTGAAAATACAACTTTTCTTATCAAACTTTCAAATTCTTTAATATTACTGATATTAGGTTTTGTTCTTTCATCTGATACTTGTCGGTGTTGTTTCCAGGACTTCACTGACCTGATGGTAAATATTATGGAGTGGAAGCAAATTTCTACAAGGTAGATGATAGCTACTAACTTGTTTTCGGTGGTCCTCAATCAGCGATAAACGATTGTAGTTCAGTTATCACATTTCTGCTAAATTTTCTGAGCAAATGAACTGGTGCGCTCACATGTAGTTTTGGCCATAAGCAACTTTTGCAGAAGAGTCAAGATGAAAATTACGCAAGCAAAAGTGAGAGATGCACCCCATAATTATATATATATATATATATTGTTCTGGTTCCGTGATTTTATGGCTTAACATAGAATATGCACAGTGTTGGCTTTCTTCAGATTGATCACTTCTATTGAGATATGCGCACGAGCAGAGCATTTCAAACCATTTCTCCCTGACATGAAATATAACACTCTGGAAGAGGTCGGTGCTGATGCTACTCTTTTAAGTTCTTCAGTTTATAAGAAAATGTTTTCCTTATTAATTTTGCCATTAAGAAATTGTTTTCCTTATTATGGTTGCCATTGTTATAACAGGAACATGTTTACCCATGGATGTCAACTCTTTATCTTTTTGGTGCTATTCTTTTGTTGATCTATTAGTGATAGAACCAAGTAATGCTAGAACAATGACCTTAACTTCTAATTAATATTATAGTAAGATAACAAATTGTTCTACATGCTTCAGAATGTAATATCTATCTTAGACAAGTTTACTTAATAAAATTATCAATGAAGTAATATCTATATGGTCTTTCTTCCCCCTAATACAAGTAACAATGAACTCTCTCTCTCTTCCCCCTAATTTTCTGCTTCACCAACAGTTCTGCAGGGCAGAAGTTATTCCTATGAGAATTGAAGCTGATCATGTGCAGATTATCGCTCTGGCATCAGCACTAAGGGTGTCCATGAGGGTGGTTAAGATTGACTCCTCGTCGTCCTTATCTAGATCTGGAAGCATTGAAGTGAACCAACAAGATTTATTCCTGAACCATAACACAAACACTAGCAATCCTCTGGCAAGCAGCAATACTGAGACTAGTGATTATGGACTGGCAAGCACCCCTAAGCTGATTTCTTCAGACAGTGGCATTGATGAGGTCCCTCCAACTGACATTGGCACTGCTGCTTGTGGACCTTCTGCGAGTCGCTCAGTTGAAAACAATGGAGCAAGCTCAAGCAGCAGTTCTAGTCAACAAGTCCCCTTTGTGACCTTGCTATATCGTCCAGGCCATTATGACATCCTCTATCCAAAGTGACTCTCCCAAGTGAGAATGGATACAGTTCAGACATTAGCCTGACTTGGCTTACTCGTTAACACCGTTCATCAAAACAATGACCAAAAGACAGAATACAAAGATTGCAGGTGCTATTCCGTTGAGTTGCTCGATTTGGAGGAAACGTTTTCTTTTGCACTACCACGACATAGAGATTTGAATTCTCTTGCGAATGGGATATGACAACAATCAAATTATTCCATTCAGGGAGAATAATACTGTAGGGATGGAAGTTGATAGTTTCAGTGAACTTTGAACTTAGACATTCATATTGTAAATCATCTTCAGCTAACACTTGGACAATTATATCATCAACGGGCACAATAATAATTAGCATGACAACAATAGATATGGGACAAAAAAAGAATTATAACTACAAGAATAAAAAACCAAACTACCACTATCATCATTAACATGCACAACAATAACAATGACAAAACTTAAAAAACAAAATAAAACCATAACTTCCATCATCAACATGTACAAAAATAAAATGAAAAATAACAACTAGAATAACGCCCACGACAAACCAAAAAAAAAAAAGTACAACCATATATACAAAGCCCCACAGCAATAATAATGACAAACATAATGACTAACAAACATAACACAAACAAAATAATAAATATAACTATAAATACATATCACAGACAAACATAACCACCACAATAACAAACACAACAACGACAACAATCACTATTGCTATACCACCACAACAACAACAAACACAACCACAAGAAATTATAACGAAAACAGTAATAAACATAACAAGAAATTATAACGAAAACAGTAATAAACATAAGCCTATAACATTAGCTGCCATAACAAAACAAAACAAAAAAAAAAAGAAACCACAGCCCTCAAACCATGCTATCACCACCACATGACTACCACTACGCCAATACCATAATCATGTAGTAATAAGAAAATCTGCAACTACAACACCAATCAATAAAGAAATAATAAGAACATATCAACAATAAAAACAATAGCAATAAAATAAGCAACCATAATCATCAACAAACATAATAACAACAGTAATAATAAATATAATAACTGATTAACTATCACCATGACAATCAATATATATAAGGACAACAAAGAGCTATACCACTATATTCACTGCTGCCACACGATGGCTGTCATCGCCATCATTGACGTAGCTATAATTGCCACACTATCACCAACACCACACCACCACAACGTAGCTATTATTGCCACACTATCATCAACACCACACCACCACAACGTATCTATTATTGCCATATTATCACCAACACCACACCACCACAACCACTGCTATCACTATCGTCGCCACTAATAGAACAACATCACTATCCCCAACACATGAATATCATCACCACAACCTCTATATACCACAATATAGCCATAATCACCAACACTAATTAGCATTTCTCACGTGTCGTTTGGTATATGCATGTGTAGCTTGCACATATGCGAGTTCAATTTTGAGTGTATATAGCAGAGTGTGAATCTATTCAATAGTGTGTACATGATAAGATTTTATGATTACCTTATAAATTCTACCTCTTCTCTTGATAGACTTTCAATAATTTGACAATTTTCCTACTAAAGTCATTTTGTACAATTTAAATTTTTTAACATACTATAGAGAAAACTAAAGTATTAAAATCACTGAAAACAATTTTAGTATACCTGTTTATTAGACAACCTATGAAGTTATTCCTTTGTTAAAATGAACTCTTTTATGTAACATCCTTGCTTGTAGGCTTCACCCTTTCTACCGAGATCATTTAATATGTTTTAACTATAAAAGAAAAACAGAAGAATAAATCATTAGAAACAATTAAAAAATCACCTCTCAATCAGCCGTGTTTCATGAATCTTTATACCCTGCTATTAATAATGAAGTCAACCTCTGCTGTTAATCAACGCTGAACAACTCAAGAGTCATGCTTAGTGAGATTATCTGATATATTTTAACATATAAAAGAGAAATGAATACTATTGTAAATTCAATGATTACCACTCAATCAGCCTTCTTTTTATGAGTCATCCTGCAATTTTTGAGAACGTTCTTACTTGACATTCACATTTAGAGGTAGAAACCTTTTTACCTGAGAAACTAGTTTGACAAAGTCCATCTCTGATTTTGACAGCCACTGAAGTATTGGATAAACTTTACCCGGTGAAGTCATATCCTGCTACTGAAAACGACACTTGTTAAGATAACATCTGTATTTGGTGAGATCAGTACTACTGTTGATAGGCTAATCATGGACAATTTTACCAAATGAAATCATTTATTACATGGTGAAGAAAGCCAATACAAAAAAAAAAACACCAATAGAATTATGGTTACCTCCCAAAGCCTCAATCAACCTTGACTAATGAGATCATCCCCCGCATGTTATGTAACTCTTTCTCTTGACAACCTTGCTAAAATAATTGCTGATATTGATACTTGACACTAAAGTACTTGAGAATTTCACCTGATGAAGTCAATTACTGCATAATAACATATTAGATAGCAAATTAAATAATAAAAATACTGTCATAAGTTCTACAATTACCTCCCAGTCAACTTGAGTGATGAAGTCTTTCTTTGTTGTCAACATTAACAACTTGGCGTCATTGGTTTTGTTGTCAACATTAACAACTTGGCGTCATTGGTTGTTTGCCGGTTGTCACCCTCTAAGAAATGCTAAAATAATTGCTGAGACAATCTTACCCGGTGAAGTTAACTACTGCACAATAACATATTAGATAGCAAATTAAATAATAAAACCACTATCACAAGTTATACGATTACCTCTCAGTCAGCTTGGGTGATGAAGTCTTTTCTTGTTGTCAATATTAATAACTTGGCATCGTTGGTTGATTGCCAGTTGTCACCCCCAAAGAAAAAGTAATACAAAAATTAAAATCATTAATACAAACCATTAGTCAGCTTGAGTGATGAAGTCTTTCCTTGTTGTCAATATTAACAACTTGGCATCGTTGGTTGATTGCCAGTTGTCACCCCCAAAGGAAAAGTAATACAAAAATTAAAATCATTAATACAAACCATTAGTCAGCTTGAGTGATGAACTCTTTCCTTGTTGTCAATATTAACAACTTGGCATCGTTGGTTGATTGCCAGTTGTCACTCCCAAAGAAAAAGTAATACAAAAATTAAAATCATTAATACAAACCATTTAGAATTACAAACTATCAATGAGAATCAAAGAGAATAAAAAGTTAGCATAAAAGAAAACCATTACCACATCTCTAGTATTCTAATCTCAAGTCTACAAAAAATCTTTGACATCAACAATCTTTGACATCAACAACACTGAAAAGATCCATAACCATTTCTACTAATTTCACTTTACAACCTCCATAAATCAGTATTATCACTGTCATCTACGGCACCAATACCACAACTATCAAATAAACATCAACATTTCCAATGATAAGAATAACATATAAGACAATATTTAGAAATAAGAAAACCACTATTTCCACCATGGCCATAATTATCTCTATCATTCTGAAATTAAGAAAACAAACAACCATAGACCCAAACTACTAATGATACTATTTATCACCATTAACAAAACAAAAACAATAATATCTTTACCAAAATAGAAACATCACCCTTAACGACAATCACCTACTATCTTGTAAACCATTAACATCACCATAGAATTAGCAAAACCAAAAAGACTACACATCTACCACTAAGATCATCGCCAATACCAATAAATCGATAAAAGCAACAATAGTATCATTAGCAACAATCACCACTACTAACACTGGCATCATTACAATAACAATAAAAATAATCACAACATAAGTCCATTAAAATAGTGCAAGAACAACATTATCATCAAGTCATCAATAACCACCACATTTAAGCACCACCATAATCAAAGCAATAATAAACACAATGTTAACAGAATTAACCACCAATGCAAAGATAACCACTATTATCATTAATATATAAACATAAAACAATAAACATCACCACAAACACTAAAATAATAGGAACAAAAAACTGCTGTTACCACAACTACTATCAAGTTACCAACATTAGAATTTGAAAAACAAAATTCACCAACAACCACTACTACTGACATTACTACCAACAACAATAACATCACCACTAACAAGTCACCAGTTTGAATACAACACCTCAACCAACATTACACATATCAATGAAACAACATCAGCAATAACACATAAGAGAAATTAAGAATGACAAAATTATCACAATATCACAAAATGAATAGAATAAACACAAAAAAAACATAATTAACACACCATCATCATCATTTTTCACTACCACTACCAACACATCATCAAAAAAGGAATCACCAAAAAAGGAAACATCTAAGTATCTAACTATATAAATTACTACATCCTCAATGACTACATCAATATAACTAAGGAATATATTTTAATTACTCAAACCATCATCACCACCACTAACACATCTACAAGAATAATAACATCACCATCAAGTCATCAACAACCACCACCATTAGAGCAACAATAAACATAATGATAATAGAATCAAACACTAGTGCAAACACAACCATTATTATCATTAATATATAAGCAAATAACAATAAACATTACCACAAATACTAAAATAATAGGAACAAACAATTATTGTCATCACAACCACGATAAAGTTACCAATATTAGAATTCAAAAAACAAAATTCACCAACAACCAGTACTACTAACACCACTATCAACAACAATAACATCACCACTAACAGGTCACTAGTCTGAATACAACACCTCAACCATCATTACATGAAAATATCAACAAAACAACATTAGCAAATAACACAGAAGAGAAATAAAGAATGACAAAACTATCACAATACCACAAAATGAATAGAATAAACCAAAAATATATATAATTAACACACCATCATCATCATTTTTCACCGCCACTACCAACACATCATCAAAAAAGGAATCACCAAAAAAGGAAATATCTAACTATATAAATTACTACATGATGACTACATCAATATAACCAAGGAATACATTTGAATTACTCAAACCATCACCACTACTAACACATCTACAAGAATAATAACATCACCATCAAGTCATCAACAACCACCACCATTTGTGCACCACCATCATTAGAGCAACAATAAACATAATGATAACAGAATCAAACACTAGTGCAAACATAACCACAATTGTCACAACCCAAAATAGGAATCATGACCGACCATGCATCTCAATATGCTTGAGATGCACGAAGCCTTATTAATACTCTCTACGTGTATGATGGCAAAATAAATAAATAAAATGAGAAAGTGCTTTATTAAATTTTATAACTAATTGCAATAAAATAAAACAATGTTAATGTTTTTGAGTCTTTAAACTAAATAAATAAAACTTTTAATCTAAAGCATAAAATCTAAAAGAGCGGAAGGGTAAATAGGTGAATCCTAAGTGGAGGTGGAGTCCGGGTATATCTCGCTCAGTCGCCCCGCTGACTATTACCTGAAATAAATAAACAAATACAAAAACAATAGAAACCCATGAGCCAACAACTATAGCTCAGTGAGTGAAATCCACTCGAAAATCAAATAAATTTTAAATTATATTAATGCTGAATAAATTAAACTAAAAACAACAATATCCATAACAATATGCAATGCTCTCTAAATAATAACAATGATAACAATAGAGAGATGTCACAACTTGTAACCTTGCACGTTTTCAACATATTAACATCTTTTGATATTTATACTATCATATGTCTCAATGGGTCTAAACCCTGTGGATCCACATCAACTAGAAGTCACCTCGAGATGACGTTCGGGACTTTTCTTCATAGCTGATCCGGTTAGGGTCATCAGAGGGTATCACCCTGTGATCAACACACTCTGTCTTTTTCTCTAACCATTGGGAGAAGTTAGAGTCACCTAGGAAATTTTCTCATTCATCGTAGGACTGTTCTCTAACCCCGCCAGAGTCACCTAAGAAAGTCACCGCAGTGATTTAATTTAGGGCTTTCTCCTGAACTTCAGGATAGACTAGAGTCACCACGAAAAATCGCAAACGATTTATACCGGGACTGTTCTCTAAGTCGTATCAATACTAGTCTTATTTTTCTTTTCACAAATTTCAATATTTGCACTAAATATAATAATTAAATGCACATAGAAAATAAAATAATTTAAATTTTCACACGTACGGATGAAATAAATAGATTTTCACACAAAAATTGCAACAATTTAATTTTTACATATAAGGGTGAAATAAATAAATTGCATACAAAAAATTTACATGGTCCAACAAAAATACGAAATACAACAAAATAAATATGTGAGTGAACCACTCACCTGAGTCTAGGCAAAACAACCGAAATCTTAAATCTCTAGCTCACGTACTAAAAATCACCACCTTAAATAATAAATAATAATTAAAATTTTAATGTGAATAATAACACTATTTTTAAAATTTAAAAAACCATAAATTACTAAAATGGGTTTAAATTCACCTATTGGATTGGGCTGAGCTAATGCTAGCCCGGCCTATTCTTAAAAATGAGCCAATTGGGCTGGGCTAAGGCCCAGCCAAAATAATGGATTGACCCACCACCGACGACCGACGTCGGGGCCAACATCGACTGGAGCCATGAGGGCTCATCCAGAAGACATCCATGACAAAAGGCTGACGACTTGGAGATCTCAAGCACAAGCAGCAGCAGCCCGAAGCTGCCGGCAAAGCCGAAATCCCCAATTTAGGTAATTTCGCTAAACTCTATTAAACTTTAATTAAAATTTCTGGGTAGGAGAAGGCTTACCAACGAGTCGCGTGGTGATCTCTGATGGCTCCGGCGACGCTCCGACGGGCTGATCCCATAGCGGCGACTCCGACGGTGAGGAAGAAGGAAGCGAAAGAGGGGAGGAAGAAGAGAGAGAAGAGGGCTAAGATGGTTAAGCAGAGAGAGAGAGAAGAGATTAGGGTTTTAATTTATAGATTAGAAGAGAAATCTAAACCTAATCTGATCCGGATTAGGCGTGATTTCTCTCTCTGCGCCTCGTTGCGTGCTGGAGAGGAAGAGCAGAGAGGCAGAGATGCTGCACGTGATCTGCACGTGCACCCTCCTCTCTCAACCCCTAAATTTTTTTTTTAATTTTATTTTGTTTCTGGTTCTGACAACAATTATCATTACAATTATAAGTAAATAACAATAAACATCACCACAAACACTAAAATAATAGGAACAAACAACTGTTGTCATCACAACCACTATAAAGTTACCAATATTAGAATTCGAAAAACAAAATTCACCAACAACCAGTACTACTGACATCACTATCAACAACAATAACATCACTACTAACAGGTCACCAGTCTTAATACAACACCTCAACCATCATTACATGAAAATATCAACGAAACAACATTAGCAATAACACAGAAGAGAAATAAAGAATGATAAAACTATCACAATACCACAAAATGAATAGAATAAACACAAAAAAATATAACAAACACACCATCATCATTTTTCACCACCACTACCAACATTGTAAGGTAACACTAATATCATTAAATATAAAAACATCATCAAAAAAGGAATCACCTAACTATATACTACATCCCTAACAACTATATCAACATAACCAAGGACTATATTTTAATTACTCAAATCATCACCATCACTATAACACATCGACAAGAACAACAACATCATCATCAAGTCATCAACAACTACCATCATTTAAGCACCACCATCATCAGAGCAATAATAAACACAATAACAAAATCAACCACCAATGCAAAGATAACTACTATTTATCATTAATATATAAGCAAATGATAGTAAACATTACCACAAACACTAAAATAATATAAACAAACAACTATCGTCACCACAATTACTATAAAGTTACCAACATCGAAATTCAAAAAATAAATATCACCAACAACCACTACTACGGACACCACTATCAACAACTTAAACATAAAAAAGAAGAGCCACAAGCACAATATTAAAATTATTTGGCTCATGCATGCACATGACAACATGAAAAAATATTTTGTACACTTATTTTACACACAGAACGACAATAGGCTCATGCACATGCTTGCACATGTATAAAAGAGTCGTGCAATAAAAATGTACACCTATTCTCTACGTGGCTTGCGAATGAGTAAACTTAAATACTCACAGATAGACCGTCATACAGAGAACTTGCACACTCAATTATAAGCTAATGCACACATGAACTAGCAAGTGGATTAACTTAAGCATTTGCATGTATGCAAGCATGATCTCACACAAGAATGAATATATAGTATTTGTCTACAAACATGCACTGTTAATCTTGCATTCACTCATGCTGAGGCATGAAAGGAAAGACACACATACATACAGAGAAACTTGCACGCTCAATCATAAGCTAATGAACACATGAACTAGCAAGTGGATTAATTTAAGCATTTGCATGTATGCAAGCATGATCTTACACAAAAATGAATATATGGGTGTCTGTCTACAAACATGCACTGTTAATCTTGCATTTGCTCATGCTGAGGCATGAAAGAAAAGGCATGCATTCACCCAAAATCAAGTCAAAATCATGCATCTCAAGGGGTAAAAGGTCTGCCTTAAATTCCCATTCGCCAAAAGTCAGAATGCAAGAACTATAAATTTGACGAATCTCCAAAGAATCACCCATCGGGGTAGCTATGAACAAAGGTTCATCAAGAGGCTCTGGGGTCATATCAGCATATCTCAGAAATGAGGTAGAAATGAAAGAATGTGTAGCCCCAGGATCGAATAAAATCTTAACAGTATGAGAAAATAATGTCATAGTGCCTGTCATTGTATAAATAGTTATAAACAAAACTTCTTCTATTAAGTTTGTAATAATTATGACATCATTTCCTATTATTAGAAGGAAATAAGGAACAATTGAACTTCTATTTAAGCAGAAATTATAAATTCTAAAAAAATATATATTTTAATTGTTACCTGTCGCCACATCATTAGATGCCTCCGCATCCTGCTCCGTCATGGCAAATACTCGTCCAGTACGTCTGCCTCTACCCCTGTTAGAGGTCCTGGATCGCGGCCCGCCACGTCCTCTACTCGCAGTAGTACTAGCTCCTGAGGCTCCGGAAATAGCTGGCGTAGTGGTAGTGACTGACCCACCAGCTAACAGAGGACAACGGGGTCGAATATGTCCAGCCTGTCCACAATGATGACAGGTCACCTCCTGAGTACCAGGACAATCCCAAGATAGATGTCCTTTCCGACCACATGAATAGCAAGTTCTTTCCTCTAAGGTAGGCCGTCGAGTAGATCCTCCGCTACTAGTGCTGTCTGAAACCGCTACTGGCCTCCCGGTGCTGACAGAAGGTGATGCCTTACTAGGTCTGCCCGAACTCTGTGAGCTGGATCTGCTCAGAGCTGCACCAGAACTGGCACCACCAGCATAGGGGTGAAACCTCGGTCGATAAGATCCAGAGGGTCCACTCCAACTCGAACCACCTCCTCATGGATGCCCATCCAAGCGACCTGGACGTCTGGCCACTCGCTCCTGCCGCTGAGAATACTCCTCTAGTAGATCTCTCTCGGCTATCCCTGCGTTCTCCACTAGCTCCGCATAAGTCAGGTTCCTTGCCATGTTCACCTGTTTACGAATCTCAATCCGTAGCCCCATCTTGAATTGCTCAGCTCTAGCAGCATCATCTGGTACAACTCTAGGGCAAAAGCGGGACAAGGTATTAAACCTTTCCTCGTACTGAGCTACAGTCATATTCCCCTGTTTTAACTGGGTAAACTCCCGTGTCAGCTCAACTAGGAGGGATGCTGGAAAGTATTTCTGGTCGAAGGCATCAGTGAACGCCTTCCATGTGATGTACTCTCTCATAGGCCGATTTGGCATCAAGCGCTTAGTAGCCTTCCACCACTCTTCCGCTTCCCCACGAAGAAGAAAAGTGGCGAAGGTCACCTGCTGATCCTCTGGACATCTGAAAGCAGTCAGGATCTTCTTCACGTCCATAAGCCACCGGTTCGCCTCCATGGGATCAGTCGTGCCACTAAATACCGGAGGATTTAGTTGCATAAACCGGTTTAGTGGCCATAAAGACCCCCCTCCAGCTTGATCGGTTATAGTGAGATGCTCAGATGATCCACTCAGCGGGTTTGTCCTGGCCGCCGTCGTGCGTTCGTGAATTAGTTCCTCAATGAACCTCTCCTGCTGTCTGACCAAACGCCCGAGGGCCTCTACGCTGCTGGCTGAAGCATCAACGGTCGGCTCATCAACTGGAGCAGAAGCTCCCTCAGAAACAGTCGCATGGATCGATCTAGTGCGTTTAGGCGACATTCCTGTTAAGTTCAAGATAATTTATTTAAAATTTTCAAAATTACACCTACATGTCTCTAACATTCTTATGTCCAAAACTATCATGGTCTTTAAACTTCCTATGCTCTGATACCAAGTTGTAACACCCACTTTCAAAAATTCACGTGTTCCTCACGTGGAGTATGTCCACGTGATTCCCACGTGATCGGTCAGTGAAATAATCTCACCAAGTATCTGAATAAGTCAAAAAATACCATAATAATCCAACAAATAATCCTGAATCACAGGCCTCTCAACAAACCTCTAGGAATACAAGTCCATCACAAATTTGCTAAAACATAAATACCCTCGCAAGGGCTAAGTCCAACCGAAATAATAGAATAAACAAATGCTAAAAATAAGAAATAAATCTGCTACTCCTCGATATCCGCATCCTCTATAATAATCTCTGAAATATTTCCACCAAAAATGGCGGTGAGCACGGGGCCCAGCAAGTAAAATCTAATAATAATCTAAGAATATTACATGATAAGTAAAAAAAATGCAACTCATAACATGTCAGGGAAAAATGTACATTATGACTTTTAATAGCTTCTATCACTATAGCTTATTTTACATAGAAATCCACACAGGAGTCGAGTCATAATAACATATCTCACAAAGCATCATAAAAAAAATCGAGGGGGACTAGTCAACTAGCGGTATTATCGTCCATACATGCCTGGCGATGCTGCATATGACCGGTTGTCTGTGGCCATCAGACTAAGGACCCCGGTCGTAGGCCCATCAACACCGTTCTAGTAATCATCGCACAGAGCGAAATCATCACATACGGCTGATAAGAGCACACAGCTCAATAGACGCCCTGACCCTGCGTCCTCGGATACCGCTAGAACTACAATCCCTACCTCTCAATCATCTTTTCTAATATCATACTAGTCAAGTCTCCAACTAGGACAATGTAATCACCTGAATGCTCCACCTGCTACCGACCTCAGATGTGAGCCGCTAATATAATACTATATAATATACCCCTAACCCCGGGTTGAGTAGGTAAAATGGCACTGCCTAACTGGGACTTGACTAATAGTGATACGTGCACGTGGTGCCATGACCTCTATTATTTATTTAACATAATCATCACAATAACAGATATTATAAACAAGCATAGAGTCTATCATACATGCGCATTAAGTGATAAATAATACAAGTAAGAATTGACATGTAATTAAATGCAAATATGAGATGTCATATAAGTTTCATAAGTAAGAAAACGACATTTAATTATCACAGGTAAGATATGACATATGCTATGACATTTTTAAAGACTATTATAGAATTCTACTCGCCTGATGTATTTCTGGAATCCGTCTTACTCCCTAATCAGTCGGCTCTTCTTGAATTTCAAGATCCTTCCCGCACAATGCTGAATCTAATCATTTTGTTGTGTATATTTAAGTTTGAATCTCTAGGTTTGAGATATTATTTAATAATAATGGTCATTAGAGCCGTTCACATTGTAAATGTGAAGATAATTGAGAAGACTAATAAATTCAAATACCTATTTTGATTTTGTATAGTTCCTAATTTTATTAATAACATGGTTGAGAAAATTATAATAATTACAATTTAGGTAGCTAATAGAATTTAAGAAAAATAACAGACTCAAAATTAATTAGTCTAGGGTTAAAATGTTAAAGGTTGGGCTGGGCTCAAGGCCCAGCAAATTAAGTGAGTGAGAGAGGGAGAGTGGGCTACAGACCTACCTGCAACCCACTGGACCAGAGGTAATGGACTGGGCTCAAGAGCCCAGTCTAGCAGGGTGAGATGGTGGACTGGGCTCCAAAGCCCAGTCCACCGAGACCTTAGAGAAGAGGGGACTGTGAACTTCGGTTGCAACGCAGCCCATGCCACAACCCATAGAGAGAAAGCGGTGGGGGGCCCAACCTCCACCCTCTCCTCGTCTCCTTGACAAAGAAGGAGAAACAGAGGAGAGGGGTGTTGTTGCCGGTGATCCTCGTCACCGGCAGCCCCCCCTCCCCCCCCGGCTCCAACTTCTCCCCAAGTTGACTAGGTCGACTTGGGCGAAGGGGTGGACAGAACCTCCGGTGTAACACCCCAATTTTAAAAAAAAAAAATTCCTGACCGACGCACGTGCCGAGCACGTGCGTCGGCCTGCCACCCTCCCTCTTTTCTTTTCTTCTTCTCTTCCCTTCCTTGCCGTGCACGCCACCCTCCCCCCATCTCCCTTATCTCTTCCTTCCCTCACCGCAGCCTCCTTTCTTCTCTCTCTCTCCCTCGTGGTTGCCGACAGCCGCCGAAGCCACCGACTCGCCGACCCCCCTCCGGTAAACCTCCTTCCTTTCTTCCCTTTCTCCTTCCCCTCCTCGGCCTCGTGCTGTGCCGGACCCTTGCCGCCGCCGCCCCTGTGCTGCGCCGCCGCAGCCCCGCGTCCCCGCAGCCTCGTGGGCGCTTCCCTCCGCCTCACCCTCCTTCCATCGGTGGTGGAAGGAGATGAGGTGGAGGGGTGGGGGGGGGGGGGTTAAACCCCACCCATTTTCCCCCCTTAGTGGGCTGCAGACCACTGCAGCCCACTAATCCTTTGGGGTGGGCTACAGACCACAGCCCACCAGCCTAGTTGGGGTGGGCTGCGGGCCGCAGCCCACCAAGACTCGGGTGGGCTGCAGGCCGTAGCCCACCCAGCCTTAGATCCGGGTGGACTGCAGACTGCAGCCCATTAGCCCATTAGCCCATTGTGGAGTGGGCTGCAGTCTGCAGCCCACTATTCCAACCTTGGTGGGCTGTGGCTGGGCCCCCAGCCCACCAAGGCCTTATTGCTTGTGGGTTGGGTTTGGGCCTACCCCCTTTTGCCTCTAGCCTAGCCCATTTGGGGCCATTTGAACCCTATAACCCTGTTTACTATTTTCACCTAATTTGATTAGCTTGATCCTTAATTTTGGGATAATACAAGATTCCTAGGATGCCCTTGACTCGTACCAAACATAAATGTGCTAATAAGATAATTAATTTTATTAGTTCGCTAATGACTTTACTTGCGTGAATTAATAGGATTGATACCGCGTGAGGAAGATTTTGGGATCCTGGACTAACTGACAAGTTTTACCATACCGTGGAGACCCCCCAGGCGAGTAGAGTTATACAAATCTAGAATAACATGATACAGTAGGAAATGTCAGTATTAATGCATGCAGTTGGTACTCCCTGTTATATCTTTTGCATATGTAGTTATTTATAACCTGTTCATCATAGTATCATGAGAATGTTAATGTGTATGATAATGCTTTACATGTGTCCTATATGGTATACCGTTGCATAGATGTATGATTGCTGTGAATATGGACTGTAATGATCATGATGACTATAACATGCTTTATACACGCATAAATACTGCACCACTTCCACCTATCATTAGTAGTCGAATTCTGACTAGGCAGTACCCCTACTCACTCAGCCCAGGGTTAAGGGCAGAGTGTATCATATATGTTTATACTATTAGCGGCCTACACCTGAGGTCGGGAAGCCTGTGTGGCATTCAGGTAATTATACTGCATAGTTAGGACTAGATTATGATGATAGAAGAACATGATTGTGAGGCGGGGATATAACTCTAGCGGTACCCGACGACGCAGGGTTAAGGCGTCTGTTGATGAGCCGAGGGCTCCCGATTCTCCCGCCGAGGGCGGTGATGATTTAGAGAGAGTGAGATATGGGCTTACGACCGGGGTCCTGAGTCTGATGGCCACAGACAACCGGTCACATGTAGTGTCACCATACACGTGTAGGTGACATTACCCCTAGATGTGTATATATCCCCCCTCGATGTATGTGATGATGGATGATTGTTTCGTAAGAGTATTTACCCTGTGTGGTGAATAGCTCGGTGAGCGATGATAAGTATGATTATTGTTTTGGTAGACATGAGATGACTAAACTGCTATTTTATTGCTATGCATAACATGTAAACCTATGATTGAGATGTGTACGAATAAGAGATTGTCTCAAACTTTATATTTGTGTGAACTTATCATAATATGTTTAGGAACTAGCATGTTCCAAGATAGTGATTGGTAATCTTTATCAACTGCATTGACTTAGTAAATTATGGTAAGTCATTTTAATAAGCATGTCGTTATAGTTAGCAAATATAGGCATACATTGGATATACACCTGTGATGTCATTATTTTAGATTGTATGGATCCTACTCGCTGGGCTGTAAGCTCACCCCTCGTGGCGAATTATTTCAGAGCTAGGGGACGCAGGTGCGGGTAGCGAGGAGTAGCCGCTTTCTTTCTTTTTAGTACGTATGTTAGTTGTATTAAGCCCCTGCGAGGGTATGATGATGACGTTGTATCTTTTTGGACTTTAACATAGTATTTTGGATGTATATTTGGAAGGCTTGTTGTGGCCTGTGGAACTTGTATCCGGACTCCTTTAGTTGAGTTATTTATGGTGAAATTGTGCTGTTGTGTGCCTTGTGAAATCCTTGTACTGACAGGTCATGTGATGTACCGCGTAGGAGGATTTACCCACGCGGTTTACACGTGTATTTGGAGGTTTGGGTGTTTCATCCGGCTAGTGTGGTCGGAGGGTGAGAGTTGAGGAACTCCATGGCCGGCGGCCATGGAGTTTTCAACTCAGTGCTAGGTGGGCTCGAAGCCCTCTTCTCGAGTACCCACTTCTTCCAAGTGAAGAGGTGGGTCAGCTGAGGTTGATGAGTGAGGCCACCACCGCCGGTGGTGGCCGCTGGTGCTAAAGAAACCCGGCGGTGGGAGGCGACATGGCATCGCCTCCCTCGCGCCCCATGGGTACCCAATTTGGGTACCTACAGCAAGGGGGTGAAGCAGGGAAACTTCCCGAACCGGTGGGTGGTCGACCCGAGGTCGCCGGTTGGCAAATTTCTCCGGTGAAAGTAGACGAAAATAAAATCCTAATTACGCATGGTTAATTAGGCTATTTTCAAATTGAACTAAAGAGTGGATGAAGGCTAACCCGACGATCGAGGTGAGGGATTTTGGTTGGCTGTCGGTGCTCCGGTGACTCGCTGCCCGCGACGAAAACTTCGGCGGCTCGGGAGAGAAAAGAGAGTAGGGAAAAGCGAAGAAGGGGAAATTCCGAAAAGAAGGAAACTCGAGGGGGATGAGTGGAGATTAAATAGAGAAGAAGTGGAGAGGGCAACGGAGTGGAGTTAACTCCACTCCGGCGCACTTCTCTCCTACCTCTCGCAACTAACTGCGAGAGGTGGGGGAGGGGGAAGAAGGAGTCAGCGCACGCGCCAAGCACGTGCGCTGCGGTTAGGGTGCACGCGCCATGCGCGTGCGCTATTTTATTTTATTTTATTATTTTTATTATTATTATTATTTTTTAACGGGTGTTACATAGGGGTGAAAACGGGTCGGATTAACTCCGACCCGACCCGCTATCCGACCCGACTCGGATCGGATTCGGATAAAAAAATTCTATCCGACTCGGATTCGGATTCGGATACGGATAGAATTTTTTAAAAAAAATTCGGATACGGATTCGGATACGGGTCGGATAAATTTTTCGGATTCGGATACGGATATCGGATATCCGTTTATCCGCATATTTTTTTAAATGATTTACAGTTTTTAGTTTGCTTATTTAAATAGTAAGTATTAATATTATTACTAATAATGCGTTATATATTATTTATATAGATTAATTTCTCTAATTTTATATATTTGACATACAAAAAAAATTTTTATTGTAAAACTCTTAATAATTTTGTGTTAATTATATTTAAATAAAATATTATAATTATTTTAAATTTAATTAATATCCGTTTAAGATCCGATCTTTTATCCGAAAACTATCCGTATCCGTTTAATCAGGATATGGTTTTAAATTTTGCTATAATATCCGTATCCGAATCCGTATCCGAACTAAAAATACGGATCCGGATATGGGTTGAACACTATCCGATCCGTATCCGATCCGTTTTCACCCCTAGTGTTACATTATCAACGGAAATAGTTTAGACTCTAGAGGGTAGAAAAATATTACTTTTGATAATGAGAAGGGAAGAAGTGAAGAGTAATCCTATATTCCCATACTCATATACGAGTAATATAATTGAAAAATGTGGTCCAATCAAAAAGGTTTGATACAAATTTTAAAATGTAAAGACAAATAGCATATTCGATCCAATTAAAGACTAAGATGAAGATACTTTAGATATTGAACTAATTATATATATAATAGGAGCATCATCTAGTAAAAAAGGACTGATTAGTGGTTCTTTTAGATAGTTGTTGCTTAAATTAGACCAAAAATAAGATACTTACAAGAAATATTGATAATGCAAATCTCATGGAACGGAAAGATGGGCTAGATAGAATATTAGAACAACAAAACTTTTGCAAATAAAATTGTAATTTCAAATAACATACAGCTAATATGATAGGAAAAAACAGTAGGGCATAAGGATGTAGGTTTGACTTTTAGATGCTAAATTAGACGGTTAGAAATTAACATGTAAGGTATTAGCTATCAACATCAAAAGAATTTATTTACGCTACCGTAAAATATCCAAACCATTTGATAGATGGCTAGGATATAGTAATATAGCAATGGAGATAAGATTGCACAAATAATCCATGATTACAATTAAAACTGAAGAAGTTGGATCATCTAGAGATTATAAATGATCAACATGGATTAGATTTAGCAATTAGCACCACCACCATGTGAGGGCCAAAAGAGATCACAAAATAAAACTTGAGGATATGGCAAAATAATGATAAAAAATATTCATCCATTTATCAAAATATGGAAAAGCTATTGCCTACAAGAAGAATGGTACTTGTCATGCCAATATCAAAACCAAAAACAAAAATTCAGATTCTCCTAAGATGGCAAAAAGAAAAGTTGAAACAAGTCAACACAAATACACAAACATGACGCCGGAGAGAGAGAGAGAGAGAGAGAGAGAGAGAGAGAGAGAGAGAGAGAGAGAGAGAGAGGCATACCGCATACTATAGACAAAAGTCTTGAACCAAAACTCACCCAATCAGCCTTTGTTTCTAAGAAGAAAGAACTAGGGAAGCACAAAAACCTTTAGATCTCGTCAATCTGAAGAAGATTATTAAAAAAAAAAAAAGCATAAATAGTTAAATATTTGATCCACCTAGCCAATGGATATCTAAACAGTATTAGGTCATACTAAACAAGCCAAGCACAAATACCTTCTCTATGGATTCTATTTTGATCATAATTCAATGCTGATCAGAATATACCACAGGAAATAGCAGATTCAACTAACAAGCTATGATGTAGAACCAAAAAATACACAAAAAACTTCTGGATCAAGGTGGTATATGAATCTGTGATGAAAGCACTATCTATTACTGAATACAGGCAGACAATAATTTTCTGTCCTATCTTAATTAACCAAATGTTCGTTTTGAGTAAGGAAATATTGCAACATTCTTTTTCTTTGGTCAAAATGTGCATTGCAATGGAATGGATTCCATTAATATATGCAGGAACTAATTTTTCAGATAGGAGTTCCTATTTTTGCACCGAAAAGTGATCAAAGGAATTATTTAATTTATTTTCACTAAAAGTGATACAGAACAACATGATAATTGCAGCTTTAAGCTCGCAATTAGGAAAGTAATCCTTATTCACAATGAAATAAAAGTCACTTCATATATGCATCACAATAAAAGCTATTACCCAACTCTTTATAATAATTTTCATCAACTAGCTAGAAAGAGCTAGTCTCTGTTCCTAAAATCTAAATTCTTATTAAGACTTAAAGATACAGAAGAAACAAAGAGAAATGCAATGATCTTGACACCTCTTAACATGATACCTGTCCTTTCCAAAGCCTAACTTGTCTGTTATGCTCAGATTTGCAGATCTATTAGTTAATAGAGAAATGCATCTGGGGGGGTATAATGAAACAGGACCTGATTGTCTTTTACACTGCAAAATGACATCATTTTAAGCCAGTAGTTCTTAATTTATTATAAAATCATACTAAGAGCAAAAGGAGATATTTCAAGGAAATCTACCTGCCCATTGCAGAGGTAACCTTCTTAAGGCTTTGGTAAAATTGATCCTCAGGTAGAAATCAGCCACAGTAATACGTGCCTAGTAGGGACAAACAAATCAACCATTGTTAGAAGACCAAAAAACTATGAAGTAATCTAGTAGAGAAATGAACGGCATCTACAGTTCTTCCACATCTGATGCGGTGAATGACTGCTGACGTGTGACTTTTTTTTCCCTGATTGTCACTAAAACACTACATCAGTGATGAGTTATAGAAGAAACTACAATGAATACCATTAAGATAGATAGTTCCTCGATACATATACAGAAAGTAATTTGTCAGACTCATAGGGGTTCTTATTTGCACCAGCAATACTAGCCTAGAGGGATGATCAGATCAACACCAATGCTATTATAAGACCATGAAACTTTATAAAAGTAACCTAGTATAGAAATGAGTGAATATTTCTTTCATCTCTTCCACATTTTCAGTAAAGAACAGCAGAAAAAACTATTTCAGTAATAAGTTATAGAAGAATACCAAATTGAAAGTGAGAGCCAATCCAATCATGCCAACAACTTAGAATTCTGATTGTTATCAGAAAGATTAGGATAGCAGGGAGTTACAATGGAGTAGAGCTTTAAATTTTATTAAACCTGCAACAAAAGGTAATGATGCTGCACAGGGAATTATCAAATACATCCTAGTTTGCCTTAATTAGAGCTTGATATTACAAAGTATTCCTTATATAGATCATCAAATATAGCAGTTGTACGTTGCAGACATATATGGGCAATTATCTAATTAACTTTGAGGTTAAAATAACGAGGAAATGAAACAATGATACAAAACTTTTGAAACCCAATTCACGAGTACAGAAATCATAAAGTGCGGGGGCAATCTTAACCCTAATAAAACCGAGATGGCAAGACAGAGAGAGGCTTCAGGAATAAGGGTATCCTCGCCGATCTCTTCATTGTTTGCAATTAAGAATCTTGGAGTGCAGACTTTGTAGGTGAAAAGGAAATGAAAAAGGATTGGGGAAATAGCAGAGAGAGCCATAATAGAATAACAAATTGGAATGGACGACGAACACAAGAAATTCCAAGTTTAAATCGTAAACATCAATTAAATCTAAGAAGATTAAACGAAACCCTAAGACCAATTAAATGATCAAGAATTACAAAGGTTGAGAAGCCATCTTTACCCAAATCACAAGAAATAGGGAGAGAAGATAAATAACGAAGAAACGTAGAATAAATTCTAATTTCAAATCTAAACCAATTAAGGCCAAGACTAAGAGAGAGAGAGAGAGAGAGAGAGAGGGCGAGGAATACCAGAATCCTTCTCATCCTCCTCAACCACCACACCACCACCACCACCATTCGAACCGCCGTCGTCTTCCATCTATGATGATAATCTCGCGGAGATGGGGAGAGAGATTTGATCGAGGAACAGATGAAAGGAAGAAACAGAGAGAGAAATTTGCATGAGGAAT